>NC_077225.1:1357369-1720553 GCF_024763615.1 Phlebotomus papatasi | reverse complement strand
AGTTATCAACTTCATTCTATCCAATCTATTATTCCCTTTTAATATTAATATCCATTCCTCTTTTTTTTCCTTACCTTATAAGTTATTCGATGTCTCGAGAAATGGACTTGATTTCGTTTTTTATCGTCCCATTCATCTACCGGTTGTCTATTTCCATAGAGCCTTTGCTCACAGAATTGCGCTTCGTAACGTATAAGATTGCGAAAATGGCGAATAACCGACACCATGTATGCCTGACATCCAACATCCGAGAATGTCGGTATCACGTTTCTACGCCGAAATTTGTAGTCTTCATAATCATCCACTAGATACCCCAAAAGTTGGAACCAAGGATATAAGTCTCGGGGCAAATATTCCATTGACAACATAGCCTCTACATTTATTGAAGTACGGTTTCCAACCTCGACTAAAGACTGGCGATTTTCCTCATATTGTTGATTCTCCCACTCTTCTCTCCACTGGATCCATTGGAACCGTTGTTCCCATAACTCCTTTTCTCGATTTGTTTCGTCACTACGTAACCTTCTCCTTGTCACGGCATTTATAACGTTACACAAAATATAAAATATTCCGAACATTTTTCACTACTTTTTTTTTCTTTTTTTTTTAACAAAACGTGCTTAATTCGAAACGAATTAATTCGTCTTAATTCGTCCGAATTCTAAACTAAGAATGTTTCTATTTTCCTGAACTAATTTTATTCATCCTCCCAACTTCATCATATGTGTTTGGTCAATGGAGCCTTTACTGACCTTAAATTGAAAATGTGACACAAATTTGCATTAGTGATCAGCCTGCAGGTGGAAGTATCAGGAAATAATCACCTTAAATTGAAAATGTGACACAAATTTGCATTAGTGATCAGCCTGCAGGTGGAAGTATCAGGAAATAATCACCTGTAACAACAAATAGACACAATTTATTATCCTAAATGACTTCTATCCTGGCCGGAGGATCAAGCGGCTATCCTTGTGTCTTGAGTTTGCTGCTTGGGGGAAATCCGGGAGTATGAATTTGCAGCGATCAACAACTTGCAGTATTCTGACTGCGTAGAAGAGTCTTTGCACGGGGAAAATTGTCCTTTCTTGGAGTTACCAACTCACTTCCAACTACCCTCTTATCACTAACCACTTCACAAATGAATCAGACTAATTGCTGACTATTTATTTTATTAATTTAAATGAAAATTCACAAAAGTTGAGCAGATAAATTTTATTTGGTGCAAAATGTGGTTGACTTTTTATTTGAGAGTGAAAAAATCTTATTTTAAGAGACCCGGGAAACGGGACAAAATGACTTAACGAAACCACTCCAATGCGCACTGGTGGGGATGATACATTTGGCGCGCATCTCATTATGGCGCCAACACACTCCCGGGGGAAAAGCAGGGTAAATTCACTAATTGGCAACAAGTGGTTGATCCCCAAGCAGCACACCTTGGTTACTTAACTGTTGGATAACCGTTTGATAACTTCGCAAAATGTAACATGGAGTTGTAAAAACGTTGCCCGAAGACCCAAAACTTGGTTGTGAGGGAGTAATGGAGCATTGAAATATACTTACAAATAACTTTGCGAAATAACCTTAAAATAACCAAACGATAACTTCCGATTAAACTGTTCGAATTCACGAAAAAGAGAATTTTCTTTTCGGCACCGTTGTGTGGCGCGATGGGCAAATTGTCAAACGCCCGGCGAATTGTGTTTAGTGAATGGTGCATTGAGTGACAAAAGTGTGGTGACAAAACCAATTGATAATTCATTGTGCGTATTTGGTGAGTTTTCTTTAGTTTCCTCGTGTAGAATGTTTATGCCAAAGTGCCGGTCGTGTAGAGAATTCACCGGCGCATTTAAAGAGTAGCTTCCCGTTGCAAAATACACAAATATTGTTAATAATTCTTGTGAATTTTTTCAGTAGTGCGACAATATTTGCAAATTTATGTCCATCAAAGTAATTGATTATTTTCAAAATACCCTAAAAAATCAATAATTAATCTGTGGAGACTGTGTTTAGAGAGATATTCAGTGTTAAATTTTCGATATGAGCCACTGAAAAAAAATTCATAGCTCTTTCTCTCTCTCTTTCCACCATTGTAGGGGCTAATAATTGCAAAAAGCGTGGAACCTGAAATAAATTTTATTTATTTTATTGTTCTTTTTTTATTATAAAACACTGAAAGTTTTTTCATTCAATACATAATTTTTATTTTGGTTGCTATTGGTGTCTTTTTTATAAAAACTGGAAGTACAAGAATATTTATATACTTTGTTTTCATTTAATTTTTTACCATTTGGCATAAACATTGCTAAAAAATAAATGTATATTGTATAATTAATAATCATGTTTTTTTTGGAAAGGAAAGAAAACCTTCAAAGGGACACTGAACGGAAAATAATATTTGGGGAACACCAGACGTCTTAGAAGAAAACAGTCCAGCGAATTCTAAATACTCAGGTAAAAATTATCAGTTAATTTGGTGTATAGTTTTTCTTCTACTTTTGCATAGTATTTATAGTAACATTTAATAGTAATATTTTTTATTAAAAAAAACTTTATAAAATTTTTACAAAAAAACCTTTTCTTAAAAAAATCTTTTTAATAAATCCCAAGGCGCTCTAAGGCAATATCCTGAATTTGATTCAGCTACCTTGTCCTAGATCTGCCCCGAGGTCAAGATCTCCTCACAATAGTTTGCATAGCTTTTCTAAGGAACCTTGAAACGTGTATTATTTATATAAAATTCTCCCAAAAATCTAAATTTCATTAAAAAAAAAGTATCGTTCAAGCAGGAGTTAAAGTCATTAGCTAACAGGAAATATTTAGTTTTTTGCCACGATGAATATAATCTAAGAAATCTTGTCCACCGAAAAGTTTTTTTCAAAAAAGATTGCCGAAAATCAGACCTCAACTGCTAAATTTTTGAGATTTTTAAATGAAAATTTGAGAAAATATAGTTAAAATCTTGTATTTTTATATACTTAAATACATTAATTATGAAAAACTTATTATGTTTGACCCTATACCTTTCAAATCTTTAACATTGAGGGAAAAGCTCATTACCCTCAGACAGCTAAAGCTCCAGAAAACTTAATCCCTTTTCTATGTTCTTAATAGGTTTGACCCATGTTCTTTTCAGGAAATATTAGGCATGAAACTAAGCATTTCAAATTAATTTTATAATGGGTTAAATTCATTAAAAACGTATTGAAAAAGTGAGTTGTTCGAAGCTTGACACGTCCGAAGGTAACGCGCATTCTCTTACCCTTTAAGTACAATCAAATATTTAGAAAATGTAAAATTTAAACACTGAATTAAAATTAGTTTGAGCAACCATAATTATGCGTTTTAGTATATTTAAACTTGTTTTGTGGACCAAGCACTATGTTACAATAAATCAGTAAAAATCTATCACTTCAATGATTTTTAATTCAAAATAACGCATAAAAGCAATTAATATGAAAATTGATATGAATTTACAAATTGGTAAACCCTAGTGTGACAGAAGAGTAATATATATCGATATAGATAGTATTAGATTAATATTCAATTTAAGTTCAATTTTTTGGATTTGTTTTGTTTTCTTTTCTAGGGTGAAACTGAATACAGCGAAAGGAAATGATGCCATCGGAAAGACTCATTTGACACAGCGTAAGGGGACCTAGCGTTGAACCATCAATTAACACACAGCTTTAGGCACTATTTTAGCCCTCATCTGCAAGATCTGAGTGGTAGGCACAAATTAAGGACTGAATCTTGCCACATACATCATAGCGGTGGAATAAAACTGTCAATTGCACATCCTAATTTCACCTTCGAATTTTATACACATGATAGAAGCTGCAAAGTTAGGGATATGCTTTATTTAACCAGGATGAACGATTTAACACTTTAGAAGAGCAAAAACTAATTGTAAACAATTGTCTCATAAAAAATACCCCCAAAGGAAATAAAAACACGTATTTCAAGGTTGGAAATTTGTTTATAGTTATCCCCACACTTTTCTCTGTATGAAAAGTACATACGCACACTTATTATTATTAAAGAAAAAATACTATAATTACTGTAAATTTTTGTGTTAAAAAACAAATAAAATCTTTTGGAAAATATTCCATCTTGTCACTGACATCTGAACACAACGGCTGGCAACATATCTTTTGTAGTTCCAATCCTCACTTCTAGGAGCGCAAAACAGTGTTTTTCACATATATTTGGAAAGAGGTATTTTGTGTGAGGACTTCTTAAAAGTAAAGTGTGAAAAATAGGGGTTAATTCAGGCTATAATCCAAGCTTATTTGGTCAGACGGGGATTGTCTCAACAGTGGAATTTCTTCATTTAAATAATCATTAAATTTGCAGTCAGTCAATGGATAGAAATAAAATTAAATTAGCCAATGAAACATCTAAATGCGCAGTGATAAATTCAATAATAATCAAATAAAGAGCTTTTCAAGACAATTCAAGAATTCTTAATTTTTATTTAATACTTTCCATTGAGTATATCTGCGCATATTCTATCTAAAATTAATTTATTTTTTTTTAATAGGACCAACTTTTTACCAATTAGTTGCCCCTTCATGAAATTATCCACGCGGTATTCGTATGTCATTGGAAGTAGTGCAGAGCGCGCAGAGCAAACATAACCTGTAAATTCTGTAGTCATTGGAAATTTATCAATAAACACAATTATTTCCTAAATTCACACAAATTTGTCTTTTTTTGGCCTGCTTTTGCGTTATAAACATCCTGATTGTTGTCAAATGGTTATTTTTCAGTTATTTTTAAGTAATATCGATGAACACTTACAGCTGAATGTTCAAACGAAGAATAACTTCAGTTGAACCTCAGATTAGCGTTAATCTAGAGTTAAAATTAAGCTAGGTTTAAATATTTTTTCGTATGCAGAAACGTGGAATAGTGCTTTGGCGTAAGCTGTTTTTGTCATATGGCAACCCCATATTTTTGCTTTTCTGGCATGCCAGAAAATGTCAATTCGTCAATGTTTTCGTTCGATTTAGCAAGATTCCACGGCTTTTTCTCGTTATTTGGTGATCTTGAACCACCAGACTTGCTAAAAAGTCTCTAAAATGAAATAAGAATCAATATTGTGGATGTGAAAGAATGTGCATGTTTTCTGGGTGCAAAAAAGCGCGACTCTCGCGACTCCTACTTCAGTGGCGACTCATTGAAGTTGCATATGGTGGATGTTTCTTTTTATTTCAGACAAAATTGGCTTTTTAAGAAGCTGTAAATAGAGTGAAAGCCTTATTTTTCTTTTCATTAAATCCACTAAAGTGCAGATTAGATCTATTTGGTATCATTTTACAGTATTTTCGAGAAGAATTTACGAATAGATGTGGACAGGTTTATTCCATCTTTAAGCCAAAAATTATACCTCCGAAATCGGGGGTCTAATTTTTGGCTTAAACGTTAATCCACTGTTTAAATTTATTCTATTTCTCGTTCAAACATTAGAAAACGGTGGATCATCCTCGAATTATCTTTATACTTCGATTCAACATTCAGCTGTTAAAGCCGCAAAGTTATTTCTCAGTTGTCTCTTAACGTTATTTTAAAAATTCTAATAACCAATTTTTAACGTTGATACAACGATAAATTTTGGTAAGGTTATTTTGTGCCGCTTGGGTCTTCTTCTGGGACATTAATGGGTAGTTTCATAAGGTTCTGGATGGTCCTGTGGTATATCCCTTTTGATGTTTTGACTGACACCATACGAACCTTGCCATCCTTACTAGGGTGTACGCTGTGTATCACTCCGATGGGCCATGAAGTTTTGTCTGAAGTGTCTTCCAATAATGCCACCACATCTCCAGCCTTCAGGTTGATGGTACCCTCAGTCCACTTTGCCCGTCGATGTAGGGTCAACAGATATTCTTTCTTCCATCGCTTAGCAAGGTCCTGGAAGATCTTCTGAGTAGTTTGCCACCTGTCAAGCCTGTTTCCTTCAAGGTAATTCCAGTCAATGAAATTAGTAGTTGGAGCCGATAACAAAAATTGTGCTGGGGTCAGGACTTTAGGTTCATCTGGAGTGGATGGAAGTATTGTTAAAGGGCGACTATTAAGTACTCCCTCAATTTGGCAAACCACAGTCATCAGTTCTTCAATTGTTAGTATTGTTGGCCCAATAACTCGGACAAAGTGATACTTAAAAGCCTTCACGGCGGCTTCCCAGAGTCCACCCCAATGCGGAGATCTTGGAGGGATGAATTTCCACTGGATACCCTGTCCGGAAGTGGCATCGATAACCTTGGTAACGTTGATAGGATTCTGAAGACGATTGATTTGGTTGGCAGCGCCCACAAAATTTGTTGCGTTGTCGGAAAACATTTTGGTGGGCGTACCCCGTCTAGCGGTGAATCTCCTCAAGCTGGCCAAAAAAGACTCCGTGCTGAGGTCACTTACTACCTCCAAGTGCACCGCCTTAGTGGCCATGCAAACATACACGGCTATGTATGCTTTCATCATCAATGCCTTCCTCAGTCGGTTAACCTTTATGGTGATAGGGCCGGCGAAGTCGACACGCGTGGACTCGAAAGGTCTGGTGAAATTTACTCTTTCTGTAGGTAGTTGTCCCATTTCTTGCTGACAAGGTCGTATTCTTTTCATTGTGCAAATGACACAGCTGTGGTAGACTCTTTGGAGAGAACGTTTTCCGAAAAGTGGCCAATACTTTTCTCTAATGGTAGAGAGCATGAGGGTTGGCCCAGCGTGTCCTAAACTGTGATGAGTGTAATATAAAAGGATTTTGGACAATTGCCCACCAGGCAGGATTATTGGTTTCTTGGTTACTTCTTGAATGTCCGCATTTGCAAGCCGTCCACCTGCTCTCATGACTCCGTCCGCGTCGAGAAAAACTCCTAAAAGGCGCAAGTGCTTGGTGACTGTCTTCTTCTTCGTATTGCCCTTCAAGATATGGATATCTCCTGAGAGTAGCTCATGCTGCTCGAGCTTGGCAAGACGAATTTCCGCCTGTGAGATTTCTTCGGCCTGCAAAGGTCCATCACGTCGTGTACCAGGATGATCGGAGCGACGTCCATATTTTATCGCAAAATTGTGAACAAATCGCAAGACCCAAGCCAGGACTCTTCTGATATAAGAAAAAGAATTAGACTTATGAAACAAGTACTCACGTGGCGTAGTCCAATTGAAAGTGAGCGCAAGGATAGCCAGTTGTTTCTCAATCTCTGGTTCCTCATTCGGCCAATCCTCGGAGGGAGCCAGAAGCCATTTTGGACCGTTCCACCACTCTTTCGCACTCAGCAGCTGTTCGGCCGTAGCACCTCTGGATATAATGTCCGCAGGGTTTTGGTTTGACCGCACATATTTCCATGTATCTGAGGAAGTGTTTTCGAGAATGACTTTAACGCGATTCCTCACGAATACTTCGCGATTCTTTGGTGCACGTATTTGACAAATTACCGCCTTGGCGTCTGACCAGCAGTGATAGTCCGCACATTGATACGATTCACAAACCGCGTTCACAATTTTAGAGCCCAATTCCGCAGCACTGAGTTCAAGTTTTGGGATGGTAGCGAACTTCACGGGCGCTATACGCGATTTAGCGGTTAGCAGATGTACACTTCAGTTTTGCGAATAGTCCTCAGTGACTATATACACAGCCGCTCCGTATGCAGTTACACTAGCGTCCACGAACACGTGGACTTGCCATTTAGCCACTTGGGTGAACTCTGATACACTCCGCGGTACTTTGATGGTGGCGATGGCCTTAAGCGACTCCAAAAATGAATTCCACTGATCAATCAACTCGTTTGGTAGCTTCTTGTCCCAATCGCACTGCAACTTCCACAATTCTTGTAGGATAAGTTTCGCGTTTACGATAATGGGTCCAAGCAACCCCAATGGATCAAAAATTCGCGCAATCACGGAAAGCACCTCGCGTTTTGTAGGATGCACACTCACTTCACTTGACATTTTGAAACTAAGATGATCTTCATTGTGATCCCAACATATGCCAAGTGCTTTGGACATTTCACCATCACTAGTGTTGAGAGAACTGCCGCTGACTTCCTTACTAGTGACTTCCTCTGAGAGATCAGGCACATTGGATGTCCACTTACATAGTTTAAGTCCAGCACATTTCATCAACTCTATCAACTGTTCTTTAATGGTCCTCAGTTCCTCAGGTGATTGAGCAGACATCAAGCAGTCATCTACGTAAAAACACTTCTCGGCGACCTCTTTGGCTTTCGGGTATTTATCACCGTCCTCAATGATGACCTGCTTGACCGAGCGAACAGCCAAAAAAGAGGAAGATGCAACTCCGAACACCAGCGTCCTGAAACGCCAATGCTCAATTTCCCCAGTATTAGAATTCCTTCTTAAAAATCGCAGGAAATCTCTATGCGGTGGATATACAAGAAATTGAAGATACATTTTGGTTATATCTCCTGTAGCCGCATATGGATATCGGCGAAATCTCCAGAGATTGACCACCAGAGGTGGTTGAATGACTGGGCCGATGAGCAAGGTGTCGTTGAGGCTTACTTGTGATTTGTTTTTGGAGCTGGCGTTATAGACTATGCGTAATTTAGTGGTTGAAGATTCCTCCTTGAATATTCCTCGGTAGGGCATATAGTACGCCTTACAAGGGATTTCAACATCTGGAACTCGTTCGATGATCCCAAGTTCATCGTACTCGTTGAAAACTTCTTCGAACTTCTCTGACATCCCAGGTGTTGTATTGATTGCTTTCTGGTGAAGATATAACTGTTTCTTGGCGTTTCCAATATTGGATTCTAATTCTGTGATCTGGTCATTGAATGGCAGGTGCACCATGAACTGGCCATTACTGAGTCTAGTGGTAGTCTCCTGGTACATCTTTTCCGCAAGCTCGTCGTCCTGCTCTCGTTGTTGTTTAGCACCACTGTATTCTTCAATTTCCCAGAACCGCCTCAACACGGTATCGATACTTTCAAGCGTGGTGAGGTAGCTTCTCAGCGTTCCAGCTTGATTTGGTGAAACCTCTCCCACGACCATCCATCCGAAAACACTATGTTTCAGTAGAGGCAGACCAGGACCCATTCTGATGGTTTGGTCCAGAACCAAATCCCAATAGTGGCGGCCTCCGATAAGCATGTCTATCGTTTGAGGGGTGTTCCATTGTGGATCCGCTAACACCAAATCTGTTGGGATTGGAAGCTTGGATGAGAGCTGGACTGATGGATGCAGTCCAGTGATTTTACTCTGCACAAAACAGTCCGTTTGGATAAGGTTGTCGGTATCTCTTGGGCCAAACCTCACCGAGACTTGGTATTTGGAGTGTGCTTCCTGAGCACCGATGCCTTCCAATCTGCAGTTAGACTGTTTTTTTGGGAATTTTAGAAGTTGGCAGATTCTCTCGGTAATTATGTTGGCTTGTGATCCTGAATCAAGGAGGGCTCTACACAAAATTTTTTCTCCTTTGGCATTTTCCACGCAAACCACAGCCGTAGCCAACAGGACGTTAGGGAGTATTGGGGTCTCGCTCTGTGGCTGGGTGCCGGTACTACAGTGCAACTGCGTTCGAGTGGAGGTGCCGGGAATCGGATTATCTACTGGTGATGGTGCTGAATCAATAACTGGCATGGTATCAGTCGATGTGAGATGGGACGATGATGTAGCGTGGGCCAACTTAGGGTGAAAGTGAAAGTGTAGCCATGTGCTATGTTTCTCTCCGCAGTTCCTGCACACCGATGATTGACATTCATCCTCTGAGTGACCCGGATCCAAGCAATTGACACACAGTTTCGCATTTTTCACAAGCTCGTGGCGTTGGGTGTCGTTCATTCCTCGAAACTTGTAGCATTTCACTGTGCGATGATTTGTTTTCCCACACGAAGCACATTGATTGCCTGAGCAGGCGTCGAAAATACTTCCGGGGACCGATGTTGATGTCGACGTTAGGTTGGAAGATATTTTAGGTGGTTTAGCTTTCTCATACGTCTTAGCAGACGAATGCTTTCCGGGGTTGGCAATTTCCATTGTTTTGTATCGCTCATTCAAGAAGTCCATAAATAAAGTCCATGTTGGCACAGACTTATAGGTCTTTCTAGACCAGAGCATTCTGGTCTCTTCGTCCAACTTTTCTAGGGCTAAGTAGATTAACCAAATATCTCTTTGCCCCATACCCATAGCGTCCAATGCCTGAATAGAACTGCTCAGTGTAACTTGTGCACGTCTTATGGATGCCGCCGAGGGATCGTGTATTTTAGGAGCGTTCATAAAAGATTTTATGTGACTAACAGCGATGCCCATCTTATCATCGTAACGGTCTACCAGCATGTCCCAAGCGACTCTGTAGTTTAACGCAGCTGTGGGCAGATTTCCTATGATAGATTTAGCTTCTCCTGTTAATGTAGACTTCAGATAGTATAGTTTTTGAACATCAGCAAGAGCGTCATTCTTATCAATAATGGCTAGAAACAGATCTCTAAAACCCATCCAATCTGAATATTCTCCACTGAATTCCGGTATGGAGAGCTCTTTCAGTTTCAATTTCGAAGTCGGATCTTTTGATTTCGGACTCGAAGCTGTGAATGAGTGATTGTCCGATACCAAGAGATTGAGTGTGGCCTCCATAGGTCGCCCCACGTTGGGCGCCAGGGCATCGCTGTTAGTCACATAAAATCTTTTATGAACGCTCCTAAAATACACGATCCCTCGGCGGCATCCATAAGACGTGCACAAGTTACACTGAGCAGTTCTATTCAGGCATTGGACGCTATGGGTATGGGGCAAAGAGACATTTGGTTAATCTACTTAGCCCTAGAAAAGTTGGACGAAGAGACCAGAATGCTCTGGTCTAGAAAGACCTATAAGTCTGTGCCAACATGGACTTTATTTATGGACTTCTTGAATGAGCGATACAAAACAATGGAAATTGCCAACCCCGGAAAGCATTCGTCTGCTAAGACGTATGAGAAAGCTAAACCACCTAAAATATCTTCCAACCTAACGTCGACATCAACATCGGTCCCCGGAAGTATTTTCGACGCCTGCTCAGGCAATCAATGTGCTTCGTGTGGGAAAACAAATCATCGCACAGTGAAATGCTACAAGTTTCGAGGAATGAACGACACCCAACGCCACGAGCAAATGTGACACAAATTTGCATTAGTGATCAGCCTGCAGGTGGAAGTATCAGGAAATAATCACCTTAAATTGAAAATGTGACACAAATTTGCATTAGTGATCAGCCTGCAGGTGGAAGTATCAGGGAATAATCACCTGTAACAACAAATAGACACAATTTATTATCCTAAATGACTTCTATCCTGGCCGGAGTATCAATTGTTTGGTCAATGGAGCCTTTACTGACCTTAAATTGAAAATGTGACACAAATTTGCATTAGTGATCAGCCTGCAGGTGGAAGTATCAGGAAATAATCACCTTAAATTGAAAATGTGACACAAATTTGCATTAGTGATCAGCCTGCAGGTGGAAGTATCAGGAAATAATCACCTGTAACAACAAATAGACACAATTTATTATCCTAAATGACTTCTATCCTGGCCGGAGGATCAAGCGGCTATCCTTGTGTCTTGAGTTTGCTGCTTGGGGGAAATCCGGGAGTATGAATTTGCAGCGATCAACAACTTGCAGTATTCTGACTGCGTAGGAGAGTCTTTGCACGGGGAAAATTGTCCTTTCTTGGAGTTACCAACTCACTTCCAACTACCCTCTTATCACTAACCACTTCACAAATGAATCAGACTAATTGCTGACTATTTATTTTATTAATTTAAATGAAAATTCACAAAAGTTGAGCAGATAAATTTTATTTGGTGCAAAATGTGGTTGACTTTTTATTTGAGAGTGAAAAAATCTTATTTTAAGAGACCCGGGAAACGGGACAAAATGACTTAACGAAACCACTCCAATGCGCACTGGTGGGGATGATACATTTGGCGCGCATCTCATTATGGCGCCAACAATATGAATGCCCATTTCTCCCTTTATGCCTTCCGCTCTCTTTCTTTTTCTTTTCTCTTCATTTTTACTTGAACTTCAAAAGTAAATTATTATGATATGTTTTAGTTTTCCTTCCTAGCAATATAGTTGACGTGACGGCAGACGGGGTGGCAATTATTGTAAATGGACCACGACGTCTTGGTAGAAATTTATGAGCTTCATTTTTTTGGAGGGCCTTTGTTCGCTACTAAAACTCTATCGCCCACTTGAAAAGGTCCAGCAAAATGAGGCTTCCGATCGTGTTGGTTTTTGCTCAGTATTTTTTTCCTACATATTCGTTCCTTTGCAAGTTGTTGAGTAATCTCTAATTTCTGCCTCAAATTTGAGACAAAATCATCATATACATACATTGGATTATTATTGATGTTTATGAGAGATGTAATATCGTATTTCCTTCCAAAAACTAATTCATGTGGGGTGTAACTATGAGAACTGTGCACACTGGAATTAAAAGCGGCCACGGCTTTGGGAATCCAGGAATTCCAATTTTCCTGACAATTTTGAGTATAGTTTCGAAGATATTCAGCCAAGGTCCGATGAGACCTCTCAACCCCCCCCCCTGACGATTGTGGATGGAAAGGTGTCGCGTATGTTTTATTTATTTGCAATAATTTGCATGTCTTTTTGAATAAATCCGATATGAAGCACCCTCCTTGATCTGAAGCCACTTGAATGGGGGATCCATAAATACAAATAAAATGGTCAACAAAGGCTTCGGCCACAACCTCTGAGCTCTGTTCTTGGATTGGGATTGCTACTAAGTACTTAGACATGTCATCATAGATAGTTAGTATGTATCTATTTCCTTTTAATGTTATAGGTAAAGGTCCCACAATATCAACGGTAACTTTGTAAAAAGGATACGGAGCCGTCGTGGTGACGACCATGGGCATCCTGGTGCTCCGGAGCACTTTATTCTTTTGGTAATTCTCACAACGTTCAACAAAGTGTTTTACTATTCTTTTCATATTGTGGAAAAGATATTTTTCTTTTACTCGTATCATAGTCTCCTTAGTTCCCCTATGTCCTGTCAAGGGATTTTCATGAATTTCCTTTATTATGGCCTGAATTTTGATAGGATCGGTAATAAAGGTGATTTTATTAAAATAAATGAAAATTGAAACTTGAGTATCCTTGAATACATAGTTCAACATTCTTTTTATAATTTCATATTGGAGGTGGATCGGTGTCACGTTTGACTTGTCTATTGAGAGCTCTTTAATTCCTTCTTTAACAGCAAATTCCTTCATTGCCACCATCGCACCAAACACATCCTCATACTTGAGATTTGTGGAAGGGGGAACCTTACACAAAAAATATCGTCTGTCTGCATGGGAATAATAATTCAGTTGATTATATTCGGGGACGTTCAAGATTTCAGTGATAAAATCTGCATTGATATAGGGAAAATCTGAAGGACAATTATCCTCAGGAACAATTAAGAAAATATCTTTCCTTCCTGATAAATAAAGTAATTCATTTTTAATTTCTTCTATGAGTGTAGTCAATTGTGCGTCTCTTGTAATAATAAATTTTTGATATTCTTCATTGGGCACCGACATTTGCGATGCAAGGCCTTTTCTTTCTATATTTTTTAGCTGATACATTTTGATTGATGGCTGATTGTTAGCTCCTTTAGCTGATTCGTCTCCTCTTGATTCAACTGGCTTTCAACCTTTAGTCCTTTTAATATCTCCTCCACTCTATTTTCTCTGCAACTTCCTCGATTTATATTTCCTGCCTCTAATTCATAAATATTGAATTGTGCAATTTCCTCCCACTTAAAATCCTCACAACACACGAATAGATCACTCGATCCATGATTTTGTATTTGTATTTTGACCCTTCCATTATCAGATGTTGCTAAGCATTCAGGCAGAAAAAGACCTGGGTGAGGTTTTGTATACATGCACAAATACACATTTGTGTCAGGTGCACAAATCTCGATTATATCATTACATTTTGCAGGTATTCTTATCTTATGCATCCCTTGATTTTCATGTAATTCACGGGTCTCTAAGAACAAATTTCTTATTTCATATAAAACTTCTTCTTCCTCTTCATCTTCTTCCCCTAACAATTCATGATTATCCATCTCTAAATACCCCACCAGTGTTTGCACTTGTTCCCTATCTTCTTCCATGGCCTCTTTTAATTTTTTCTTAAGAGTGTTTTCTCCCGATTTCTTTTTCTCTTCTCCAACTTTTTCACTATTCTCTTGTTTCGCCTGTTTTTCTTTCTCGGTGTTAGTTGACGATTTGGGTTCCTCATAAAGTTCGCACTCTTTTTCAAATCCTACTACAACATTCAAATTCCTAAAGAGAACCTGCCTTTCTTTTGTAAAGAGAATTGCATCTAATTTAGATAATACATTATATCCTAGTATTCCATCAAAAGGTAAATGATGCCCCTGGGGAAGTGTCTGAGCTGTGATAGTAAAATCCGGCGAGGGCTTGACTCCAAATCGCATTAATAGATTTACAATGCCCAAAGTTTCTACAGCCCCACTAGTAATTCCACTAACCGCAACTCTTTGATGTGAGGTTATTAAGACTTCAGGATTCAAACTCTCTGCCCTTATTAATGAAGCTCGAGCACCGGTATCAATTAAAAAATTTAAAGGACGCAAATATTTAGATTCAGCGCAGTATATCTTGATAATAGGAGTGAGTTCCAGGTTGTTGACAAAAAATCCCAAGTGGCAAAAATTTACTATAGGGCAAAAATGAGGTAAAAGAAACGTTTGTTGCACGTCACTCAAGTTACTTCAAGTTGCAAAGAGCCGAGGAAACCTTATGACCTAAATATAACGTTTTGGCTACTTAAAATATTAACGTCAGACTTGCTGTGTTATAGTAACGTAATTTTTTCGTCGTTTTTTTCTCAAAATATTACGCAACTGTTTGTAAGAAAATTTACGTACAGATAACGTAATTTTGTCACCTTTCTCTTTCAATACTCTCAGCCCTATAAATAGAATATCTGCAGCTTTTTAAACGTTTAGAAATGACAATACAAGAATATTAGGTTATGGAATAGCTTAAAAAAAATAAAATGTAATATTTGATTGTCTTGAATTTAATAAATGTGTGATAAAATTTTTCGAATTATTTAGACTATTTCTACTTTTATATTAAAAATTAAAATTTTATTAAAAATTATTGTTAGCATTTAATTGAAATTTAAATAGATGATCTTACTTAAACATAACCTAATAATAGGAGATTTTAAAATTCAGTAATAAAATAATTATTCGAAATACGTTTAAAATGAATGATTTCAGATTTTTTCTAACTTATAATCTCTAAGGTAAAAAAATCGTGTTTGTCTGAATGTGTTGAAAAAATATTTTTCTTTTTCTTAAATATAACGATACGATTTTTACCGATTTTTTCGATATTTTCCATTTCTTTAAATTGCTTAATTGACTTAAAGATGAACAAGTTTAAGTTTTCGATGTATTTATCCTATTTATCGGTCACTTCATGTGAAATTTTTGATCTTTTGAGATGAAAATCGAGAAATACATTCTTTTAGAGCGAAGCGTGTTATACACTCATGTGCATAAAGTATTTCTGAGATTTGAATTTGAAGTCAATTTAATATCTTTACTACAAAGCATCGACGACAATAATGCCATCTATTGGTCCACAAAAAAATAATCTGAATATTTGAAGTCAACTACCATTTGGCCACTCCCTTAACAGACTGTAATGTTCAAAAAGTATAATATAATCTGACAATTCTTAATAATGACACTACGTTGTTTATTTGGGCAGCGGTATGTTTTAACCTAAGAAGTTAGAGATAGTGACCTGGGGCTCTAGGAGGACCCTCATAAAGTCGATTCAAGCATTGTAGATATTACAAAATATTCCAGAAGTTTAATTTAAAGTACATTTTTTGTAGAAAACTAAAAGATTTTTTTTCACAAAAATGTAAGTAGTTTCTTTTGCAAGTTTTGTTTTTAGAGTTTGTGGACAAATTGCTCTCAAAACAACGCTTTTTAGTTTTCGAAAATGGCATTCCATTACGTTTCTGGACGAAAGCGTGTTCTTAGCCTTTCTCTAACGAAGAAAAATTTAAAAGAAAGCAATTGTTTTCTTAAAAATCAAGTAAAATTAAATTGATGCAAAAAAAATATTTTTAACATTTTAAAAAATCGATCATATTTATTTTGTATAGTGGTTTTAATAATTTAACACAAAATTGTGAAAATTTATTCTTATTTTAATTTATTTAGAAAGAAAATAGGACAACCTGTCCTCTCTATTTAGGTTTCTTCCAAACATTTATGATTGTGATGTTGGATTTGAGGACTAAATGTACGCCACATGATTCAAGCGGAGGCAACCAAAATCTCGAAAGCCAAAATCCCGAAAATCAAAATCCCGAACGCCAAAATCCTGAAATGGGATGGAATTATATGGAAGATAATGTGTAGAATAATTTCCCAAGACACAGAAAATTTTCCTTTGTCTCCACCATGCGCGAGTGCAATAGTGGAAGTAATTAAAAATTAAATAATTAAAAATTTGGGATTTTGGATTTCAGGATTTTGACCGGGACCCGATTCAAGATAATCCCATCAAAATAAAATATAAATTAATGTATATAAATTTTCCCGTTTTCATTAAAATTTTTTATAATCATAACGTAATTTCCAGAAATTATTCTTATCTGCAAGTGCCTAAAATTATTTTATAAAAATGTATATTATTATCCTATGAGCGTTAAAAGAATCCGTCTTTGGAATACAAAAGATGTCGTACGACTATCCGCGGACGCGGACACACTTTTATTGGGATGAGTGCGCCATAAGATTTTGTTGCGCGCGAATTCAAAATTTTCAGACTGACTTTAAATTCCGTTTTTCATGAAATCTAATTCCTTATGAAATTTATTTTTATGACCAAGAAGTTGTAATAATATGTCAGAAATTATAGGAAATAGTTAAAAAAAAGTTTCAGAAAATTTTTAGAATTATTCCATATAAAAATTATCAAATATCAGTTTTTTCTGTTCGGGAGATATTTTAAATCGATATTTGTTAATATCTCTATCGGTAAACGGCATCGGCATGTTCAATATAATAAATAAAATCAATGAAATCCCGCGATATTTGCGCGCTGATTATTGAAATATTTTCAGTGAGAGATTTCATGATAGTATTATGCACCATGGAAATAAAAAGAGAACGAAGAAAAAGAATGCGGAGTAGAAAGAGACAAATAGAAAAGAGGTAAGAAGCAATGTTCAACTAACGTGTCACTATCGTTAGTGAACTTACCAAAATGGTAAGTTGTGTCGCTTCGCTTACCTCTTTATTACGTGGAGGTTATTCCCCACTTCGAAAGTATAACGTGCGGGTGCACCAAATAATTACTATTACCATACGATAACTATAACGTCATACTGACACATTTTTGCCACTTGGGAATGTGAGCTCATTTTTCTGATCTATTGGCCGTTTTTCGGGTCTTGGGAAGTCAACAAATTCCCAAGCGGCCGGGATCCATTTAAATGGTTCTCTTCCGTGATTAATTCTCGTGGGGGCTTATCTGCCTCGTAATATTCTTCTTCTCTCTCTTCAGGAATATAATATTCTCCATAACCCCCACAACCTTGTTCATGAAGCATATAAGTTCCCCTTGGATTCCCCTGAGAAAAATTTCCTCCAAAAGTAGGCTGTCGGGGAAAATAATTCCCTGGAATATTCCTGGGTCCCAAATTACCACCTGCCGACGGAATTTGATTTCCCCTGAAGGGGGTTCGAGGAGTCATTTGTGATAAATTCTGATTTTCGACCTTAACCGCCGGGGGATTTGCATTTTGATAGGGTTGATAAGAGTAAGAAACTGGTCGAGAAGGATACGTAGGGATTTCACGATAGGGGAAATTTTGGTTATACCCTCCATTTGGGTTGTTGGAAAAAGTTCTTGGGAAGAATTTAGTGCGAGAAAATTTATTCCCTTCGGGAGAGTCCACCATAAACCCTGCCCTTCGCAGGCGATTTTCTGCGAATAAGATTGCATTCTGAAGATTATCAGTTTTTTCGGCGCGAATCAAAACCCTTATTTCAGGATCCGGAATAGCGTTAGTAAAAGCCTCAACAGCTACCGAATTTAATGATTTACGAATACTTTCAGGAACAACGTTATGTCCAAATTCTGAAATATATGCGTTCAATGCCACATTTAAACATTCTTCAATTCTTTTCCCAAATTCCCTATAAGTTTCTCGAGCTTCCTTTCTACATGTATATAAGTTTTCGCTTGCCTCATCAATTCCAATATTTCTACTGAGAATTCCCATGATGTAACTTCTGAGGCTCCTATAGTCCTGCCAAACGTCGGAACTGTGGATTTGCTCAAAAATTTCCACACTCATTTTACTCAGAAGTAACGACGTGAAATATTGCTCCAATTCCTGATTTCCTTCGATTTTATATAGGGAATACACCAGTAGTGTAGATCTAGCATCTATACAATAAGTGTGTGTCATAGTATGCGTGAATTACACACACACACACACACACACACACATACACACACACAGATGAAATATGATGTTAGTGAATAGAGGTACAAATAATAGCATGATCAACTACTCACACATTATCATATCGAGCAGACCTACAATAAGTATATTCTATCAATTTACTAATATGCATTCAACAATTACTTACACATTGCCATATTGAGTAGAGCTACAATCACTGCATTCTATCAATTTGTTAGTATATATTCAACAATTACTCACACATTATCATATTGAGCAGACCTACATCAGTACATTCCATCAATTTGTTAGTATAGATTCAACAATTACTTACACATTTCCATATTGAGCAGAGCTACAATTAGTGCATTCTATCAATTTGTTAGCATAGGTTCAACAATTACTCATACTTTGCCATATTGAGCGGAGTTACATAAGGATAGTCTTATTAGTTTGTTAGTATAGATTCAACAATTACTCACACATTATCATATCGAGCAGACCTACAATCAGTACATTCTATCAATTTGTTAGCATAGATTCAACAATTACCTACACAGTGTTATATCGAATAAAACTAAATAAACTATCGAATAAACGTGTATGTGATTCCAACTCAATTCCTTCATATGTTTTGAATGCTCCATATGATCGCTGACGTCATATTCAGAGAGAAGGGCATTGCGTCTTTTCTTCATTGATGCAAAAAAAATATTTCACAATGGGAAAAGTGTTGATTGTGGCAAAAAACTCACACCGTCAATTTCTACCCAGAGTGTAAAGACGAAGATTTGAATTACATTCTTAACTCTGAGTAGGCAAATGAACAAAATGTAATACTGATTATTTTTATCGCATATGAAGAAAAAGAAAATGATTATGCGTTGAATATAACATTTGAGTTTTCAAGTGTTAATATTGTAATAATATGATTTTTACCATAAAAAAGAAATAAAACTAGTGGAGGAAGGTAGATGAATTAGAATTCATATGCAACATTGTGAGTAAAAGAATGAAAAATACTCTTTACCCTCTTAAATCATTAAGAGGTTTTTCCAAGGATCTGGGAGTTGGAGTTAGAAAAAAGTGATAGATATGTGCCATAGCAATTGATGTTTAATTTTACACCAATTCTAACTCCAAATCAACTAAACATGTCAGTAGTAAATTTGATAATAGGTGGGGGGGTTAAAAGATTGAGTAGAAAAATCAAACGCATCATCCTTAGTAGAAATATTAGTACCCCTGTCAAGTATAGAAATTGGTCGTCAGTGTAGATTTTTTTTCAGAATTATAAAACAAGAACTTTGAAAGATTCTCTTTTTATTTTTAAACATTTTTTATAATATAAATGATAACATTAATATTTAAAAAACTAAAAAAACAAAACTAGAACTAAAAGTTAAAAACTATACTTATTTACTTTCAAAATAGTAATCATACATTTTTAGAAATTACTTGTTTTAAAAAAAAATGTGAGAAAATTTCACTTTTATATTGATCAATTGTTCATATAGAAATAAAATCAAAGTTGCCTTCAATTTTTAATTTTATGAAAATACTTTTTAATAATTAGTTTCTAAACATATATTGAATCAATTTGAATAAGTAATTGTTATTGTGTTTGTCATACTGCTTTCTAAAAAAATCTTACAGCTTGAAATTAATAATTGAAAATGATAAAAAATGTAATGAATTATACATGTAAAAATAAGAATTTTTATTTAGAAAGTAAAGTTGTGAGTAATCATGTAAAAAAGCATTTTGTAAAAATGTATTTTTGAAACCAAAGACTACTATACGTATTATTTATATCTATCTATACGTTTATAATTGTTCATAAAACATTGAATATATTATGAATTACTAAACTAATTATTCTAAAATGTAAAAAAATAATTTATTCTATTATAAAAAAGAAGATTTAATACCCAAATGGGAGAGTATTAAAATTATCTATACATCTCCTTTTAGTTAAGGTAAATTGTACCTTTTTGTGGGCTGAGGCAGAAAAGATCTTAAATTTTTTTTGTCTACAGATTCTGTGTTTATAATTTATATCTAATGTATCAACTTCCCCAAAAACAATTGATTTCATTGCATTAAAATCTAGATGTCTCTCAACTTCGTGATTCATGCTGATACCCTTTGCAACAATTTTATATGAATGCGAGTTTGTAGATGGAGAAAAGATTTTTAGGGCATAAGTCTTTGGTCCACAACTGACAAATTCTTCAATGAAAGATCCCTCACCATAATCTGCTAGCTCATCGGTTAGTTCCCCCAAAAACTTTCCACATCTTAATGGGTTCTCTTTGCCAGCAGGTACCATAAAGAGCATGGAATCTGTATCGCAATAAAGTAGGTTTTCTCCTAATTTAGAAAGGACGGAGTATAGTTTGATACGGGCGTTCGTAGTAGTACATATGCCTACTCCAAGATTCACATATTTTGATGATGAATCAACTTCGGCAATATACTTCCACGAAACAAAAATCTGGTTTTCTCCAACAGGATATAAATCCATCAATTGAATATCTTCAGATCCAATTAAAGCATTTAAATCTTTGGGGGAGTTGCAAATACTAGTCTTTGTGAAATTTTCACGCATTATGAATCTTCCCCAAAGACTATTTAACACCAACTTGGTAAGCAATCGCAACCCTTTGTTAACACAGATTTTTTCCTTATCTAACTGTATGCCCTCTTTTTCCAAATATTCCCGGATATATTCCTCTTTTGCTTCATCAGATTCTATTCCCAATGGCCACCCACTTGATTCTTGTTTTATTTTGAGGAAATTGTCCACAAAATCGGCAAAGAGACCCCTTTCGTTAGTGTCACGATTGTACTGAACCGTCTTGTAGGACCAAACTTCAAAAGATTTAGTAATTTTGTAACCATGATGGACAGCCAACCGAATTTCATCTAATGACCAAAAGCCAGTGAGGGTTCTTTCATTATCAGAATGTGTACAACGATCAGTATTTATCATTTCTGTACATGTTCTACAGAGAGGAAATATTAATCGATTATTGCATCTATAAGGTAAACATGGTAAATACAAGTTCCGTGGGGGCAGAACTGTGCATTTAGCCACACCATCATACTTTAATATTTCCTCGGGATTTACAAAGGTTTTCAAGATTATAGGATGACCGATGAAATATTTAGAGTATTTATTAGCCCAAGGATATAGTGAAGTAAAATCATAATAATATATTTTATCTCCTGGACCACATTTTTGGTATAACTTAAACACTTCTGTTCGGCCTCCATATACTGCACTTCTCAAATCAAATCCTGCATCGAGTATTTCAGGATGGTTGTTCAAAGTATCGTCCAATTCAGGATCTAATTTAAGAAGTTTTCGGAAATTGCATTCCCATACTGAAACCAAATTGTAGCCCATATCTTTTATACGTTGCAATCGAGTCAAAGTTGCTTCATAACGACTCTGTATTGTATCGGATGAATCTCCTGAACATACATACTCCCTGTTTAAGAAACATGTATGTCCATGATAATAGCATCCTTCAAAACTATACACAGTGTTTGTGCTATCATCAAATCCATCGACAATATAGTGACAATTTTTAAGTTTGACTTCGTATCGAATATCTTTTCCTGTAATCATTTTTTGATAAACGAGCCATTTCAATCCAATTTTACTTTGAAGATTTATAAAACTCGAACTGTAATTACTTTTTGGTGTAATCGAAAGAGTATTTGGAATTAAATAGTTCTTTCTGTACACCTTCATCACAGAATCGGCTAGAGTGATCGCCTGCAAGAATGGATTTATTCCGGTAGTATCCAAAAATGAGTACATAAAGTTCAAACACCCAAGTTTAAGAATTTTGACGTCTTGATTGCAATAGTGAATTAACTCTTTTCGATTATCAAAAGTTTTATCTTTATTAGATTCATACCACGCGAGAAACTTTTCGAATCGATTTGAAGACATTGACTCAATTGCGTACATTTCAGGTGGAGGATATTTTCCAATATAATTCATATTTGCTGTAGTATTAAATTTATAAGGGTATTCACCTTTTTCACAATCGCGGAGTCCAAAACTTGCACTAAATTTAGACAGTGCAAAAGGAATAAAGCTCAAAGAGTCTAAAAATGTAATATTCCTGATTTTCACATACAGAATCTTGCACCCCGTGAAGATGGGGTTAATTTGTTCATCCCTTTTGCACAATTCCTCCAGAATAAATTGTCCATCATAGCTTTTGGCATTGTGAGCAATTATTGCTGAAGGAAATGGTCTAAACTTTAAAGCATAATCAACAAATTTCTTTACACATGATCCTGAAGAATCGTTTTCAAAAATTTGGATTGATGGGCTACAATTCAGACATTCAAAATTAGACTCTGTAGATTTTGCACATAAATGGCAAACCTCATGAGCGACACACAAATTTGGTATATGATTAGAGTAACCATTTCCCTGATCTACAAGTTCACATTCTAAATCGTAAAAAATTATTGAGAATTCCTTAGGAGCATTCTTTTTTAATGGTTGAATGTAACAGTAATGGGGAATCATTACTTGTTTATAACAAATATCACAACGCATTGTAAAACATTTGTGAGATTCACAAGTATCATAAACTTTGTTGCATTCTTTACATAATTTAATTTGAGTGCATGTTCCATTCTGAATATGTAAATTAAGACATATTTCTCCAAGAAATCTCCGATTACATTGCAAACAGTCAATCATTTCAGGGGTATTTGGACAAGGAGGACTATTTTTACAAAACCTGCACTTTTCAGGGCAAATATGAGAGTTATTGTACAAATGGTCACAAAACTTGCATTGGTGTTTGTAATTGAAAAACCCTTCAAGATTCTTGATACAGAAAAAATGTTTAACATCATTTTTAAGATCTTCAAAATAGAATAAATTGATTACTCTATTCAAATTTTCAGCAGTTTTTTTTAGTGGAAAGTAGAATGCTTTTAAAATTGTGTAAGTCATTGTAAACAACAACTCTATATTGGTAAGATGATTTTTTAACAAATTTATGAATAAGCTCAAAATTGTATACCCCATCTGGAGAAATATTCATTCCATGATCAAGAACAAATCTTCTGGAATCTAATGACAATGTAGTTTTTGATCTTTTGTAATTGGATATTTTATTTTCTGCCTCAGCCCTATCACTTAAAAGGCACTTACCAATCAAAAGCGAAATAGGAAGGCAGTTTTCTCCACAATCAATATCAATCATACTCTTGTTTTTAAAATGTTTGATATCATCCATGACCATCCCTGCAGGCTTATAATTTCGTCCTCTACCCTCCATTGGATGAAAAAGATAAGCTCTAATCTGCAATACATCTGTTGAGTCGAACATTTCAGTGCTCTGATGAACCTGATGATTTATATTATATTAATTTTTTATTACAGTTAAGAAATAAATTAAATAATGTGAGACATACCTTCTCCATGTTTTCCAAAATCACTTCTGCAGAGAGCGTATTCAAAGAACGCATACCAATGAACAGAGCCTTTTCTGTAGGTTCCTCGGTCACAAAGATCTGCAAAAAAATTAAGAATTTTTAGTATATCATTCGAATTATCTTTCATGATATTATAAACTGATTGATGTAGATTTTATATTTACCCTAAGAATCACGGTGTCATCACTGGATTTAGATTCCTTCTGAATTTCATGAATTGCAGCATTAAATCCACTTTCCATCCAGATTCCGTTAGTAATATTTTTTGGTTTAATCATACGAAAGTTAATTATCAGTTGAGTCATTTTGTAACGTTCGTTATAGTTTTTTGATTTGTTTATTATTTTAAGTAGAGGTTGATCGTGTTCCGTATCATTGGTTTCATTTAAAGTTTCAGTATCCACATGTCCAGTTCCTATTTGCACAATATCGTTGCTATTTTGAATTACTTGATTGTTCTGGTGAAAACTGTTTTTAGAATTTTTATTGCACAAAACAATCTCATCATTATTATTTGCTATCTGTTCTTTATTTAATGAAGTGGATGAAGTCAAAACTATTGATATATCTGTCTCACTTGTTAGGAATTGATTATCAATATCCTTATTATTATCACCAACATCATAATTAGTTTCGACTTCCATAGTTTGATGATCAATTTTACGTTTTTTGGTAGGAGGTTCATTATTATCAGTCTCTTCCTCCTTATAAAAAACGATTTTACGCACTGTATTGTTTAAAGAGTCAGTAATTGTGTGTGTCATGATATTTTTGAGAAATTCTTGTTTCTCGAATTCTTCTAATTTTACACCTTTTTTCATCTTGTCTAAAATTTTCATTGCAATGTCTTCCACCAAACACTTGTATTGGTCCTCAATTAAAAGTTGAATTAACTCTCCCACACTTTTACTATCAAGAACAAATTTCACTACTTCATCCATTTCAGAAGATTTAGAAAGAAGATTGAGAATAGCATCAAACTTATCACTCATACTTTCACTGATCGTTATTGATTATCCTTGCCGAACTGTCCAGAAGACTGATCAATTTTCACTGTGACACAATCTTAAATAGATTCACAAATGTACGGAAAAATTATATGACACAATAAATTCACACATACTTTTACAAAATTCTTCAGAAAAATTTTCCAACTCAAAGGAAAAAAGTGTCGAATTACTCTCGAACTTTGCAAATTTACATGTGTGAGGAAAAATATGAACTATATAGACAAAGAGAATTATGATCATAAAAGTTTCCTTTCTCACACTAATATACTTTCCTGGAAAAGCATCATTTGCGAAAAATGAAATTGGATACTTTTCCTTCTTTGTGTGCACTAGGACATGTTTCGAACCTGTCGTGAAGATGTTGTGGGAAAATACATTTTCGCGATCGCGAGCTTTTCTTGGAATCCCACCTGAAATATGATCCTTTGCACACGTGCATTAAAAAAGTCTCACATAAAATGCAAAATCGTGAAATAATTTCCTGGAAAAAATGAAACTTGAGATTTTTGTTTTGCATAGAAGAAGCTTTTCGCGATCGTTCTTTTCTTGGAAAAAATAAATTCCTTTCCCACGGAAAAATGAAATATGATTTTTTCAGCATAAGAAAATGCAAAATTGTGAAATAAATTCCTGGAAAAACATCAGTTCAGATAAAAAATGAAATTTGAGATTTTTCCTCTTTGTCTGCACTAGGACATGTCTCAAACATGTCGAGATATTGCATTTACATGATTGTGATTTCTTTCTTCGAAAAATCTATTCCTACTTGAAAATTTTCATACATACTCATATGTGTGTAATAAAAAGTGAACAGGTAATATATGTAGATGATTTTTTGAATACAATTATTAGATGTCGACACACATTAAAAGTATCAGTTATCACCTAAAAAGTTTAAAAAAATATTTTGTTGCAAAGAAAACAATTTTAGACAAACTTTTAAAAGTTCATCTTGAAACAAAAGTTAAAAAAAAGGGACAGATAATCCTAACCGGCTTATGTAGGTGAGATTCTTAACGTGAGCTAACTCGGAGTGCATGCAAATTCGATTTGATGCTGAAGTAGGGAGACGCCATTCAGTTATCTTGAATCAAATTCGTGAAATTATACAAGTTTTGTATTTGAACCAAAATGTCAAGGATTTGGATGGACTGGCAGAAAAGTGTTATATGGGTGAAATGTAGACCAGAATGTTCTCTATAATTTTGCCGTAGAACTTGAACTCATCGATTACTCAGAAGCCAAGATAAGCGAGGTTTTTTGTTTCTTAACTCGTTTTTTCATCCAGAGTGCCCCAAGTGTTCATTTGTTGAACTTCAACTATATCAAAGAATTGTTGTATTTTGTGGGACTTTCCATTTAAAACCCTATTTTAAGTGTCTCGGTGGAGTAGAGGCAGTCAAATTGGCATCTGAGTGATTTCAAAGCGTTATTATTGGAAAAATCAATTTTTTCACACTTAAACGGCAAAATCGGAGTGATAGCGTAGTCTGAGTGGAAAATGATGTATGGACGAAATGTAGAGACAAATGTGCTCTATAATTATGTTGAAGTAATCATCAAAATCGGTTCAGCGACGGTCGAGATAATTGAGGTTATGTGATATTGAAATTGGTTTTTCGACTGTGGCGCCCCTGGTGTTGGTCCCACGAAGTTCAAATATTCTAGAAAGTTGTAGCATTTAGTGAGATCTTTCGTTTAAGCCCTCATTCATCAAAATCGGTCACATAGAACCGGAGATATGATTTTTTGAATTTCGTGAACTTTGACCCCTCATATCTCCGGTTCTATTGAAACCACAGCGCGCATACGCACCATTTTGGAAACGTCCTAGACTGGACTACAACATACTAAAATTTCATTAACTTGCACAATGCCGTTTTTGAGAAAAGTGACTTTGAATTTCGATGAATTTTGACGCTATCACAGCGCCACCTGTGGTGACTTTTTGAACTTCCATCTGAAAGTGCTCATCGAGGCGAAACCAAAAAGGTAAAGTTTAGGTCGCTATGTTAATTAGAACCGGAGATAGAGGCCGGTCAATGTTCGAACTTTGACCCCTTATAGCTCGGGTCAGGGGTTATGGATCGACTTAAGGTTTTTTTTGTTTGATAGGTATAATCAACGGCTACAACATACTAAATTTTCAGCCCGATGCACAATGGAATTTTTAAGTTATTTAACTTTTAAGATTTAAAAATTTTCTTTTTAAAAAAAGCGCCCCTAGCGGTGGTTTTATGAACTTGCGATGTTAGAAGGGGAAGTGGCATTTCACGAGAGCTTTCCAAAAAGCCCTCACTTTTTAAATTCTGATAATTAGAACCGGAGTTATGGCCATTTTAAGAAATTTTTTTTGGACCCTTATAGCTCGGGTCAGGGGGGTCGGGGGACCTTAAGTTTGGTATTGATGGAAAGCTCTAAGGCCCAGCTATAACATACTAAAATTTGAGTCCGCTGAATGCCATAGGGGCGGAGCTATTGAGAAAACAAAAAAAGGGGGTCTTCAAAATGGCGGAAGGAGGGGTGGGGGGTGGGGGGTCTATGCACCAAGTTGCAATTTTCACCCGATATATAACCTTTGCCGAAAACCGCAAGTCGATATCTTTTTTAGTTTAGGAGCTATTAAGCTCCAAAGAGCGGCCGGACGGCCGGCCGGCCGGGAACGTAACTTAGCCACATATATATTCGTGATCAGGAAGTGCTGAAACACATTTTGGCCAAATTTGAGGTCGATCGGACGACATGAAATTTTGTTAGGATTATAGTAGGTGAGATTGTTAAGAATCTCACCTAATATTATTTCGTTGCAAAGAAAAAAATTCTAGACAAACTTTTAAAAGTTCATCTTGAAACAAAAGTTAAAAAATATATTTTGTTGCAAAGGAAAAAATTCTAGACAAACTTTTAAAAGTTCATCTTCAAGCAAAAGTTAAAAAAATATATTTTGTTGCAAAGAAAAAAATTCTACACAAACTTTTAAAAGTTCATCTTGAAACAAAACTTAAAAAAATATTTTGTTGCAAAGAAAAAAATTCTAGATATGCTTTTAAAAGTTCATCTTGAAACAAAAGTTAAAAAAATATTTTGTTGCAAAAAATTCTAGACATGTTTTTAAAACTTTATGTTGAAGCAAAAGTTAAAAAATATTTTGTTGCAAGAAAAAATTCTAGATATACTTTTAAAAGTTCATCTTGAAACAAAAGTTTAAAAAAATATTTTGTTACAAAGAAAAAAATTCTAGACAAACTTTTAAAAGTTCATCTTGAAACAAAAGTAAAAAAAATATTTTGTTGCAAAGAAAAAATTCTATCCATTACTTTTAAAACTTCATGTTAAAACAAAAGTTAAAAAAAATATATTGCGCTTCGTTTAGAAATGATTACATTTACGCTAATATCTTGTGTTATTTATGTTGTTCAATCTTTGAAATTCTTTATTATCTCTTTTTGGGATAACAAACATTATGTTATTCCTATAGTGAATGAAAAAATGCAATATGTCTAATCACGGTTACCATATAGGTTTTATGATTGTATGTCAATCAGGGATCATATACAAGAAATTGAATCAGTTTACACTTAACTTTTCCCACAGGATACTTGAGATTGTGATTTCTATTTCAAATGCTTTAATATATTGACGATTTGACTATGAGATACCTAAATGGACATCTAACACTTTTCACACTACTGTATGTAAAATAAAATTGTGAATATGTATATGGGGTATTTAAGAAGACTGAGTGATAAAAATCTTTTAGTATAGTTCTTAATTCAGTGAAAGAATTAATCAGTGAATTATGGCTTATCTGCATAGACTAGCAAAAATTTTTGCAATCGGAAAAAGTGAGGAGGAGATGGTGGATTTAATAATTATAGACAAAAGTGTTGATGATTTAATAGATCTCACTAGGGGATGCGAAATCCCATCTTTAATTCTTGGAATAGTGAAGAAGTTAAAAGAATTAGTGGGTGACGGACATGTGCTGACGAATATACAAAAAAAAAAAAGGATTCTCTTAAATATTTTAAACAGTGGCACACATGTACCGGAAGCCTTTAATGATTTGTGCGAGCTCTTGATAGACGGTGTGATAGTCATACCTGAATCTCCTCCACCACAACCTGTCTATCAAGAAAGACTTTGTAAAATCTGCTATGATAATGTAATTAACACTGTATTTTTTCCGTGTGGACACGTTGTTGCGTGTGAAAGCTGTGCTTTTACAGAGGGACATTGCCCTCTACGCTGTCCAGCAGAAAATTCTTCAATAATAAAGATATATTTCTCCTAAGGTAAGTAACATTTAAATTAAGACATTAATTGATCTAAATTTGTTCTGAGAACTTCGACTTGAATTCAGAGTGAATCCATTCACATACTGAAATTCTCAGTGTTATCAAACAACAGTGGAAAAAACTCACAGTGTAATTAATTTATAAAGTTGTGACTGTTTTTTTATGTTTTTTTTTTTTTTAAATAGAATTATAGTGAAAACTGTGGGGAAGTGTCTTGTAGTTTAAAAATACAGTGTTGACAAGAAATATGCGGAAAATAAATGAAATATACTCGAGAAAAAAATATTTTTTCCTTTAAAATAAAATATTGTACCTCATAAGCTCACTCGAGTCTCCGAAGTATTGTGAAACAGTGATTTTTTTATTTTGAAAACTTATATAGTGAAAGACATTGTAAGATTTTTCCGAAGTGATATCTGTAAAAAATCGTGAGATTTGTATTAAACAAAAATATGGATTCTACTTAGATTTAAAAAAAATTTACAAATTGTGAAATAATTATAGAGTAAAAGTATATAAATCATTCACTGTTTTTCAATAAACAAATTTTATGTAAAAGAGAACAAAATGATTACGATTGAAAACTACAAATATCTCTCTATGTCTAATTTCAGATAATAATACGATGTAAAAGAGCCAGATTGCCAAAGTTTGCAACTATAGTGTGACTCTGTCAACCCCTACTAACGTCAATCTCCAATACTGTCAACAACTATTTTTTATACTGTGAGTGCCACTAGTATCAACTTTAACCCTTTAACGATGAGACACTTTTTCCGGACCAAAAATCAACAATAAAAATCAAACCGGTAAACAAAATCAATGAAACCTCTTACATATAACCTTGAAAAGTCCATTAGAGTATGATTTTTGCTTCTATAACTGGTAGAAACAAAAATAGTCCAAAACTTTAAATCAATTTTTTGACAATACCTCTGAATGATAATTTTCACTCTAATGAAAAATATGATGTTTAAGTATTGTAGTTTCTTTTCCCAAAACGATTTTGCTTAAAAAAAATTAGAAGTAAAAAAAATAACTAAAATCAATTTTCAGTGTGAGAATTTAAAAATTCACCATTTTTGAGCTTAAAATTTACTATAGAGCAAACAACTGGAGACTTGCAAAAAATATCCTAGATTCCTTCAACCTTCTACTTTGCAATTAAGTACATAAAAATTCTTATTTTTACATGAATAATTCTTTACATTTTTTATCATTCTCAATTATTAATTTCAAACTGTAAGATTTTTTAGAAAGCAGTATGACAAACACAATAACAATTACTTATTCAAATTGATTCAATATGTGTTTAGAAACTAATTATTAAAAAGTATTTTCATAAACTTTGATTTTATTTCTATATGAATAATTGATCAATATAAAAGTGAAATTTTCTCACATTCTTTTTAAAACAAGTAATTTCTAAAAATTTATGATTACTATTTTGAAAGTAAATAAGTATAGTTTTTAACCTTTAGTTTTAGTTTTGTTTTTTTAGTTTTTTAAATATTAATGTTATCATTTATATTATAAAAAAATGTTTAAAAATAAAAAGAGAATCTTTCAAAATATATTACTTGTTTTATAATTCTGAAAAAAAATCTACACTGACGACCAATTTCTATACTTGACAGGGGTACTAATATTTCTACTAAGGATGATGCGTTTGATTTTTCTACTCAATCTTTTAACCCCCCCACCTATTATCAAATTTACTACTGACATGCTTAGTTGATTTGGAGTTAGAATTGGTGTAAAATTAAACATCAATTGCTGTGGAGAATTACCTATAAATATATTGTGGTGTTATAAATCTGTCAGGGACTGTGTGTTTCTTGGGCTTCCTTCTACCGTTTGTGATATTCACGTACCTGTGGTAAACAATAATTTCTCTGTGATAGGATTCTGTGATATCTAATACCCTCTTCTTCCTGCCCAGTTTACCTGGAAATATATATTCCTTTATTAAATGTCTTTAACAGTGATCCGGAACGTAGGCGGCTGGATTTTCCAGAAGACGTTTCCTCGATGACCGCCAAATGCCCTTTTTCCAAATCCACTGAGGCAGTGAAACACAATTATCACCTTCACCAATTATTTTATTTACAAGTATTTCTCCACTACTAGACTGAACACAGTTTAACTCTACGTCACTGTCGTTTTTCTGTATTTTTAATTTAATATTTTTATACAAATTTCACTAAATAAACTAATAACTTTTCTCTCCTCACGTCTCTTTGTCAAATCAAGTCTTACGTAATGCCCTGACAAGTTCCCGCTTATTCCCCTACTTTTTTTCCAGCTGATCTCATTCACCACTTTTTTCCTCTTTCTCTCTCCCTCCATGCATGTTCAAAATCCAACCGTCTTTTGTCTCTTAAAATAAGAGGTCTTATAGAATGGAAATTCTATACATGCTCCCGGGGGAGATTGTGACTCTCACATGTTGGAAATTTGGCGACTTTAGTCACTGACCTGGTATAGGTTCCTGTCGGGGTTTTTATGTCTATGACTCTCACCTTCCCGTCTCCTCCAGTGTGAACTCCAACAACTCTTCCTGTCGTCCATTTGGTGTTTCCTATGGAAGCATCGTGCAGAATCACAATGTCGTCCACCTTCAGGTTCACTTTCTCCGTGTGCCATTTTGAGCGCTCTTGAAGTGTGTGCAAGTAGGATAGCCTCCACTTTCTCACAAAATCTTGTACAATCCGCTGACACAATTGCCATCTTGTCAAGTGGTTCATCCTCACGGATGCGAGATTTTCATCAGGCAGCTGAGTCGGTGGTGCCAAAAGCAAAAAATGACCCGGAGTCAATGGTTGTGGATCTCTGGGATCGTCCGACAGAATGGTGATCGGCCTACTATTCAACACGGCTTCGACCTGTGTGAGAATTGTATAAAATTCCTCATAATTTAGTCGTTGCTCGCCAATAACTTTCTTGAGATGAGTCTTTGCTGACTTCACTGCTGCTTCGACTAATCCGTTGAAGTGCGGAGAACGAGCCGGTTGAAAGTGCCAGGTAATGTTCTGGTTGATTGTTTGGTCTTGAATGGTTTGAGCTTCTTCTGCTAACAGACGTTGAAGTTCACGTGATGCTCCTAGGAAATTCCTTCCGTTATCTGAGAACACTTCTTTGCAAACTCCTCTACGTGAAGTGAATCGTCTGAAGCTGCTCATGAATGCTTCTGATTTGTTGACAGTGAGTGTAGCGACTGAACTGTCTTGTGACTCCTCGACTGCTGGTGGAACACTTTCCTTGCTTTCCCAAGCTAAATCACTCTCCTTCAACCAATGAGGGCCTTCCCAATACAATGATGAGTTGTCCAACTCCATGGCTGTGGTTCCTCTTGAAATGAGGTCTGCCGGGTTTTCTTTTGTGGGAACGTGTCTCCAACATTCAACAGCTGTCAACTCTCTGATCGTTGTCACTATATTTTTGGTAAAAACGTCTTGTTTGTTTGAAGCGGATGCAATTTCCGCAAGAACTACCTTGGCGTCTACCCAACAATAAACCTTGCTGATTTTCAGACTTTTTGCGACCTTTGCTAACAGTTTGGCCCCAAGTGTTGCTGCACAAAGTTCTAGCTTCGGGATTGTCTTAGTTTTGATTGGCGCAACTTTCGACTTCGCCGTCAACATCAGACTTGAAATTCGTCCTGAGACATCCTTGGTGACATGGTACACTGCGGCTCCGTAGGCTAGGTTGGAGGCATCCGAGAACATGTGGAGCTGCTCTTCACAAACATTTTCGTTTTTCGATGTCCATCGAGATATTCTCATAGACGGAATGTGTTGTAGTGAGGCAATAAATTTTTTCCACTCTCGCAAAATATCTCCCTCAACCTCGGTATCCCAGTCAATCTCATTCTTCCAAAGATTCTGCAAGATTAATTTCGCGTTGATTGTGATGGGGGCTAGTAGTCCTAGCGGATCATAAATCCTTGCCACCACTCTCAGGATATTTCTCTTGGTTGGAACTAAATTCTCGACCATTGTATCGACTTGAAATGAAAAGGTGTCGTTTGACGGATTCCACATCAATCCTAGCGCTTTCACGCAGCCATCAGAGATTGAAACTTCCTTTGCCTCTGTGTTGCCTTCTTGCAATGTTTGAAGTACTGTCGGAGAGTTGGATTGCCACTTGGATAGCTTCATTTGAGCTTTGCCGAGAAGACTAATGAGATCTTTCTGCAACTCGATCGCTTCCTTTGTGGTCTCCACTGACAATAGACAGTCATCCACGTAAAAATTGTTCCGAAGAACTTCTGCTGCTCGTGGGTAACTTTCTCCTTCATCTTCTGCAAGTTTGATCAACGTCTTTGTGGCAAGATAGGGTGACGCAGCATTGCCAAAACACAAAGTCTTGAACCTGTAGTCCATGATTGGTTCACTTGGTGATGTTCGCCAAAGAAAACGTTGCAAATCTCTGTGATCCTCATTGAGTTGTATCTGCAAATACATTTTGACAATGTCACAGGATAGTGCAATCGGGAATCGTCTAAATCTCCACAAGATCTCTATCAACTCCGGTTGAACGACAGGCCCCACTTTGATAACATCGTTGAGACTTATGCCGGTCTCAGAAACAGATCCGCAGTTGAAAACGATCCTGACTTTGGTAGATGACGCGTTTTCTCGAACAACACAGTGATGTGTCATGTAATATGACTTAGCTTGAAGCTCGATCAGAGGCACTCTCTCTATGATTCCCAAACTCAGATACTCTTCAAAGATATTAGAGTACTCCTTGTATAGTTGAGGATTCTGTGAGAGCCTTCTCTCTAGGAAGTTCAGTTGCCTTGAAGCTCGCTTTCGGTTAGATCCGAGTTCACCGAAGTTTCCCTTCAAAGGTAGACGAACATTGTACTGACCGTTTTCCGATCTTTTTGTCGTACTTGAATATAATTCTTCCACTTCCCTATACTCGACCGTTTGTGGACATTCTTCTGAGAGTTCTTCGAGTTCCCAGAATTTCCTGAGGGTCTCATCAATGGTTTTCAGGGATATTGTGTGGCAAACGGGGGGAGTGTCTGCTGATTGTGCGCCATTAGGCTGCCATTTTCCGCAAACTACCCAACCGAAGACGGTATTTCTGAGTGATGGAATTCCTGGGCCCATTTTGTAAACTTCGTCCAGCATAATTTCGTCTTCGTGTGCTGCTCCGATGAGTAGGTCAATTGGCCTAGACACATGCCACTCTGAGTCAGCGAGCACGAATCCCGTGGGAACCCTTACATCCCGAGGGTTTATCTGAGATGTAGGCAAATTGGTGGAAATCTTTTGTGAAACCTGACATTGCAAAGAAATTTGCGTTCCTTCCTGAGGGATGAGGATTGCATTCACTTGATGCTTGAGGCTGCTTACTTGTCCTTGAAATCCTTCAACTTGAGTGTAAGGGGACTTTTGCAACTTCAATCTCAATCTCTGGCACAATTCGGTTGTCATCACAGAAATCTCGGATCCAAAATCCAAAAGGGCGCGACACACATGGACATTTTGTTGGGAATCCAGAATTCTTACACATGCTGTCTTCAAAATAGAGCGATGAATCTCACCATTGGCACTCTTGTTTGACGGAAGAAAGCTACTCAGCACGGCTGGCTTCTTCTGATCCTCGGAAACTGATTGAGGATTGTCTTGAGTAACCTTTGACGGGGGGTTGGAGAGAGCATCGTGAACCCAATAATTATGAGACTTATTGCAATGCTTGCAAGGAGGATAAGGGCATTAGTCTACAGCATGCTGGGATCTACTTTCTGATATACAATTCATGCAAAGATTTAAATTGTTAACAGTTTCGAGCCTTTTGGCTGCAGGAAATGACTTGAATTTACCGCATTTCCACAACTTATGTGCGGATTTCTTGCAAACGCTACATGACTCATGCTTTTGACTTGAATTTTCTTTAGAGATCGTGAGGGACTTTACAATTTTTTGTTTCTGAATTTGAACTTTTGAACCTGAACTGTTTACATTACTAGTGTACGTGGATGGACATAAATCTAAAGCTTTACAACGTTTATTTAGAAATACCTTAAACTCGTCCCATGTTGGCACGTCTGACTGCTCCTGCGACCATAGCATCTGTGTCTCGTGATCAAGTTTGCTCAGGACTTCGTAGATGATCCACGGATCTCGAGTGTTGACCTTCAAAGCGTCCATTGCGTTGATAGTCGTCGTGGAGACATCGTAGATATTCCTGAGATCATCGACGATAGGATTCTTCAGAGTAGGTAGGCTCTTGATGCGTTCGATGTGACCGTTGATGACCTTTTTCTTGCACTCAAATCGGTTTGTGATGGTTTCCCACGCTATGTCGTAGTTTTCATCACACATATCGAGATGATCAATGGCGTCAAAGGCCTTTCCTGTCAACTTTGTTTTGAGATGGTGCAGCTTTTGCGTTTTTGACAGTTTCTTGTTGCTGTCCACCAGATTGATGAACATCTCTTTGAATGAACGCCACTGCGCATGCTCTCCGTTGAATGTGGGGATTTTCACTGGTTCGAGTTTCGAATACTTGGAATTCTCACTGCCATCCATACGCTCTACGAGTTTTGAGAAGCCATCGAGAAGTTTGTCAATTCGTTCATCTTCAATGACGGTTGAATGGAAAAGATCTTTCTTTGCAGATTCATTGACTTTGATATTGACAATCAGTTCAGTCAGTTTCTCTTCCGCTTCATCAATTTCCAATAGGAAATTATTTTGCTCCTCAATTTCCCTTTCGCGCTCTTCTTCTGATTCAGCTTGGTTAATGATTTCATCCTGTACTCTATTGTATCGAACCCTGATTCTGTCACAAATCTCCAAATTCGTCTCAAGGTACGCTCGAGCACCGTCTCTACTCAACAGACTTTCATCTTCATGGTAGCGGGATATGGCTGTCTTTACACTGGTAAATTGCCCTTTATATGCGCTTCGACTCTTGATATTCGCCATCTTTGGAGCTGCTTCTTTGTCCTCTTCTTTGTGGAGTTCCTTTTCAATTCTGCTGGATACCCAGTGAATGGCCAAAGATTTTCTGCAGATATCCAAGATTTTTCTACAAGGCAATTGTCTTCAGAGTGCGAATGTCAACAGGCGAAACTGCGAGGTCCTCGTGGCTGTTGCCGTGTGACTGAAGCCTCCTCGTTGGGGTCTCTTTTCCTTCGAAGGACCACTGATGTGGAGAATTACCTATAAATATATTGTGGTGTTATAAATCTGTCAGGGACTGTGTGTTTCTTGGGCTTCCTTCTACCGTTTGTGATATTCACGTACCTGTGGTAAACAATAATTTCTCTGTGATAGGATTCTGTGATATCTAATACCCTCTTCTTCCTGCCCAGTTTACCTGGAAATATATATTCCTTTATTAAATGTCTTTAACAGTAATCCGGAACGTAGGCGGCTGGATTTTCCAGAAGACGTTTCCTCGATGACCGCCAAATGCCCTTTTTCCAAATCCACTGAGGCAGTGAAACACAATTATCACCTTCACCAATTATTTTATTTACAAGTATTTCTCCACTACTAGACTGAACACAGTTTAACTCTACGTCACTGTCGTTTTTCTGTATTTTTAATTTAATATTTTTATACAAATTTCACTAAATAAACTAATAACTTTTCTCTCCTCACGTCTCTTTGTCAAATCAAGTCTTACGTAATGCCCTGACAAGTTCCCGCTTATTCCCCTACTTTTTTTCCAGCTGATCTCATTCACCACTTTTTTCCTCTTTCTCTCTCCCTCCATGCATGTTCAAAATCCAACCGTCTTTTGTCTCTTAAAATAAGAGGTCTTATAGAATGGAAATTCTATACAATTGCTATGGCACATATCTATCACTTTTTTCTAACTCCAACTCCCAGATCCTTGGAAAAATCTCTTAATAATTTAAGAGGGTAAAGAGTATTTTTCATTCTTTTACTCAAAATATTGCATATGAATTCTAATTCATCTACCATCCTCCTCTAGTTTTATTTCTTTCTCATGGTAAAAATCATATTCTTACCCTTTTAACACTTGAAAACTCAAATGTTATATTCAACGTATAATTATTTTCTTTTTCTTCATATGTAGTAAAAATAATCAGTATTACATTTTGTTCATTTGCCTACTCAGAGTTAAGAATGTAATTCAAATCTTCGTCTTCACACTCTGGGTAGAAATTGATGGTATGAGTTTTTTGCCACAATCAACACTTTTCCCATTGTGAAATATTTTTTTTGCATCAATGAAGAAAAGACGCAATGCCCTTCTCTCTGAATATGACGTCAGCGATCATATGGAGCATTCAAAACATATGAAGGAATTGAGTTGGAATCACATACACGTACATGTGATCAATTGTAGCTCTGCTCGATATGACATTGTGCGAGTAAGTAAAGAACATATACTAGTAAATTCATAAATCATATCATTTATAGTTTTATTCGATATAACACTGTGTAGGTAATTGTTGAATCTATGCTAACAAATTGATAGAATGTACTGATTGTAGGTCTGCTCGATATGATAATGTGTGAGTAATTGTTGAATCTATACTAACACACTAATAAGACTGTCCTTATGTAACTCCGCTCAATATGGCAAAGTATGAGTAATTGTTGAACCTATGCTAACAAATTGATAGAATGCACTAATTGTAGCTCTGCTCAATATGGAAATGTGTAAGTAATTGTTGAATCTATACTAACAAATTGATGGAATGTACTGATGTAGGTCTGCTCGATATGATAATGTGTGAGTAATTGTTGAATATATACTAACAAATTGATAGAATGCAGTGATTGTAGCTCTACTCAATATGGAAATGTGTAAGTAATTGTTGAATGCATATTAGTAAATTGATAGAATATACTTATTGTAGGTCTGCTCGATATGATAATGTGTGAGTAGTTGATCATGCTATTATTTGTACCTCTATTCACTAACATCATATTTCATCTGTGTGTGTGTATGTGTGTGTGTGTAATTCACGCATACTATGACACACACTTATTGTATAGATGCTAGATCTACACTACTTACACCATATCCGCATTCCGGAAGAATAAATTAATGGACCTACCATTGAGTTCAGGAAACGCTGACACCCTCTGATCCAATCTCATCTTTGGAATTACTCCCGTCGAGGTATCTTCTTGATCCTGCTCCATTTCTCCTTCTAAGACTTCTATTGCCACACGAAGCTCTGTCGCTGATACTGTCTTTCGAATTTCCTCCTCCTCCTCTTCAGTTAATAAAGGACTAATTGGACTGATGGCCCTTTCACTTGAAGCTGATCTGGAGTGTTGTTTTCTTTCTACGAAAGTCCCTGGTTTTGGTTCAGTTGGCGTACGGGGGAGGTTGGGCATACTCCTGCTACCAGCAGAATTTCCTGGATTATCCTCCAAAGTGATTTCCTCCCGAACTTCCACTTCCTTTCTACGTCCCGTCTTCTTATTTGCGTCCTGTCTATTGTCACACGACACAGCCCTATTTCGCAACTGTATTACGCGCGGGTTTGTGGACATTGACTAGTCCTGAATTCAAAGTATTTTCACGATTTTCACTCCGAGTCACAATTGTTCTTTTCTGCCGTTCCCGGGCGAAAACACCAAAATTATGTTGTGACCCAGCAAGCACATCAAACCACAGGATCCACTCCTTGTCCTAGTGGACACATCAAACATCAGGACACAATCCTTGATCTAGCGAACACATCAAACCACATAAAAAAATGAATAACCAAATGAAAAAATCATATTTAGAGCATTATTGTGAAAAGAAAGAAGAATATAGATTGAATGAAATGTAACCCTGAAGGGGTTACAGCATTATGAAATGTAACCCTGGAGGGGTTACAACATTATGAAATGTAACCCTGAAGGGGTTACAACATTGGTACTGGAACTACTTTTGCAAAGATTGGAACAGTTGTATCAATTGGATCCGAAGTTATAATTTGTACAGGAGTCAACGATTGTTTGTCAATCATCAAACTTATGTGCGAGGGTCTACTATAGGCTTCTATAATACGAATAATTGGTTGTATTTTTGTTCGAAGTGTTGCTTGTGCTGTTTGTAAGCTACAACCATCTTTGATATGAATTATTCCTGTCTCCTTTAGTATCACCTCCTGACGTCGTCCCATACATATAAGTGACGCGGTAGTCGTTTCGTGTATTGCATAAAGCCACGAATTTCCTTGTGCTAAAAATTTGAACAGCACATGTTTGATTTGGACTTGGTTGCTTTTGCATGTAGAAATTGGTTGCTTACTGAAGATTTCTTGGATAATACAATCTTTTTGCCTTTCTAGATTGTTAATTGATCTTGGTTCACATATATGAATTTTGTCAGTGAGCCTGCATATTTCCTCTTTTTTGTCCAAAATGAAATAGAATTGGCTATTATAGTCAAAGGCTATAGTAGTCCAATTAAGCTCAGGGAATAAAAATGTTCCATTGCTTAACTTGTGTGGAATGGGAGTTACATGAAGAATGTTATACCTTCTTGCGTCTAATACATCTATAAATCCATATAGAATTATTTCTTTGCCATTCTTCTCGTAAAATGCCTTGTTCCCTGTTGTGTCAATGATTGTTAAATCTGGACTTAACTTATGTAATGCCTTTTCTGTCACATTTCGTATCTCATCAATTGAAAATATGTCATCAATTGATGCCCTTTTGTGCATCGTATTTATTGCCTTGTTATAGAGAGAACTTAAATCCTTGTAATATCATTCAATCATCATATATGATGTTAGAAATCGAATCTCCACTTCTCTGCAGTGTGTTTCAGAGAACCACTCCTTGATTGAAGATAAACTTTTTGACAGATCATTTATACTTTTCTCAGCTCTTTCCAACTTGTTTTCAACAATGGAATTTGATTGACTTATCCTTTCGTTGAGCATGATTGTGTGTTGATTCAGAGTGTGTAATAATTCCTTTTGATTGAATAATATAGCATTTGGATCTGTAGCATCGTCACTAGAGCCAAATATCATTGACCATAGTCCTGTAAAGACATTTCTCTTCTTTCTTTTCACTCTAGTAAGCTCCTTAATTTTTCCCTGAATCGACTTCTTCATATGCTCCAGGTGATGCACTAAACCTTCGCACATGTCATGCTCTGTAGTATTGTACATCTCATTGCAGCTATCTCGTAGCGTAACATACATATTTTCGATGTTGTCTTCATCATTTTGAAGCCCTTCTGATGGGAAAATAGCCTCCACCCAAAAATTTCCTCTTTTTATGAATGCTACAGCCAGGTTTTCTATATATAAACCTGCTGCTGGACGAGTAATGGTGTAGTTTTGTCCATAAAATTGTTGCGTGTCAATGTCATAATTCGTAGTATTTGCAGCAAATACTGTCGTTATTAGGAAAATTATATTCAGGACAACTTGAATTATTGCTGATAATTCGAGTTTCTTTGCCCTGGCTCTAGTTGTTGGTCTTCTACTGGACTGAGGCTGTTCTGTTTCAGTGACGCTTGCGTCTTTAACTTCATTATTTTCGATCTTGGATAATTCTTCCTCATTATCTAGCGGCAGTTTTGCTAATTTCACCATTCACTACAGGTCTTTGACGTTCAATGTTTTGCTGATTTCTAAGTGTGACCACTCTAACGTTTCCGTCCGTTCCTGGATGAAGTTACACCACTCTTGCCAATGGCCATTGAAGTGGTTGTAAATTGTCTTCCTTGACGAGCACAAGATCACCTTACTTTAAGGTTGCAGTTTCTTTGTTCCACTTGTATCTCTTTTGAAGTTCGTTGAGATACTCTTGCGAACATCTCTTTCATAAATCTTGATGCAATTTGTCAATAAGTATCCATCGATTTGTTGGATTTTGTGCTATAATCTCTGGCTCTGGATGGGCAGTCAGTGGTCTTCCGATTAGGAAGTGTCCCGGGGTCAAGGCAGCGAAATCTCTTGGATCACTTGATAGTGGTGCAATCGGCCTTGAATTCAGCACAGCTTCTACCCTTGTCAGTACTGTTGAGAATTCTTCGTAGGAAAGTGTCGTCTGCGAGAGAATTCTTTTCAGATGATATTTTACTAACTTGACGCCTGCCTCCCATAGTCCACCAAAGTGTGGCGCTGATGGGGGGTTAAACACCACGTAATACCTTCTTCAGACATTGACTTAGCTGAATTTTCCTCACATTGCGCTATGACCTTTTGGAGTTCCTTTGTTAGCGTATTATTTGCACCAACAAAATTTGTACCTTGATCGCTGTAGATTTTATGTGGCTTTCCTCTTCTTGCTATAAAACGTTTTAATGCCGCAAGAAAAGCTTCAGTTGATAATCCGCTAACAAATTCCAGGTGAATAGCTTTGGTAGCAAAACATACGAAAATAGCTATGTATCCTTTCATTGTTTTTACTCCACGAATATTTGAACATCTCACCTGAAATGGACCAGCATAGTCCACTCCAGTTATTGTAAACGGAGGTGTGGGAGTTACTCTGTCTTTTGGTATATCTCCCATTAATTGCTGTTGAGGATTATTGTTGTGTCTAAAACATTGCATGCACTTCCTCAATACGGCCCTTACATGATTCTTTCCATCCATAATCCAATACTTTTGTCGTAGCTGGTTGAGTGTGAGTTGAGCACCTCCATGCAGTGTCTTTTCATGTGCTTCTTTTATCATCAGTTAAGCAACATGGTTTTTTGCCGGCAGAAGTATTGGGTTTCTTTGATAACTTGGAATGTTTGCATGTGAGAGCCGTCCTCCAACGCGCAGAACTTCTGCATATTTGTCCCAAGTTGGGTATAGGGACAACATTTTTGGTGATATCTTTTTTCGCTCTTTTATTTCCTGTATATCTTTGCTATAATAATGGTTTTGCAAAGATCGAACAATAGCATATTCCGCTTCTTCTAGTTCAGATGCCGTTAAATAATTAACCGTTTCGTAAGAAATCTTCAGTTTTTTGCATTTGAGCTTAAAAATAAATCTTCTGCAAAGTGCAATTATCCTCTTCAATTTATTGAATGAGGAAAATCTTTTAACGGCATAAGATAATGGATAATCATCATGGTTTGTATTTTGGAGATTTTTCTTCCGTTGATTTGTCCTAATAGACAACGCTTGAGACTCTTCGACATTTGTATCTGCAAAGAATATTTGGACATCTTGAAGCACATTATTGACTTCGTGATTTTCCTCTGAAACATGATCATCAGAATTTGCTGGTGTTTGCACTGATTGTGAGCGTTCTTTGGCCAATAGTTTGGTGTCCGTTTAAGCCAATCTGGGCCATACCACCATAATGCTGAACTTGCAACTTCTTCTCCAGACATTCCTCTTGAAGGCAAATCTGCTGAATTATCGTTTGATGAAACATGTTGCCATTTCGCTTGTGGTATTGTATTATGTATCTTTGTTACTCTCGTGCCTACATAAGAGTCCCCAGTAGAAGGATCTTTCTTCAATCACGCCAAAACAATTTCAGAGTCTGTCCATGCGAAAAGGTCATATAACATGCGTTTTCCGTTGAGTTTGAATTCAACATGGAGAGCGTTGGAAACAGTGCGAAGTTGGCAGAGAATTTATTCGAACCTTCGGTCAATTTTTGTTGTGTCGTTGATGTGTATGTGTGTGTCTTCGTGTCGCCGCCAGGCGCTATAAAATTTGTGGAGTTGGAAAGGGGAGTCAGTCTGGTTTGGGGAATGGGTGGTGAAGCGTAGTAGTGATCTAAAACGAGTGTGAATCTTTATTTTCCGGGCTCTCTGATGTAAGAAGTGAAGTCTTGCTAGCTAACTCGGAATCGGACTCGCTGTTTCCACGGAGGGAAGAGTGATTGGAAGACCTTCTTAACGGCTGAAGAGAAAAGTGATTTGGAGCCGTCTTCAGGACTTCTGTGCGCCCAGAATCGTCTATTCGTCCCCATCAGGACATCAGATCACCAAGAATTAGCCAAAATCAGCGGGGAACAACTACGCAGTATCATCACCGGACCCATTGAAGTTAGAAAAGCCGCAGAAAAAGCCTCCGGTTGAGCAACGCCTGATAGTCCAGACGCCAAAAGCCCCAACACCTAACCTACAAAGGAGATCAGCTCTCGGAATCGTTTGGAGGGACATATCTTCAGCCTCCAAGGCAGCCCCCGGCCAGCACATTAAAAAAGCAAAAACCTTAAGTACCCTTTTGCATGTTTTGTATAAATTTTGTTATTCTAATTAAAGTAGAGATTTATATGGGCCGATTAATCAGATTTAAAGACTTAAATTTATCATTTAATTAAAGTAATTTAAAGAGGGAATTTGCGGTTATTTTAATAAAAGTTCTATAAAGTCAAATCAAGGGATGTGGGGCTTGCAAATAAAATAAAGATCCAAATTAATAAAGTCTATTGTTGATAATTTTAAAGAGAAAAAGTAGTTATTATTCGGTGGGACAAAGAAGGTGGTTGATCGGGAAGTTGTCGGGTGATAGGTAAGAAAAGGGGTGATTTCATAGAGATTTATTGGATCTGGAAAGAAAATAGTTCATCATCACCGGCCGCTTAAAATTCTTTCATTATAATTGGCGCCCAACTTAAACTCGAATAAGCTCAAGATTTTTTTTATCGAGTCTCATTTACCTGAAGACTGAGTTTTGCTTTGTAGTTTGATTTTAATAAATTTTTCGGCCCTTTTAGTCAATTTAAATTAGTATTTTAGTTTGCTTTAAATTATTTATCACCTAAATTGGGTACTGGGCTAGTATTTGGGATACTTGTGCTGAAGTTTTACGTAAATTTTAGTAATTCTTCGCTATCCGGCCACAAGATATTTTAAGTTTAAAATATTTCAGTTATTTAAATAAATTGAAGCGGATCTATATATATACGCCAGTATTTTGTGTGTTTTGTGCTGTTTTGTGAAGGAGTGTGCAGTTTGAAGGGATTTTCTTGAGGGGGTTTATTGGGATCGGAAAAGTGATCAAATTTTATCTGAGAAATTCTTATTTTTGGCACGCGCCTCAGATTTGCCTGGATTTTTGTGAGAGAGTCCAGTTACTTTAATCCGATTAGCTTTTTGGGTCTTTATCTATTGTAATTTGACTCGGTATAATCCGAGAGTAGAGATATTTCTATACCAAATTATCAGTACACTGCTATATTAATTAATTTACAATTAAATTTGATTTTTTCTGCCTTTGGTGCAATAGTTTATATAGATCACATTTTGCCCTGGATAAGGACCTTTACAATACTTAGCAGTACTGGGTATTATTTTTTTTTTGATTTTCAGTTAATTTATTATCCCTTTATCGTATTTTATTGAACTTTGTCGAACTTTGGTCAGCCTCATTAGCCATGGTTATTACTCGAGATCTTAACCCACGCGATAATCGGCCTCCGTCTCCTACTGGGTCTTCGGCATCTGGATCAGGTATTTCTGTGGGTAGGGGTCGTGGAAATTTAACTATTCCAATCAGTTCAAATCTCCAATGGGTTCCATCGACTTCTATGGAGAATCGTGTGTCTCAATTGGAAGATTCTATTGGAAATTTAACCAGTATGGTGTCCACCATGATGAGAAGATTGGAAGTAAGCCAGGATCCAAATCGCAATCCGAATCCGAATAATCCTCCGGTCGCTAATCCTGAGAATCCTTTGCCTTTTCCTCCGATTATTGATCGTCATCGTCGTGATGAGAATGTTAGGTATAATGAGTCCTCACAAACTGAGGAATATGATCTCCCTTCTGATGGCTTTAGTGTCCGGGGAAGACCAAATCAGGTTTATAAGCCTATTCCCGTCAAAGATTGGGGAATTGTTTTCTCTGGGGATTCAAAGGGATTGAAGGTGAATACTTTTCTTCGGGATATGGAAAGGATGGCCCTCACTCAAAGGGTACCCGTGGATGCCACCCTGTCCGCCATGCATCTTTGTCTGTCCGGCGATGCATTAACGTGGTATAGATCTTGTGAGCTCTTTACCAGGTGGTCCGATTTCTCAAATGCAATATCCGCGACTTTTGGTCGTTTGGACGGTGACCTTTCGGTGAGGAGAAGATTGGAAGACAGAAGACAACGTGAGGGGGAAAGAGTGGGTATTTTCCTGGCTGAAGTTCGATCCCTTTTTCGTGAATTGGAAGTCCCAATGGATTCACGCTCTCAGATCCAGTTAATTCGCCGAAACCTTATACCGCAGATTCGTGATGCGATCCTTTTTATGAATTTCAATTCATTGCAAGAGCTAGAAACAGCTGTGACTACAGTTGAAGGGAATTCATTGCTCGCGGCCCCTGAACCCCGGTCCCGGAATCCTAGGGTGAATGAGATTGAGGAGGTTTCCGCCATTTCGTCTCCAAAATCCACAAATCCGCAACCCAATCGGAAGAATAACCCGCCTCCCAAGGACAATCGTAGGGATGATCGTAACAATTCCTCTACTACTTCTCCACGATACCCTCTATGCGTTAATTGTTTCCTAGGGAATCATCTGGTGAAACACTGTACCCAGCCGAAGAGAGCCTCCGTTTTATGCTTTGGGTGTGGGAGGGAAAATACCATCCGGGAGAAGTGCCCTAATTGTCTTGGTGCGGGGGGAGATAGATCGAGGCCGTAAGGAGGACACGAGCCTCGAACAAAAAATTTTCATCGGTCCTCCGGGGAAAAAGGAGCGAGGGGATCGCGAAAAGTGAAAATGTTAACCCTATAGAGTTTTTCATTGATGATGAATTGAGTGATTCCTTTCCGATTAGTAGTTTTTCAGATTTATATTCTTTAAGTAATTCATCCTCATCTTTAAATTCAATTACTCAATTTTCTGATAATAGTGTTTCCCCTCAGGAGGCATTATATTCTGATGTTTATAATTTTTCTGATTTTAGTTATTCGTTGGATGAGTCTCAGGAGTCTGATCCTCCTTTAATCAATTTAGATGAACCCCAAGTATCGTCTAGCGATCTTATAGACTTCTCAGGAGAGAATATCACTTCTCATTCTCCAATTTTGTCCGCCAGTGTATGTGAGGTGAATGATACCTCTATGGGAAAGGCCTACCTGGGTGATCCAAGGCCTTACGTGTCCGTGGAGATTTTCGGGAAGGAATTGGTGGGTTTATTGGACAGTGGGGCAACTCATACATGCATAGGTCCTATGGCAATGGATCTATTTAAGGAAACTCCCTTAATGAAAAGAAAAAGTTCATCTCGCGTATTCATTCGCACGGCTGACGGGCTCATTCACGAATCAACAGAAGTTTTCGATATACCTTTCCACTTTAATAATGAATCAAATCTTTTATCTGTTTTAATAGTCCCGAATTTATCTTCTCCATTGATTTTAGGTGTAGATTTTTTCAAAAAATTCCGGCTTCAAATTATTCAGGCTTCACCTTCTGATCTGTGCGAGATAGGAGCGGATAATTCTGTCCATAATTTAACTTTTGAGCAAAAAATGGAGGTGGATGCGGCAATTTTGTCTCTTCCGGCTACAACTCCCGATAGTTTTGGATGTACCCCTTTGGTCATGCATCACATTGATACGGGTGATCACTCTCCGGTCCATGAACGTTGCTACCCCATTCCCACACATCTCATGAATGCAGTGGAGATTGATCGTCTGGTGCAATTAGGAGTTCTCAGAGAGTGTGAGCCTACGCCTTGGCTTAACCCAATTACGGTTAGGGTAAAAAAGACGGGTGCGATTCGGTTATGTCTGGACGCAAGAAAATTAAACGCTATCACCACCCGCGATACGTTTCCACTGCCTCACATCGAATGTATCCTTTCGCAACTTTCGGGTACAACGTATTTGTCGTCCATAGATCTGTCCGAGGCTTTCTTCCAAATCCCTTTGGATGAAGAATCTCAGCCAAAAACAGCCTTTGCTCTGCCCGGAAGGAAACTCTATTGTTTTAAGCGGACCCCGTTCGGTTTAGTTAATTCTCCCATATCCATGGCAAGGCTGATGTCTCAAGTTCTTGGTCACGACTTGGAAAATAAAGTTTCCCATTACCTAGACGACATTTTAATCGTTACTCCCGATTTTGAGTCACACATTCAGATGCTAAAGGAGGTGGCGAGCCGTCTCAGAAGAGCGAATCTTACCATCAATGTTGCGAAGTCAAAATTTTGCGTGGAATCCCTCACATTCTTGGGTTTCACCTTGTCTTCCTCTGGAATAGCAACCAACGATGAGAAAGTCAAGGCCATTTTAGAGTTGCCGATTCCTACGACTGTCCGGGGTGTTCGACAGACTGTCGGAATGTTCTCATGGTACCGGAAATTCATTCCCGATTTTGCCACCGTGGTATCTCCTCTGACGGATCTCCTTAAAGGAAACCCTTCTACCATTCAGTGGAATTCCCAAGCGGAACGGGCTTTCCAAACCCTGAAATCTCTTTTGGTTTCTGCCCCAATCCTGGCTACTCCGGATTACTCTAAACTTTTTAGGGTGAAAACTGATGCGAGTGATTTTGGCTGTGGGGGGGTAATAGTCCAAGAGTTTGGGGGGAGGAAAGGGTAATCGCGTACATGTCACGCAAATTTACTTCCGCTGAGAAAAACTACACAACCACTGAAAAGGAGCTTCTGGGAGTCCTTTATAGTGTAGAAAAATTTAAGGAATTTCTGATTGGTGCCAAGTTATTCCTAGAAACTGACCATTCCGCCCTTATATGGTTGTTAAGGTTAAAGGATGCTAAGGGTAGGCTAGCTAGATGGATATTACGGCTCCAAGCCTTCGACTTTGAGGTTACTCACCGCCCAGGACGTGAGAATGTTGTGCCGGACGCCCTGTCGCGGTGCCTCAACGTCGATTCTCTTACCCATTGTCCGGACCCTCAATATGTTTCTCTTTATTCTGTGGTGTCCAAAGATCCTCGAAAACATCCACAATATCGTACGGAAGATGGTAAATTGTATAAAAATTGTCGGGAGAAAAATTCTTTGGGAGTGATTGAGCATCGTTGGAAGTTGGTGATTGGGAAGTCTGATCGGGAGAAATATCTTAAAAAATATCACGATGATCCATCTGCAGGACATTTGGGCTTTCTAAAAACCTACAACCGTCTTCGACAATATTACTATTGGCCGAAGATGCGTAGCGACGTACGGCGATGGATTCGGAAATGCGAGGTATGTAAAGCCTCAAAATCGCCAAACACCGCGTTAGCACCTCCTATGGGGAAATTGGTTGAAGCTAAAAGACCATGGCAAATCATTTGTCTGGACTATGTGGGCCCTTTGGTTAAGTCTCGGCAGGGGTACACTGACCTTTTGGTAATCTTGGACAAGTTCACAAAGTTCGTACTGCTTTTTCCCCTCAGGAATGCTAAAACGCCACTCCTAGTCCAAACTCTATGTAGATCTGTTTTCCATGTGTACGGAGTTCCGGAAATAATCCTCTCGGACAACGGAGTACAGTTTCAGTCCCATGTCTTTAAAGAAACTCTTGACCAATATGGGATAAAACATTTCAAGACTCCTTTTTATCATCCTCAAGCTAACCCCACCGAGAGAATGAATCGGACCATAATTACTTCCATTCGGTCTTTCATTCGAAAGGAACATCGGGAATGGGCAGATCTTCTCCCGGAGATTCAAGGGGCAGTCAATTCTTCGGTACAAGAGTCCACTAAATTTACCCCATATTTTCTAAATTTTGGTCAAGACATGGTGACCCACGAGGAGCAGTACTCTATTTTAAATCAACGTCCTCCTCTAGACTTTAAGTCTCGATTAAAAGAGCTGAAAAAGGCTCGAGAACTTGTTCCGGATAGATTAAGACGCGCTTATGACTCGGCAGCTCGACATTATAACCTTCGGAAACGACCTCAAACCTTAACGGTTGGTCAAGTCGTTTGGAGAAGAAATTTTGGCCAATCGGATGCCTCTAAAGGTATCCAACACAAGTTCCTGCCTTGGATCAAGGCTAAGGTTATTTCTCGACAGGGAGACACATACCATCTGTAGGATGTTCTTACGGGCAGTACGGGTCGCTTTGACAAGAAGGATATAAAACCTGATTAAACTTATTCTCTCTTTTTCGGTCGGTAATTTATTTATTTATTATTATTTTTTTGATGCTCGGATTTCGGTTGGTTTCCAGTTCGGCAGTCTTTCTTTCTATACTCTGGACAGCTTCATTTGGAAGTTTGGTCTTAAACTTTCAGAGTATCTTTATAAGCATCACTTGCTTCTTTTCGGTTTCCCTATTCCTTGGATCGCTACTCCAAGTAGCTTATGCTTGAGCCATTCAGGGAAATCTTCGGAGATATCTTAAGATATCTATTTTTCGGATAAGACCTTTGTAGGTTGCGCGCGCCACATAGGAATCTTCGGGTTATTTATCGGAAATTCATTCGGTATCGGCAATACTTGCCTTAAAGTTTTTAATCCTTTCCCAGAGCCATTATTTTTCCATTTGGGAAGTGTTTTGGGTGCGGATGGAAGCGCAGGCACAGTCATTCTCGGTTAATTCTGTAAAAAAAACTACTATTTCGGTAATTCTTCTTAATATTCAATTTGTCCTTCCAACTTTTATATAAAAATCTTTTCTTCAGTATTCAAATGGTGTAAATCTCAACATAAAATTACCCTAGAATTTCATTGTCGGAGTAGGGTTTGCACAGATCTTGGTGGAGGTGGGTACTAGTCTTCCAGGTATTCTTTGTGGCGTACACTGTTTCGGTTCTGAGAACTGCATATCGTCCCCTGACGAATCGGTGTCCATTCCGACTGGTTGAAGGGGTCAATGTAGCTCCCAATATATTGTTTAATCGTTTAGCTCAATCATTCACCCTCTGTTCTGATATTCGGGAAGGAGGGTCCGACCTCGCTCGTGCATTTCAATAATTGCCTTTCTGAAGGCAACCCTAAAGGAGCAGGGAGCACCCTACAAGATGTCAAAACAACACAACGCAATGGAAAACATTTAGGACACCTCACATATTTACGTCTAAATCCACCGCACAGCAAAACGTAACTGACTATGAGGACATCTGAAGAAGGCCTCTTAGTCCCCAATGCGGTTGACAAGCAGTAAAGACAGTTCCTGAGACACTGCAGAGGTTGGTCCCACGACATCTTGAGGATCGATGCAATCCACAAGTCGATGTAGTGGTGTCGATCCCGGTGCACAGGGGAAGTAATCCGCTGGTTGATGTGGCGGTTCCCATCTTCAAGCAGAGAAAGAAGAGGTTCTCCAGGATGGTCGCAGCCAAGTTATTGAGCAGTGGACCAGATAAGTCAAACGGATTGGTAAAGCTGTTGCTGCCGGATTCCGGAGATTGCTGCTGAACGAGCACAAGCCAAAAGCTCTGCAGCTGGATACACAGTAACCGGATGATTACTAATGGAGAATTGCTGTAGCTAAGGAAGCAGTGAAAGCAGAAGAATGGGTCCCGTGTTTGAATGCATGAGGGAGAGGGGATGCCTTTTCGGGATGGAAGTCAGAAATGTAGGATTGACTATAAGACCCCACCAGTGTTTGCTTTTGATTGATCCCTTTCACTTGCCGGTGTGCATTCTTTGTCGGGAGGCCTATGGTTGTTGAGTAAGGTTGAGTCTTCTTCTTCTTTCGTATGACAAAACAAAACAACAAATACATTTATAATATAAGACAAATTACAAAACAGAAACAATAAGCCTTCCTAAGTTGTCATAGACTTAAATCTAAATTTTTTAGGTAGTCATGGGCCCCTGGGGATAAGCGGTCCAGACTACTAAGTCCACCTACAAAGCCTCTTCTGGGACAGTCGTTCACGATGTGATTTGTCGTTTGTACACTACCGCAGTCACATTCAGGGGAATCGGTCATTCCCCATTTGTGAAGCAGGTAGGCACATCTTCCTTGTGTAGTGCGAAATCTATTCAACATTGCCCATTCTCGACGGCGCAAGTCGAAGCCCGGAACCCGAGACGTCGGATCCTGAATCAAGTGACCATTTATTGGTACAGCGTTAATCCAGGTCTCCTTCCATCTCTGCTCCAGGCAGAAGTCCACACCCGTGATAAAAGGATCGACGATCCAGGGTGGCCTCCTCGACTTCAGTCTGCGGCTTGGCAAATTCAGGAGCTCAATGTGCAGCAGGGAATTTGCGTGCTCCCTACAGTTTGTAAACTCCCTTACTGCAGCCGCCTCACGTCTTAACTTTGATGGTGCAATATTGGATAGTACTGGCAACCACGGCAATTGTGTCGATTTTACAGTTCCTGTAATAAGGCGCATAGCATTGTTCAGCTGCGTATCTACCCTATGTACATGTGCGCTGTTGTGCCAGACTGGAGCGCAATACTCCGCTGCAGAATAAACAATTGCAAGCGTGGCAGTTCGTAGGGATTGTGCATCAGCCCCCCAAGTCGTGCCAGCCAGCTTCTGAATAATATTCACGCGGGAACTGGTTTTCTTGGCTGTCTGTTCCAGATGAGGCTTATATGTGAGTGTGCGATCCAGGGTGACGCCAAGATATTTTGGGTGCTCTACATGGTTTAATGTAGCGCCCTCAAAGCACACATTCAATTTTTTATGTGCTTCACGATTATTCAGATGAAACGCGCAGACCTCCGTTTTCGTTGGATTTGGTTGCAGGCGCCATCTGCGAAAGTAGGTGCTGAGGATCGTGAGATCCGATCCTAGGGTTTCCTCAATCTCAGTGAGTGACTCCGACTGGAAAGCTAAAGCCAAGTCATCGGCATACTGAAATTGCCTGGCTTGAGTCCGGGGAGTATCACTTATGTACAAATTAAATAGAGAGGGAGCTAGTACGCTACCTTGCGGTAGTCCCTCATTAAGTCTACGCCAGCTACTGCTTTTGTCGTCAAGAAACACTTGAAAATAGCGATTTGACAACATGTTGTTTAGCAGGCCGGATAGTTTGGCGCAAGGTATCACCTCCATGAACTTGAGCAAGAGTCCATCCCGCCAGACAGTGTCGTAGGCTGCAGTCAGGTCGACAAACACCACGCCAGTTTTTAGCCGACGTTCATAGCCGGCTTCAATGTACGAGGTGAGAGCTAGCACCTGCTCAGTGCAGCCACGATGTTTTCTGAAGCCTGCCTGGGAGACAGGGGTTGCTCGATCAATGTGAGGTTGGATACGGTGAAGGATCATTCTCTCAAAAAGTGTATACACAACACTGAGTAAAGAGATAGGACGATAGTGGGTGGCGTCTGTACCATCCTTGCCAGGCTTTAGAACGGCAATCACTTTCGCTCGCTTAAAGAGCTTAGGAAGGTGGCCAGTATCCAGAATGTGATTGAAAAGCTTAACTAGCCAGCATTTAACTTTTGGGCCAGCGTTCTTGATGAATTCAGGAAAGATTCCATCAAAGCCCGCTGCCTTCCCCAACTTTACACTTAACAGAGCACATTCCAAATCAGCGGTAGAAAACTTACCAGAAAGGGAAGACTCTGTTAAAGTTTTTCTTTTCAATCGAAGCGCCCTTCTGGTCGAATCCAAATCAATTTTTGACAATTTAGTCTTAGAGACCTGGATCAACCGAGAAGCAACGCTATTTGGGGACATTTTGTTAACTGCAGCTTCACCCCTGGAATCGGCCCCCAGCTTTCGGAGAAGCCTCCAAGCCTTGCGGCTGGAATGCGTGAAATCTGTGTTTTCCACAGTTTAGTGCCACTTCCTCTTCCGCTGGTCATCCAATTCTCGCAGCAAACGAACCGCGACTTCATTGTTGTTTGTCGCGTTGTACTCCTCGTATAACTCATCACAGCTCTCATTCCATCCGGGGATATATTGCTTCCTAAAACCACGGGGTATATGACGTCCTGCCGCAGCAAACATTGCTTTGGCAAAACGTCCATATGAACTAGGATGTGCAGGAATGAACTGCACAACGTGGTCAAAGTCCTTAGAAAAGGCATCCCAATTGGCCTTTTGGAAGTTCCAGCGAGGCTTTGGCTCTGACTTCACCAGTGGAATGCTTATTCCATAGTGTAGTAATACTGGGCGGTGTTGGCTATTGGGAAAGCCACCCAGAACAGAGCGCTTAGCCGCATTTACTTCCCCATTCTGATTTCGGGAGACAATTGTAAGGTCAGGATTGTAATCCTTTTGCCAACGGGCAGATCTAAAAGTCCCCTTACTTTTTGCGCTGTAAATGAGGTGAAGATTATTCAGTGTCATCCACTCCAATAGCAAATTTCCATCAATGTCATTGTCCTCATATCCCCAGACCTGATTGTGTGAGTTAAAATCACCAACATAAACTGCTGGTGAGTGAAGACTTTGAGCGGAATACGTGGCCATCTGGAACTTGGTGGCTTATAGACATTGATGACCGTGACTCCGCTTACCTCAATGGCAAGGACGTGTATGTTGTCTAAACACTCCTTATACACCACTTTATAGTTGAGGATAGATGACCTGATGTACGTTGCTACACCATGGACTGCACTGTGGATGGCATCGACAAGCACATACCCAACAATATTTCCTCTACTTCGCAGGTTTTCATCTGAGGTTGTATGCGTCTCTTAGATCGCGATAATGTCGACGCGTTCATCTCGCATCAGTCGAGCAAGATATTCGCTCTTTGCTCTTGACATACCTTCGACGTTAAGGTGGCAAATTTTGAGGTTTGTACCAACGTCTAGCGTCAAGGAGTCCTGAGAAGGACTGTTTGTTCTTGAGTTGTTCTGTCTCATTTGTTGCTGCCGTGTTACCGCGTCGACTGTTGACATTGGTTACGCTAGGATAGTTTTTTCTCTTTCGTGTGTGAACGGAGGCAAAACTACTATTATAGTCCCTAGCGCATGCAGGGAGGGCCACCCGAAAATAAAACAAATTCTGTAAATTTCGAGCTACGTGCAGGCTGTCAACTTCCTCCCCTAAGGTTGAGTAAGGATTCCGTGGACTCCTTTGGAGAAATCGGAGGGCATGTGAAATTAATCTTAGGATCCAACTATTGGTTCCTGAGATTGGTTTTACTGTCTCATTATCTCTCATGATTCTGGGTGGAAGTGTTGCTGTTTATGGCATGAAACAGGGTATCTCTTTTTGTTTTGAGCCTCCGTTGGAAGATGAAGAGGGGAACCCCTAAAATGAATTTCAATTGCATAAAATCGATAAAGGTATGTTTTTCTTAATGCCCTCTCGTTATTCACCTTGAAGATTCTTCTGGAAAGACTCAGAGTTCCTCTGTTGAGTGGTAACATGAGAGTCATTTCTTATTTCGGATCTTATTTATTTTTTTCTATCTCTTTATCATATCTCACTGCCAATCTGGAACCTAATTATTTTCTTTTTCTTAAACTAATATTGTATCTATTCGGGTTTTCCTTGTGTGAACGATTTTGTTGCTAAATATTGAACACCGACAGACCGTTTCCTTGCCGTTTTTATACAATACAGCCAATCTTTTTCTTTCGGAACCACAGAGCTTGCCCAACTTGCTACTTTATATCAAATTCTTCCTTATTCTCGGATTTATCATTTTTTTTCTCTAGCAACTTAGAGCATTTTTTTCTTTTTCTTATTTTTTTCTTTTTTTTTAAGAAAGAGGAGATATAACATGCGTTTTCCGTTGAGTTTGAATTCAACATGGAGAGCGTTGGAAACAGTGCGAAGTTGGCAGAGAATTTATTCGGACCTTCGGTCAATTTTTGTTGTGTCGTTGATGTGTATGTGTGTGTCTTCGTGTCGCCGCCAGGCGCTATAAAATTTGTGGAGTTGGAAAGGGGAGTCAGTCTGGTTTGGGGAATGGGTGGTGAAGCGTAGTAGTGATCTAAAAGGAGTGTGAATCTTTATTTTCCGGGCTCTCTGATGTAAGAAGTGAAGTCTTGCTAGCTAACTCGGAATCGGACTCGCTGTTTCCACGGAGGGAAGAGTGATTGGAAGACCTTCTTAACGGCTGAAGAGAAAAGTGATTTGGAGCCGTCTTCAGGACTTCTGTGCGCCCAGAATCGTCTATTCGTCCCCATCAGGACATCAGATCACCAAGAATTAGCTAAAATCAGCGGGGAACAACTACGCAGTATCATCACCGGACCCATTGAAGTTAGAAAAGCCGCACAAAAAGCCTCTAGTTGAGCAACGCCTGATGGTTCAGATGCCAAAAGCCCCAACACCTAACCTACAAAGGAGATCAGCTCTCGGAATCGTTTGGAGGGACATATCTTCAGCCTCCAAGGCAGCCCCCGGCCAGCACATTAAAAAAGCAAAAACCTTAAGTACCCTTTTGCATGTTTTGTATAAATTTTGTTATTCTAATTAAAGTAGAGATTTATATGGGCCGATTAATCAGATTTAAAGACTTAAATTTATCATTTAATTAAAGTAATTTAAAGAGGGAATTTGCGGTTATTTTAATAAAAGTTCTATAAAGTCAAATCAAGGGATGTGGGGCTTGCAAATAAAATAAAGATCCAAATTAATAAAGTCTATTGTTGATAATTTTAAAGAGAAAAAGTAGTTATTATTCGGTGGGACAAAGAAAGTGGTTGATCGGGAAGTTGTCGGGTGATAGGTAAGAAAAGGGGTGATTTCATAGAGATTTATTGGATCTGGAAAGAAAATAGTTCATCATCACCGGCCGCTTAAAATTCTTTCATTATAGTCAATATCATCAATTTCCAGACTCAACAAAGCTATGAGTTCTGCAAGAAGTGTGGCCGCACACAGTTCTAAACGAGGAAGTGTGACTTTGCTTTTTAGTGGCGTCACGCGAGTTTTTGCTGTCAATTGATATATTTGAATTTTTTCTCCGGAACATACTCGAGCATGTATTACTGCTGTGTATGCTTTTTCAGATGCGTCACAAAAACCATGTATTAGGTGAGATTCTTAACAATCTCACCTACTATAATCCTAACAAAATTTCATGTCGTCCGATCGACCTCAAACTTGGCCAAAATGTGTTTCGCCACTTCCTGATCACGAATATATATGTGGCTATTTTACGTTGCCGGCCGGCCGGCTGGCCGGCCGCTCTTTGGAGCTTAATAGCTCCTAAACTAAAAAAGATATCGACTTGCGGTTTTCGGCAAAGGTTATATATCGGGTGAAAATTGCAACTTGGTGCATTGACCCCCCACCCCCCACCCCTCCTTCCGCCATTTTGAAGACCCCCCTTTTTTTGTTTTCTCAATAGCTCCGCCCTTATGGCATCGAGCGGACTCAAATTTTAGTATGTTATAGCTGGGCCTTAGGGCTTTCCACCAATACCAAACTTAAGGTCCCCCGACCCCCCTGGCCCGAGCTATAAGGGTCCAAAAAAAATTTCTTAAAATGGCCATAACTCCTGTTCTAATTGTCAGATTTTAAAAAGTCAGGGCTTTTTGGAAAGCTCTCGTGAAATGCCACTTCCCCTTCTAACATCGCTGAGATGTCCTTTATTCAAGAGCTAATAGCAGAAGAGGCCCGATCCGGTTCTGAACTCTATTTTATAGCCGGGTCGGGCTTACACATACACTTACATTTCAGTCAATACATGACATTTTCCCCTCAATAATTTCTGGACATACAATTTTTTAAAACTTCAAGCAATTAATAGTAAAATATTAATTTGAGATCTACACTTTATAATTAATCTTTTTCTTTGAAACTAAACGTGAGCTACGTCTGGCTATTGTCTGAGGTTGCGATGCCGGTACTTCGGGACTTTGAGAACGAGGAGTAGAAGGTGGGCTCAAGAATACATCGTCATCCGAATTTTCACTGCTGTCAATCTGCTCATCCACTGGTGCAGATTCAATTGACTTCTTAGATGTCTTAGAGCTTAACTCTAAGTCCTCTCTTTCTATCTCCAGGCCACCAGCAAATTTCTCTTGCCAAAGACTTTGTCCTCACAATCCCTTCGTGTCCTGCATGAAATAGTTTAATGAACTGATGTCTCAATGTCCTTGGAACAACAATTCTATCCCCTCGGAAAATGATCGAATCAACTACTCTTAAATGTGTTTTAATCGCTTTAAATGGTTTTATCGCTTCCTGATCAATTTTCGCGTTAATTTTAAACCCATTTTCAATCCATTCAGCTACTTGCTTAAGAATACTATCCTTTTGCGTTTCTTCCCGAATTTCTTTTTCATATACTGGCAAATCTCCCTTAGCATCTAAGAAATTAATCGCTAATTCAGAAATACCTGTACTATCTTTACCCGGAAATCGAGAAAGAAAATCTGCATTCGCGTTATCGATACCCTTTTTATGCACAATTTCTAAATCATACATACTTAATTGTACCGCCCACCTGGCAATTCTTGCACAAGCTATCGCGTTAGTATTCCTCCTTTTATCTACGAAGAGTTCTCTCAGGCTTGAATGGTCAGTGAAAACTGTAACTCTCTTCCCATAAATATATTTATGGAATCTTTTCACGGCAAAAACAAGCGCTAAGGCTTCACGTTCGACATTAGAATAATTTTTTTCTGCCGCGGAGAGTGTGCTAGACACAAATAAAATTGGTCTCTCTTCACCATCAATGATATGAGATAACACTCCTCCCACACCATTGCCACTAGCATCTACGCTAATTATTAGCGGTAAATGATCTTGATAGTGTGTAAGAACACTATTCTCTCTCAACCAGGTTTTACTCTCTTCAAAAACCCTTTGGTGTTCCTCTGTCCACTCAAATGGAACATCGTTCTTCAGTAAGTGATAAAAAGGAGTCAATTTCGGCGACAAATTGGGCAAGAATCTACCATAATAGTTCAATAATCCCAAATATGATTTTAATTCTTTAACATTAGTTGGAACTGGTGCCTTTTTAATCGACTCTAATTTGTCTAAAACTGGCCTCACACCTTCTTTTGTCAACCGATGACCCAAATATTGAATCTCCTTTTTAAAAAACACGCATTTCTTGAAATTCGCCTTTACGTTAAATTTTATCAATCTTTCAAGCACTAAAATTAATGTTTCCTCACACTCTCTACGTGTACTCCCTCCAATGAGAATATCATCAATGTAGCATATGACACGAGGAATTCCCTGTAAAATTCTATCCATGGTCGATTGAAAAATTGCTGGGCTGGAATTGAGACCGAAAATGAGACGCGTGAATTGAAAAAGACCTTTGTGTGTATTTATTGTCAACAACTCTTGAGAATCTGGATGCACACTCAACTGTTGATATGCACCAGCCAAACCCAAAACACAAAAATACACACAACCTGCGAGAGGCTGAAAACACTCATCAATTCTTGGTAGTGGATAATGTGCTAATTCCACATATCGGTTTATTGTAGATTTACAATCCACACACATTCGTATGGTCCCATTTCTCTTTCTAACCACCACAATTGGAGATGCCCATCTCGAAAAACTCACGGGAATTAAAAAACCCTGATTAACCAACCTGTCTAATTTCTCTTCAACTTCCTTACGCACCCCAAAAGGAAGTGTATATGCTTTATGAAACACTGGCCTAGCATCAGACTTTAGCACAATAGTTGCTTGAAATTTTTTAATCGGACTGATATCTTCAACGACAAAAACATCAGCGTATTTCTTTATCACTCTCTCACATTCCCTGGATGGGTTAAGAATTTTTCCCTTCACTGAATGTACTCTTTTTGAGCCAAAATACTCTTTCCAATCAGGAAAAATCACTGATATCCAATCTCTACCACACAATGGCCTAAAACTTTTGGGAGAATCTACCACTACAAGATCTACATTTCCCACAAATTTCCACTTTTCCTGAGACTGAACTTCAATTGGCACTCGAATGGCTCCTAACACTTGCACAAATTCCCCAGTAACTACCCTGAGATTCATTTCACATTTGCGCAAACTATACTCTGAAAGATACTTTTGGAAATCTTTGACATGAATAACCGAAACACATGCCCCAGAGTCAATTTCCATTCGCAAAATAATTTTGCCCACACAGACATCTATGAAAACTGGATCTTCTCTATCTGACATTGTTACCGTTTTGATTGTACTCACGGTTTCACCAACTCTTACGCTCTGGATATCCACAAAATCCTCTTCGATGACCTTCTCATCATTGATCGAGTTAAACTCGACGACCTTGTGTTCATCATCCAGTCGATCTAACGGTGATCCTCTCAAAACTGCCAGCTTCATCGCATGCATTCGATACCCCAGTCTGTCTGATCCCGAATCACTCGCTTCGCTCGATGATTCGACAACTGCTTTGACTTGCTTCCTCTTGCTGTATCTGTGCTTCCTGTCCTTCTCTTTCCCATCGGACTTTGGCTTCTCTGGACAATTTGCTACCACATGATTGGACCACTTTCCACACTTGAAACAGCGTATTGGGGACCGGTCATGCTTTTCCTTTTTGTCTGTCCTCTTCTGGCCCTTTTGACTGCCTTGACTGCTACTTCTCTTTCTCGCACCTTTTCTTCCCTGCACTTTTCCAACCACATGCGGCTTAATCATTTTCACATTTTCTTCCGCAAGTTCCATGGACAAAGCAATGTCGAGGGTTTCTTGGAATGGCCTATCCTTAACCAAAAGGCACGTCTGAATTCTTTTCGAGCGCACTCCGCACACAATCCGATCTCTGAGCGCTTCCATTCGATATTCTCGAAAATTACAACGTTGCGCCATTGCCTGAAGTTCCGTTACGAACTCGTTGATGGTTTCATCTTCCTCTTGTCGACGTTCAAAAAACTTGTATCTCTCAGCTACCACATTTTTTCTTGGAGTGAATTTTGTCTTTAGAGCGTCCGCTAACTCCTTAAAAGTTTTACTTTCCACAGAATCTGGGTGTATGGCGGCCATCAGCTTTTTTACGCAATATTGTCCCCCAAGAGTGATTAAAGCCGATACTTTCATGGCGTCGTCTGTGACACGATTCAGGCGGAAAAAATGTTCTAACCTCTTCAGATAAATGTCGAAATCGGCATTTTCGTCCGGAACAAAGTTTTCCATCGTCCCAATACATTGGTGTCCAAACATGTCACTAATTTGAGCTGCGGCTCCTGTTGCAGCCGATGAACTTCCTCCATCCGTAGGCATTTTTAAGAATTCACTTCACAGTCACTTTTCCACAGTCTACTCACGCACTATCGTCGCCACTGAGATGTCCTTTATTCAAGAGCTAATAGCAGAAGAGGCCCGATCCGGTTCTGAACTCTATTTTATAGCCGGGTCGGGCTTACACATACACTTACATTTCAGTCAATACATGACACACCGCAAGTTCATAAAACCACCGCTAGGGGCGCTATTATTAAAAAGAAAATTTTTAAATCTTGTAAGTTAAATAACTCAAAAATTCCATTGTGCATCGGTCTGAAATTTTAGTATGTTGTAGCCGTTGATTATACCTATCAAACAAAAAAAAACCTTAAGTCGATCCATAACTCCTGACTCGAGCTATAAGGGGTCAAAGTTCGAATATTGACCGGCCTCTATCTCCGGTTCTAATTAACATAGCGGCCTAAATTTTACCTCTTTGGTTTCGTCTCGATGAGCACTTTCAGTTGGAAGATCAAAAAGTCACCACAGGTGGCGCTGCGATAGCGTCAAAATTCATCGAAATTCAAAGTCAATTTTCTCAAAAACGGCATTGTGCAAGTTAATGAAATTTTAGTATGTTGTAGTCCAGTCTAGGACGTTTCCAAAATGGTGCAAATGCGCGCTGTGGTTAAAACAGAACCGGAGATATGAGGGGTCAAAGTTCACAAAATTCAAAAAATCATATCTCCGGTTCTATGTGACCGATTTTGATGAATGAGGGCTTAAACGAAAGATCTCACCAAATGCTACAACTTTCTAGAATATTTGAACTTCGTGGGACCAACACCAGGGGCGCCACAGTCGAAAAACCAATTTCAATATCACATAACCTCAATTATCTCGACTGTCGCTGAACCGATTTTGATGATTACTTCGACATAATTGTAGAGGACATTTGTCTCTACATTTCGTCCATACATCATTTTCCGCTCAGACTACGCTATCACTCCGATTTTGCCGTTTAAGTGTGAAAAAATTGATTTTTCCAATAATAACGCTTTGAAATCACTCAGATGCCAATTTGACTACCTCTACTCCACCAAGACACTTAAAATAGGGTTTTAAATGGAAAGTCCCACAAAATACAACAATTCTTTGGTATAGTTGAAGTTCAACAAATCACTACTTGGGGCACTCTGGATGAAAAAACAAGTTAAGAAACAAAAAACCTCGCTTATCTTGGCTTCTGAGTAATCGATGAGATCATGTTCTGTAGGAAAATTATAGAGTACATTCTGGTCTGCATTTCACCCATATATCACTTTTGTGCCAGTTCATCCCAATCCTTGATATTTTGGTTTAAATACAAAATTTGTATAATTTCACGAATTTGATTCAAGATAACTGAATGGCGACTCACAATTTCAGCTCTAAATCGAATTTGCATGCACTCCGAGTTAGCTCACGTTAAGAATCTCACCTACATAAGCCGGTTAGGATTATCTGTCCCTTTGTGTTTTAAGTCCCTCGTAAGTATTTATCCATCGTGGAATCTTGACCTCATTTACAGCTTTTAAATCGCTGTTGAAATTTCTCCATTGGATTTCCATGTTTTCTGGAACCTTTTGATCCCACGTGATCCCTTCTTTCCAGAGGTGTTGCATAAATAGCTCGGCATTTATCATTATTGGTGCCAACCATCCTAGTGCATCGAAGATTGAGGCCACTGAGGATAAAACTTGACGTTTTGTGATTGTCTCAATATCATCAATTTGAATTCGAAAGGTAAAACTGTCAATATGAGTGTTCCATCGAATTCCAAGAGTTTTGATAAAATTATTTTCAAAAAAATCAACATAATTTGTATTGATCATTTGTCTCGGAAGTTCTTTTAACATTTTATAATCGTTTGAGACCCATTTTCTTAAGTTAAAACCTCCCAGCTTTAATAATTCATTTAGCTGTATCCTTGCTTCAATTGCTTCTTCCACCGTATCAGAACCACTGAGTAAGTCATCAACATAAAAATCCCTAGTAAGGATCTTTTGTGCTGGAGGATATTTAATGCCTTCGTCTTCGGCCAATTGATGAAGTGCTCTGACTGATAAATACGTTGCTGCTGCTGTACCGTATGTCACAGTGTTAAGCACATACTCTTGGACTGGTTCAGATTCATTGAAACGCCATAGTATGCGTTGGTAATCCCTGTCTTCTTCTCTGACAAGAATTTGTCTAAACATTTTCTCAATATCTGCGGTGAAAGCGACCTTGTATTTGCGCCATCTGGTAAGGATTTTCGTTAAATCTTCTTGCAACTTAGGTCCAACGCATAGTAAGTCATTCAGAGATTTTCCATTTGTAGTTTTGCATGAGCCATCGAAAACTACTTGTGTTTTCGTTGTTGTACTATCTTCCTTCTTAACTGCGTGATGGGGAAGATAATATTTTCCTTGTCCCTCTTTGGCTAGAGACATATATGACCCAATGTCAAGTATTCTCTCATAAATCGATGATAATCTTCCCTTAGTTCGGGGTCCTGTTTAAATTTCTTTTCCATGTTTAAAAATCTGGCCATTGCCTTACGTCTGGAGTCTCCCAGAACAGGATTTTCCTCTTTGAATGGCAGGGCTACCACATATCTGCCATCCCAATTTCTCGTAAATGTTTTGCGGAAATGTTTCTCACAAAAGTCATCAGTTAATTGTCTTTCCAGTGGTTGTGTATCCATTTCCCAGAATCTTCTGAGATTGGTGTCAATCTCTGCCATTGTTACCATGCTTGTAACATAGGCTTGAGGAGAGTCATGTTTATGATCTCCGAAAATTATCCACCCTAACTGTGTCTTTTGTAGGGTTAAATCATTTATCTTCTTAATGCCATTTGTAATGACATTTCTATACACACCAACCCCTAGAATCAAGTCGATTTCTGAAGCTTTATTGAAGTTTGGATCCGCCAAGATCAAGTTAGATGGAATCAAGCCATCATCTAGCTTGAGATCTTGTGACGGAAGTAATCCAGTTAGTTTTGGGAGCACATACGCATTTGCTTGAATAGGGTATTGATCTGAGAAATGTGATTTTAGGCATATGTCTACAATGAAATTTGATGTATTGTTTTGTACATCTCCAATGACTTTTATTGATGCTCTTATTCTCTGCTTCGGAAGTTTCAACATTTGAGCTACTCTACCGGTGATGAAATTGTCTCCAGCACCAGAATCTAATAATGCTCTAAAGACATACCATTATCCATCATCTGCCTGAACCCTTACCGAAGCGGTTGGAAAAATATGGGCTACACTGTTTGTGTCGAGAACGTGTACTTGGCCCGCGGAGTTATTATTTGAAGCCTCTGAATTTGTGTTTCCAGTATTATTCTTGACCTGGGTTACCAGACTTGTGGAATGTGCTGAATTGGAGTCCTTCTTTGGGGCATGCATAATACTATGATGCTTCTTTTTGCACGTTTTACAGCAATATTTGCTGGTGCAATCTTTGGAATTATGCTTTCCAAAGCAATTAAAACACAATGAATTATTTTTGACGAATTTCTTTTTCTCGTCATAGGTCATTGATTTAAATTTTTCACACTTTGATAGCCAGTGTGATTCATTGCAAGCTGGGCATGATAGTGTCTCAACTGCAGTGCTGTGGTAGCTTGTCTTTTTTGCAGACTTAGACTTTTGTTTTGTTTTATACTCCAATTTTTTTTCTTGCGTAAGAACATGGAATCTGGCTTCCAAAAAGTCTAGCAAAGTATCGATAGTAGGCATTTCCCGTGCATTTTTCACGTTTTGTTCGAAAATGCGTGTGCTCTCTGAGTCTAATTTACGCAGAGCAAATGCTGTAATAAAGCTGTGTGGGCAAATATTTTTTATGCCATCCAAAGCTGTCACACATTCCTCCAGCACATCATGCAATTTGATTATATCTGCTGCACTCCTGTATTCAACAGTTTTGAGATCTAAAATCGCATTGATGTATGATCATACGATTCTTCGGTCATTATCATATCTTTTTATAATCAGATCGAGCGCAATTTTGTAATTTCTTGCTGTTAGCGCCAAGCGTCCAATTACCCTCTTTGGTTCTGGGCCCAAATATGACAAAAGGTATTGGAATTTTTCAATTTTGGAGAGGGATTTATTCTTATGGATTATGCTCATATACAATTGTATGAATGTCTTCCATTCCTTTGGCTCTCCCGTGAAAGTTGATATTGTGATGGGCTCGAGTTTTGGTGGCCTTCGCTTTGCATGCATTTTGCTTCGCGTTCTTCTTGCTGAATCGGCATTATCAGCCTCCTCGCTTGACTCTGAGTCAGAGTCGCTGGAATTGTCGTCAGTATCTGTTTCATCGTCAGTGAGAAGTGAATGAATTTGTGCGTCATCAACAGGAATTTTGTAAGTTCATCTGTTTTCGAAGAAAGTGCTTTCTTTGCGTGAGTTTTTTTTATTGCACCAGTGCCTTTTAATTGTGCAATCTTAAGTGCAACAAACTCTTTGATTTTTTGCAAGATTTCTGTGCCTCTTTCGAAGTATTCGTTCTTGAAATACTCATCGTTTTTCTCTAAGTTTTTCTTAAGAGATTCTTCAGAGCGAACGAAAATATTATAGATATCTTGTGAGCTATTTAATTGCTTTTTTAGAAAGTCCTCTTTAATCCTCTCCTTAGGCAGTTTTTTAAGTTTACTGAGGACCTTTTCAAAGTACTCGACATAGTCTTTTTGTTCTTGTTGCACTGCCTCATAGAGTGCCTTCTTCACCGAACTTGATTCCACGTCATCATTTTCCTCCTTTTCCTGAGGAAGACTTACATCCTTCATACCATGCGCCATAGTAATTTAATCAGAAATACTTTTGAAAATTTTAGTTTATTTCCTTCTCCAATTTTTTAATACAACTGTAGCAAAATTCAAATTTAAAATGTTTTAATGTAGATAATGCTTTCGCGATTTTTCTCTCCCTCGTCTTCTTCCCAGCCCTTGTCCTTTTTTCTTTAATGCAAAGAGCCGTGGTGGATTTGAATCATCCGGAATTTTAGTCAATTTTGCTTCTTCCTGAAGCTGCTTTCTCTGTTTCCACTCCTGAAGTGTGAGCCTTTGTGAGCCAATACGAATTGGCTCCGGGTCAGTTTGGTGAGATCTTGGGGGTAGAATCTGCAGGGATGGTGGAATTTCTTTGCTCCCTGCCGCGGCTTTAAGAAAATCTCGTAATGCGTTCCTTCTTAGCCTATCCTCTTCTCCCTCACCCAGCGGTTTTGCCGTAAAATATGGCAAACTTTCCGGCTTCACTAAGATAAAAAGATTATTATCTCAAAAAATATCAATTTATGATTAAACACTCTACGAGTGCTCAACTAAAAATTGATATTTTCACTTAATTTTGCACGAGGTGACAGGTTGCCAATGAAGGCAGTCTATGTGTGCAGAAATTATGTGGAGCGTTGCTTAAGGATAGGAATTGGGAATGAGGATTCTAAGGATTTATAAATTGTCTTACTTATTGTATTAAAATTTCTCAAAATACTGCGACTCTATGGCGAAGTGTTTCGGGTGTACTGACGGCGATGATGGCTGCACTGGCTGCGGTTGATGGCTACACAGGCGGCGTCTTCTTTCTGGGTGCTCTAGTAGCGGCTAATCTGGCTACAATGGCGGTGCTTAGGCGGCGGCTAACGGTTGTACCGGCGGCTGATTTATGGTGCTCTAGCAGCAACTGGATGTCTGCACTTAGCGGCGGAGGCTTCAATGCTCTGGCAGCGGCTGGATGGCTGCACTGGCGGCTTCAATGCTCTGGCAGCGGCTGGATGGCTGCACTGGCGGCTTCAATGCTCTGGCAGCGGCTGGATGGCTGCACTGGCGGCTTCAATGCTCTGGCAGCGGCTGGATGGCTGCACTGGCGGATTCAATGCTCTAGCAGCGGCTGGATGGCTGCACTGGCGTCTTCAATGCTCTGGCAGCGGCTGGATGGCTGCACTGGCGGCTTCCATGCTCTGGCAGCGGCTGGATGGCTGCACTGGCGGCGGAGTGAGTAGAGACTGGTCGCTCTACCCGTAGTGGACTGTATGTGGATGGTGCTGCCGGAGGGAGGGTCTTCCGGAACGTCTCACGGGCTAATGAATGACTTCAGGCCTCCTGGGGTGCCTCACGGCCTCCTCTGGACACACTTCTGGATGACGACGATGCGGAATCTTCCCAGGCACTGAAACCCAATTTGCCCAGGGTCTCGTCTGGCACTGACTCCTCTACTACAGGGATCTAACTCCTTCCTTGGGGGGTCCTCTCTGGCACTGACTCCTTCCTTGGGGGTCCTCTCTGGCTCTGGATACTGCTGCTCTCTGTTTCCTCAGACTGCACCGTGCTGGATCTGGCACACCTTGGAGTACTCCTCAGGGATTGCTCCCGATAAACCAAGGCGGCACCGATGGACCAATGTAAACGCAAGTAAAGACTTGGAGTTCTTGGTCGGTTGAACAGATTTATTGCCAAAAATCGATCACCTTTTATACATAAATTTTGCTTACACTAACAATTTGATTATTGAGGGGAAATTGGAAATATTGGGAAAATTGTGGGGAAATCTTAGATATTGCCGGAATTTATACTATTTACATTCATATAAACTAGTCGTTAATTAATATCACAATATATATTTTGAGCTTATGCCTTATGCTTTATTTCTTGATCTTGCAATATAAAACTTATTACTACTGAATTTTATTATACTCTTAATACATATAATATTATATAGTATTACATTCGTAGTATAACATCTTAATAATTCTAATATCTGTTCATCTATTGAACAGTCAACAAGAATGACTCAATAGAAATGCAATTTTTGTAAGGTTTTTTTTCTTGTTGCGAACAGAAATTATGTTTTACAAACAATTATTACTACATGACATAATGTTTCATCTGTGTATCAAGAAAGATACGATATGTTTCATTAATGCAACATGAAAAGAGTCAATATGAAAATGTTTTGATTAAACATACATCAACGAAAAGCATTAAAATGAGAATTTTACCATCATGGAAAAAATCTTCAAAGTGATGTCACAATCTTTTTTTTCATCTTATTATTTTTTCTCTTGCAACAAAATATTTTTTTTTATCACTCTGTCAGGATAGTTTTTAATTACAATTTATAGCATAATCAATGGAAATGTAATTCTGCGGTGTAAATATTTTCAGCTCATTCTACATCCCGTATTCAGTGCAGATTTATAATTCTTTTAATAATGTATTGTAAAAGAAATACTACCAAATTATCGAATTAACATGAAAACTCGGAAGCCAAACAATAAATTTTAAATATAATTTTAAAAGCAAAGAATCATAGATAACAGAATACCTTGACATTATTCATCTTGTTCAGGATGTTATCAGTTTTGTCATAAACATTGAATATTACTAGTCAGTAAAATAAATAAAATAAATTTATGTGACATCTAATCTGTAAATTACTTACAGGGATGTTTTGCTTATTTTTCATGAATTATAAAAGTTTTCATTGGAAATACTTTCTTATAAAGCTCGAGAAACTGTTACAAATGAAAAAAAATGAAACTTGCAAACGTGTATTTTGTGAAACTCATTTAACAAAAGTTACTCATGGTCACAAACATTTTATGAAAAATAAATTGTATATTATAGCATAGCATATAACAGTAAAATATTTTCATATAATTCATTTCTGCATGATACAGCATTGAAACATATGCTACATATGGATGAACAAGAGAAATACATTTAATCCGTTTTCTTATCTTTAAAAAATTTGAGGGGAGAAAATCATGTAGTTATAGCAAATTAATATAAAAGGGACAGATAATCCTAACCGGCTTATGTAGGTGAGATTCTTAACGTGAGCTAACTCGGAGTGCATGCAAATTCGATTTGATGCTGAAGTTGGGAGACGCCATTCAGTTATCTTGAATCAAATTCGTGAAATTATACAAGTTTTGTATTTGAACCAAAATGTCAAGGATTTGGATGAACTGACAGAAAAGTGTTATATGGGTGAAATGTAGACCAGAATGTTCTCTATAATTTTGCCGTAGAACTTGAACTCATCGATTACTCAGAAGCCAAGATAAGCGAGGTTTTTTGTTTCTTAACTCGTTTTTTCATCCAGAGTGCCCCAAGAGTTCATTTGTTGAACTTCAACTAAATCAAAGAATTGTTGTATTTTGCGGGACTTTCCATTTAAACCCCTATTTTAAGTGTCTTGGTGGAGTAGAGGTAGTCAAATTGGCATCTGAGTGATTTCAAAGCGTTATTATGGGAAAAATCATTTTTTTCACACTTAAACGGCAAAATCGGAGTGATAGCGTAGTCTGAGCGGAAAATGATGTATGGACGAAATGTATCGGTCACATAGAACCGGAGATATGATTTTTTGAATTTCGTGAACTTTGACCCCTCATATCTCCGGTTCTGTTTTAACCACAGCGCGCATACGCACCATTTTGGAAACGTCCTAGACTGGACTACAACATACTAAAATTTCATTAATCAATCTGTTTTTGAGAAAAGTGACTTTGAATTTCGGCTATCACTTTTTGAACCTCCATCTGAGTGCTCATAGATACGAAACCAAAAAGGTAAAATTTAGGTCGCTATGTTAATTAGAACCGGAGATAGAGGCCGGTCAATGTTCGAACTTTGACCCCTTATAGCTCGGGTCAGGGGTTATGGATCGACTTAAGGTTTTTTTTGTTTGATAGGTATAATCAACGGCTACAACATACTAAATTTTCAGCCCGATGCACAATGGAATTTTTAAGTTATTTAACTTTTAATATTTAAAAATTTTCTTTTTAAAAAAAGCACACCTAGCGGTGGTTTTATGAACTTGCGATGTTAGAAGGAGAAGTGGCATTTCACGAGAGCTTTCCAAAAAGCCCTCACTTTTTAAATTCTGACAATTAGAACCGGAGTTATGGCCATTTTAATAAATTTTTTTTGGACCCTTATAGCTCGGGTCAGACTTAGGTTTGGTAATGCTCTAAGGCCCAGCTATAACTACTAAAATTTGAGTCCGCTGAATGCCATAAGTGAGAAAACAAAAAAAGGGGGGTCTTCATCGGAAGGAAATCAAGTTGGATATATAACCTTTGCCGAAAACCGCAGATATCTTTTTTAGTTTAGGAGACAAAGAGTCTTAATAGAGATAACTTGCGGTTTTCGGCAAAGGTTATATATCGGGTGAAAATTGCAACTTGGTGCATGACCCCCCACCCCCCACCCCTCCTTCCGCCATTTTGAAGACCCCCCTTTTTTTGTTTTCTCAATAGCTCCGCTCCTATGGCATTCAGCGGACTCAAATTTTAGTATGTTATAGCTGGGCCTTAGAGCTTTCCATCAATACCAAACTTAAGGTCCCCCGACCCCCCTGACCCGAGCTATAAGGGTCCAAAAAAAATTTCTTAAAATGGCCATTGGTCTAATTGTCAGAATTTAAAAAGTGAGGGCTTTTTGGAAAGCTCTCGTGAAAGCCACTTCCCCTTCTAACATCGCAAGTTCATAAAACCACCGCTCTTTTTTTAAAAAGAAAATTTTTAAATCTTATAAGTTAAATAACTCAAAAATTCCATTGTGCATCGGGCTGAAAATTTAGTATGTTGTAGCCGTTGATTATACCTATCAAACAAAAAAAACCTTAAGTCGATCCATAACCCCTGACCCGAGCTATAAGGGGTCAAAGTTCGAACATTGACCGGCCTCTATCCCTCATTAACATCTAAAATCGTATCGATCACATAGTCACCACACGCTGTGATAGCGTCAAAATTCATCGAAATTCAAATCATGATTTTTAATGAGTATTTCAGTGAACTAAAACAGAACCGGAGATTGAGGGGTCAAAGTTCCAAAATTCTCATATCTCCGGTTCTATGTGACCGATTTTGATGAGTGAGGGCTTAAACGAAAGATCTCACCAAATGCTACAACTTTCTAGAATATTTGAACTTCGTGGGACCAACACCAGGGGCGCCACAGTCGAAAAACCAATTTCAATATCACATAACCTCAATTATCTCGACTGTCGCTGAACCGATTTTGATGATTACTTCAACATAATTGTAGAGGACATTTGTTTCTACATTTCGTCCATACATCATTTTCCGATCAGACTACGCTATCACTCCGATTTTGCCGTTTAAGTGTGAAAAAATTGATTTTTCCCATAATAACGCTTTGAAATCACTCAGATGCCAATTTGACTGCCTCTACTCCACAAAGACACTTAAAATAGGGTTTTAAATGGAAAGTCCCACAAAATACAACAATTCTTTGAAATAGTTGAAGCTCAACAAATCACTACTTGGGGCACTCTGGATGAAAAAACGAGTTAAGAAACAAAAAACCTCGCTTATCTTGGCTTCTGAGTAATCGATGAGATCAATGTTCTATAGGAAAATTATAGAGAACATTCTGGTCTACATTTCACCCATATATTACTTTTGTGCCAGTTCATCCAAATCCTTGATATTTTGGTTTAAATACAAAATTTGCATAATTTCACGAATTTGATTCAAGATGACTGAATGGCGTCTCCCAACTTCAGCTCCAAATCGAATTTGCATGCACTCCGAGTTAGCTCACGTTAAGAATCTCACCTACATAAGCCGGTTAGGATTATCTGTCCCTTGTTTACATAAATTTACTTAATTAAATAATTTTGTAAGAAAGTTGCCAACTTCAGGCAAGTGAAGAGTTGTGTTGTATATCACTGTGCTTGTTTTCTTACCATACTTTCTTGTTGCAAGCCCTTTGGCCATCTAATTTTAGGTCCTAGAGGTCCACGGAACTCGCGAAATCATCCGTGTGATCTCGAAGACGACTTTGAAGACATTTAACAAAAAATGCAGCAGCAACAAAATCCAACTGACATTCAACTCACCGTTGATTCAAAATCAAAACAAACTTTGACAATGGCGCCAAATGGAAATCCTGCTTCCGCAAAGCGAGCCAGAGATGAGGGACACTCCAGTCAGCAGAGACTGAAGCAGACAAGGCCGAACAACTATTGGCTAGCCGCCCCTCCTGTGCCTACTGAAAATCGGTTTGAATCCCTAATTGATGAAAATGACCAGATGGACACTGCCTCCAATGTTACGCCCAAACCCCCGCCAATTTTTGTGCAAGGTGTTGAGCGAATTGACCCTCTTAAGGAGTTATTTGAGTCTTTTCCCCAAAGTAACTACTCAATCAAAGCCTTGCATAATGACTCAGTTAAGATTCAGGTCAAGGAAATTGATATCTACAGGACTCTGGTCAAAAAGCTCAAAGAGCACAACACAGACATGCACTCGTATAAGCCAAGAAGCGAACGCTCATTCCGTGTCATTCTGAGGAATATTCACCACACTTCTGACGCGAAGGACATTAAAGAGGCTTTTAGGGAGCTGGGACACACTGTTACAAACGTCCACAATATAAGACACAGGGTGACCAAAGCCCCTATGCCCATGTTTTACGTCGATTTAGAACCTCGTCCTAACAACAAAGACGTCTATTCTGTGGATCGTCTGCTAAGCTACGTCGTGAAAATCGAAGCCCCTCACTCAAAAAAGGAGGTGGTTCAATGCACAAGGCGCCTGAGATTCAATCACACAAAATCCTTCTGCAACAGGACTCCCAGGTGCGTAAAATGTTTGTCTTCCCATTCCTCCCAGGATTGTCCCCGGAAAGTCCGTGATCAGGAAGTCAGGTGTGTGAATTGTGGGGGTGACCATCCTGCTAATTACAAGGGCTGTGAAGTCCATCGACAGCTGAAACAGCGTCTTTACCCAAATCTACGCGATAGAATTAGACAGGAGAGGGAGAATCGGCCACTAAATCATATTCCATATGGGGAGCACAGCTCACGGCGAAACACTGCTACCTCATACGCAAATGTTACCCGTGGTGACAGCTCAAATGTAAACAATGAGGCGAATCGCCCGCCTAAACATAAAATAACTGGTCCCATGTTTGATGAATTCTTTAAAACTCTCGGTAATAGGTTTATTGCCGCGACAGATTATAACGCCAAACATCCACATTGGGGTTCACGCCCAGCAAATCCCAGGGGAAGAGAACTTTTGGAAGCGATGAAGAAAATGTCCTATACCTATATCTCTGGAGGTGAACCGACCTATTGGCCATCAGACCAAAACAAACTGCCTGACTTGCTCGATTTCTGTGTTGCTGGAGGTGTGGATGTGAGTCGTTGCAAAGTCCCCACGCACTTCGATCTCTCTTCCGATCATGTCCCAGTTGTTCTTGAACTGCATTCTTCGGTGGCTGTGTTCTCGAGGAATCCATCACTCACTAATAAACGAACAAACTGGTCAAAATTTCGGACCCATCTGGACTCTAAAATTGAGGTCCCTCTATCCATTGATTCTGAGTTGGAGCTTAATGTGGCTGTAGATCGCGTGACTGATGCCCTGCAGAGAGCAGCCTGGGAGGCTACTCCAGAGATGACCATGTCTTGTAACCGTACTGGTGTTCTTAATGTAGTTAAGGAGCTTGTGCGGGAGAAGCGGGAGCTTAGGAAAAGATGGAAGAATACGCGACATCCTGATGACAAAAAAAAGTGCAATCAAGCAACACATAGGCTTAAAAAGCTTCTCTTCGCTGTACGAAATGATTCAATAGGTAAATACCTCAAAGGACTCACTCCCACAAATGCCACTGATTATAGTCTCTGGAAGGCTGCTAAAAAGTTTAACCGACCAGCTTTGCCTGTTCCCCCTATCAGGTCGGCAGATGGGGTATAGGCTAGAAGTGATGCGGAAAAAGCAGAAGTTTTCGCTGATCACCTAAGTCATGTCTTCCGGCCATGGTCATGCCTACCAGCTCAATTGGACGAGGACGAAGTGAATCATGACGAAAATTCTCTTGTTAGCCAGAATGCCCACCCAATCAGAAGATTTACACTAAGAGAGGTTGTTAATGTCCTCCTAGACATTCATCCCAATAAAGCACCTGGTTACGATCTTATTACTGGCAAAGTATTGCAGGAAATTTCACCGAAATGTACACGCTACTTGCTCAAAATATTCAACGCCATTCTATGCCTTGGATGTTACCCACTCCAATGGAAAGTTGCACAAGTGATAATGATCGCAAAGCCCGGGAAGAGACCGGAAGTTGTTGAGTCCTACCGACCAATTAGTTTTTTACCAACTATGTCGTAAGTATTTGAAAAGCTCTTTCTAAAAAGACTACGGCCTGTCATCAACAAAAATCTGATTCCATCTCACCAGTTTGGCTTTCGAGAGGCACATGGTACCATAGAGCAGATTCATCGAGTGGTTGAGGAGATTCAGGGGTCCTTCGAGAAGAAACAGTACTGTACAGCGGTGTTCATAGATGTAAGTCAGGCCTTCGATAAGGTATGGCATGAGGGTCTGGTCCATAAATTGAGGAAACTTCTACCTGCTCCATTTTTCCAAATTATGCTTTCGTTCCTTTCTGAGCGCAGCTTCCTTGTCAAACAGCGTGGAGAGCAAACCACATTGAGATCTGTAGAGGCTGGGGTGCCTCAGGGGAGTGTTTTGGGCCCCATAATGTTTCTGCTATATACATATGATTTACCGACAACTGAGTCGACTACTTTGGCTACCTACGCCGGTGATACAGCTATTTTAGTTAGAGGCGATACTCCAGAGGAAGCTTCGAGAAAGGCCCAAGAAAATCTTCAGCTAATGGAGCAGTGGCTTCAGAAGTGGAGGTTTAGAGCAAATGAAGATAAATCTGTCCAGGTCACATTCACTCTGAGAAAAGGCGATTGTCCTTCAGTGGTGCTCAATGGCAAAAATATTCCTAAAGCGGACAACACAAAATATCTAGGTATTCACTTGGATAAGCGGCTGACTTGGAAAATTCATATTTGGAATAAGAGAAAGCAACTGGGTCTGAAATGGAGGAATCTGCATTGGCTCACGGGAAGAAAGTCCAAAATGTCGACAGAGAACAAAATACTTTTATATAAAGCTATTATTAAACCTGTTTGGACATACGGAATCCAGCTGTGGGGCACCGCTTCAAAGTCGAACATTGAAATTCTCCAACGGTTCCAGAACAAAGTTCTGAGACAGATACTAAATGCGCCATGGTATGTCCCAGGATATGTTCTTCACAATGACCTCAACTTACCAACTATTGTAGAGGAAATAGAAATCCACTGTAAAAAATACAAGGACCGACTTCTATCACATCCAAGTGAATTAGCAGGGGAACTGTCCATAGATGCTGGAAACGCGAGAAGGCTCAAGCGAATTAAGCCGTCGGACCTCTTTATCAGTCTGTAGCCTGTGAGATTGATAGATATATTATAGGGTGATTTGTAGTGTAGCCCTCCTGTCTATTGCCATTTGTCAAAAAAGAGCTTATTGTAACAATTAATAATCAAAATGTTACAGATTGCCAATAAATCCATCATACAAAAAAAAAATAATTTTATGTAATTAAAATAAAACTATTTAAAATTTTATGACTAATAAATATTACTTAATTGGTACTTATTTTGATTACTTACCAATTTCTTTTCAATCTCGTATTTCTCAAAAGTTGTTTTAAAATCAATAGATAAAATGAACAAAAGAGTGTATTTTGACTATGAAACCAATTAAATAATACAAGATTTTGATTTAAAATATAATTAATATAATTTTATTTTATTAAAAAAAAAAAAAGAAAGTACAAGATTGAAGTCATAAAAAAGTAATAAAAAGAAAAAATACATGGAAATAAGGAAAATTTATATGAGAAAAAACCTGTACTTCAATGGCACATGAAACGCTGCACTCTAAAACATTTCTATCTGAAAATACACAAAAAGATTTGCACAATAAATTATCATATCACTATTTTTATTCTTCTCCATATGTAGACACGTATTAAAATGTGCAAAATTTAATTAATTAAGTAATTGACCAGTTACATTAATAATAAATGTTTAAGTTAAAATATTTCTCTTACCTTTTGTTTATGCGAGCACAGCAGCAATCATAACCTCCACAGCAAAATTACAGTGTAGATACGAACCTGAAATTAGGAAGAAAATTATTACAACTTGTGTGAAAAAAAATTGCAATCTAAAAGTTTTGTTTCAGAATATAAGCTAATAGAAAATACACATGTTTTTACCTTATGTAAAGAATATTTTTTGTAGTGGAGGAGAAATTTAAATGCAGAATGGAATCTAATTACGTTTAGTTCTTTTTCTCACAGCGAATCTGTTAATATATTTTGTATACTTGAGATGAGGTACGTCTTCACTTTCAACTATTTCCATGAATGATAAAAAATGGACATCCAACTCCTCTTTTTCATTATATTTTAAATTACCATCCAGGGCTAGATATCCCGACTACTTAAGCAATGTGACTGTTGAAAGAACAATCAGTCGTGCTTTTAAACTTCAGAAGTAATTAAGAGATTTTTATTTTTTGTCAATTATGGCTTCCTCACTGAACCGTTTGGGGAGGATACTTGTGCGTGGTAAATCAGAAGAAGAGGTGATCAGTATGATCATCTCAGAAAAGGCCCCTCTTGAATTAATTGATTTGTTAAGGGGATGTGATTTGGTAAATCTCCAAATAGCAATTTTGGCAAAGTTGCATGAGTTTGTAACAGCCGGATATATGCTATTACGAATTGAGAAGCAACAATTGCTTCTCAACATCGTATCGAGTGGGATAAACATTGAACATAATTTTGAGGTGTTGTGCGACATTTTATTCTGTGCTAGTGATGTTATCCTACAAGAAGCTCCAGCATCAGTTCCTGAGAACGTAATACTACCACCCCCCGAGATACCACATCCATTACAGTGCAAATTGTGCTGTAACAATATGATGGATGTGGTGTTTATGCCGTGTGGACATGTAACATCATGTGAGGAATGTGCTGAACGCACAAGGAGATGTCCAATCTGTAGAGGATCTTCGCGCCTCCACTACAAAAAAAATATTCTTTGCATAAGGTAAGAACATATGTATTCTATTAGCTTATATTCTGAAACAAAACTTTTAGATTGCAATTTTTTTTCACACAAGTTGTAATAATTTTCTTCATAATTTCAGATTCGTATCTACACTGTAATTTTGCTGTGGAGGTTATGATTGCTGCTGTGCTCGCATAAACAAAAGGTAAGAGAAATATTTTAACTTAAACATTTATTATTAATGTAACTGATCAATTACTTAATTAATTAAATTTTGCACATTTTAATACGTGTCTACATATGGAGAAGAATAAAAATAGTGATATGATTGTTTATTGTGCAAATCTTTTTGTGTATTTTCAGATAGAAATGTTTTAGAGTGCAGCGTTTCATGTGCCATTGAAGTACAGGTTTTTTTTCATATAAATTTTCCATATTTCCATGTATTTTTTTCTTTTTATTACTTTTTTATGACTTCAATTTTGTACTTTCTTTTTTTTTTAAATAAAATTATATTAATTATATTTTAAATCAAAATATTGTATTATTTAATTGGTTTCATCGTCAAAATACTGTAGAGGTAGCAGTCAATGTGCTAAATAAGCATATTGATTGGCTTATAATAAATTGTAAATAAGTAAAAGTGAGGAGAATAAAGAGTACTCGCAAGGGGAACAGATCGGTGTTTTATTAATGTCGCTGCCCCTCCCAAGCAGGTCTTCACATGGCGATCCTGCCATACGCGATCATGTCGCGAAAAACTGAACGTAGTGGAAATTTAGAGTGAAAAAGTGAAGAAATGACGTGCGAGCATGGTGTAATTTTTGGACAAAAATTGACTGATAAGTGACAATGTGTAACAATCGTTATCACTACCGCAGAGTTTACAAACATCAGGACGAAATTGATGCGGAAATCGTTCCACAAAGTGAAGTGATGGGATGTGATAAGCAGATTTTAGAAGAACTCGCAAAGCTTCAGAGAGTAGAAATTATTCTTTTCGTAATCCTTGCGGTGATAATCACAATAGTCCTTTACGTGATGTACAGTAAGTGGAAAGCTCGTGTAAAGGCAAAAGGAGCTCATCAAGCAGAAAATGTGTTGGAAACAGCACCTTAAATCAAATGTATGCTGAAGCTGGAGATGGATCACCATAACATCGCTTAAGAACAATTCATCTTCGAAATCGTAAAATCCAGGAAAGTGACCTCAGTTGAACCCAGAAAAAAAATTTACGCCATGTCATCAGCGATCGAGCCACGGCAAAATTCAGCATAGGGCATTAGTGCATTGGACTTCGATCACCTACCGGAAAACCCAGTCAGCAAAGACAGCACGAGCAGCAATGGACTTCGATATCATACCTCGTCAGGAAAATTCGCCGTGCATCATTGCAGCAGCGGAAAAGACAACGCAGCTAATTTTCAGTCAGCGCATCGCCTTCGGATGTCATTCCAGCTAAATGTCGAATATAAAAAATTGTTTATTTGTCTTGCAAGTAATTGAATTCTTCTTTTGGTCATAAATTTTTTTTTAACCCTTCTAGTAAACTCATTATTTCTAAATGCCTTGGGATAGATTGAAAGTGATTATATCAAATTTGAAAAAGAATGGTCCCAATAGAGGTGTAACCGAATTATTTTTAATCAATAAGAAAAAAGAGATCGAATCTATTGAAAGGGAATATATTACTGATTATGAAGCTGCTGTTAGTAGTAGTTCTTTGCCAGTAAATGAAAAAGTCAAACTTGATTTTGCAGTTTTTGAATTTAGAAGAGATGTTAGCTTGGTATTAAGGCTTTTGCATAGTTTACCTGTCTCGAAAAAATCTGGAGGTTCGAAAGAGAATTTATCAGATATTGAAGAAGAAGATACATTTCAAGATATAGAATTTTTAGAGATTAGTGATTCTAATACGGAAGAAAAAATAGCCAACAGAATGGAGAAATTCGAATTGAAAACCGCTGGTCACCTTATTCCGGTAATGACCTATACCCCGGATTCGGTGACACAAGTCATCGATGCTATTGAATTGTATTCATCCATGATCGAAACTTCCGGAAAATCTCTCTTAATTAATTTTGTCTTAAAAACACGACTCTCGGCCAAAGCAAAACTCCGATTGGCAAAACAATACCCTACAGTTGAAAATCTCGTTAATGATATGAGAAAGCATTTAATTCCTAAAAAATCTGCATGTTCTTTAGCCGCTCAGTTAGCAGCCTCGCGCCAAGATTCTCAGTCAATTGAAGATTACGGGAAAAAGATTGAAGAACTTTTTGTCGATTTAACCATTGCACAATCCGAAGAGAGCAGCGGCGCAGAAGAAATTCTTCGCAATGAGAATGAGAAGAATGCTATCTATGTCTTTGCGAATGGACTACGGGATACTGAACTGCGTACGGTAGTTAAAGCTAGGAACTATCAGTCCTTGAGAGATGCCATTTCAGGTGCATTGGATGAAGAAAAAACCATGCCGAAAAAAGCTCAAGTATATAGTTTCCGAGGACGCGGAAGGGGTGGAAAAAACCGAGGAAATTCGCGTTCTAGAGGAAATCAGGGAAATGGTAATCAATTACGAGGAAGAGGTGATAATAATTCTTCTCGAGGTCAAGGACGTGGTCAAAATCGAGGCCAAGGAAGATCAGGTCGAGGATACAATCGGCACAATAACCAGTCAAGTAATTCTCGTGGTAGAAATCAAAACAATAACCAGAGAGTTTATATTGTCGAAGGTCAGGAAGAAAATATGACTCAAAGCCAGCAAGAGTCATCTTCCAGCCGTCATTCTTTTCGCGAATAAACAGAAATGCCATACGATTTTCAATGTTACTGGAATGAATTTTGTGCAAGTAAAAATGAATGGAAGAAATATGAGACTCCTAGTAGACACCGGAGCATCCGTGAGCATTGTAAAATCATGTGTTTTGCTGAACGAGCGAGTGAATGAACTTGATAATATAAAAATAAGTGGATTAGTAGGTGAAACAGTTTCAAATGGATCAGAAATTTTACGAATGGAATTTGGAAAGATATGTCTGGACAGAAAGTTTTATGTAATTGACGAGTTTGTTGATGATCTCGATGGAATTTTAGGATCAGATTTCTTGGAAGACAACAAAGCAACGATAAATTTTGAAGATTTTACATTGAATTTTTGGTTGTTGAACAAGCATATTCAAATTAATTTAAATAGTAAAGATGAAATCCTGACTAAAATACCATCTAGATGTGAAGTTGTGAGGTATTTCAGTGTGAATGTGAAGAATGAGTGTATTGTGAGGCCTCAAGAATTATGTGAAGGTGTGTTTGTTGCAGCATGTATAGTTAAACCTGAAAACGGAGTGATTCCTGTGAGAATGTTAAATACAAAAGAAACTGACGTAATTTTGAAAAATTTTATTCCGGTAACTGAAGATCTAAACGAGTATGAAGTAGCAAAATTCGAATCGAGCAAATTTTCGGCAGAACGTGTTAATAAATTCAGATCAATATTAAATTTCGATGAATTGAATTCAGAAGAGAGACCATCAATTGAAAGTCTTTGTATCAAATTCGCAGATGTTTTTCATCTAGAGGGAGATCAGTTAAATCCGTCAAAAATATATCAACAAAATATTCAACTGATTCCTAACGCGAAACCGGTCTATGTAAAACCATATAGACTACCTTTTGCTCAAAAAGAAGAGATCGAAAAACAAATACAAAAACTTATTAAAGATGATATTATTGAAGAATCTCGATCGGTTTGGTCATCCCCTATATTACTAGTTCCAAAAAAGACGGTGAAAGGAAAAAAAATTGAAGAATTGTGATCGATTACAGACTTTTGAACGAGCAAATTGCCGATGAAAAATTTCCATTACCGAATATTCATGATATTTTAGATTCATTATCTCAAGCAGTTTAGTTTTCACACCTTGACTTATCTCAAGGTTATTATCAGCTTGAATTAGATGAGGACAGTCGGAAGTATACTGCCTTTACTACAAGTAATGGTCAGTATCAAATGACTCGTCTTCCAATGGGTCTAAAAATTTCACCCAGTGCATTTTCACGTGCCATGACTATCGCAATGTCAGGGTTGAATTATGAGAATTGTTTTATTTATTTAGACGATATAGTTGTTTTCGGACGTAACTTAATGGAACATAATCAAAATTTACTTAAAGTTTTTACCCGTTTAAGAAGTTTTAATTTGAAATTAAATCCGTCTAAATGTGAGTTTTTGAAAAAAACAGTTACTATATCTCGGTCATATTATTTCAAAAGATGGCATTGCTCCTGATCCACAGAAAATAGAAGTTCTGAAAGCGTATCCAGTTCCAAAAAATGCAGAAGAAGTCAAACGATTCGTGGCTTTTTCTAATTATTATAGACGCCACATACAAAATTTTGTTGAAATAGTAAAGCCTTTGAATAGTTTAACGGAAAAGTACGCTCAGTTTTTGTGGACATCGGAATGTCAAAAAGCTTTTGACACGTTAATATCAAAATTCATTACGGCTCCAATTCTTCAATACCCTGATCTTTCTGAGGAAGGTTATTTTATCCTACGCACAGATGCGTCTGCATTTGCTTTGGGAGCGGTACTCTCAAACGCAGATGACAAACCAGTAGCTTACGCAAGTATGGATATGAGTTTTGGATATGTTATGGAGGTAGTTCAGCTGAACATTTCGTCCTTAGACACCTATCACCGGAAAAATCGCCATCTTGAATTATTCAAGGTCAAATGTAAACCAGCCTGGAGGGCCTAATTTTCAACGGATTTAGACAAATTTGGACATTTTTGAAAGATCTTTTAATAATGAACCCGACTGCATCGGTCACAACCAGTGATGGATCGGGAAAGTAACGGTAATAGTCCTATTTAAAAAAAAAAAAAAAACAGTTTTTCGCAATCTTCAGTCTTTTGACCCATTTAAAAAATCAATGGTAAGAAATATCAACTTCCGGTCTCCGGTGACCCCTCCTCAAATGACATTATCTTGACAGTAATCTCTTTGGTTTTACCCCCTCCCCCTTCATACGCTCCCTATCCCCAAAAATAGGCAAAAAGTGAGGTTTTTCTAGTTTTAAAAAAAATTGGCGCTGACGATTTCCTTCATTTTTGGATATGTTATGGAGGTAGTTCAGCTGAACATTTCGTCCTTAGACACCTATCACCGGAAAAATCGCCATCTTGAATTATTCAAGGTTAAATGTAAACCAGCCTGGAGGGCCTAATTTTCAACGGATTTAGACAAATTTGGACATTTTTGAAAGATATTTTAATTCTGAACCCGACTGCATCGGTCACAACCGGTGATGGATCGGGAAAGTAACGGTAATAGTCCTATTTAAAAAAAAAAAAAAAAAAAACAGTTTTTCGCAATCTTCAGTCTTTTGACCCATTTAAAAAATCAATGGTAAGAAATATCAACTTCCGGTCTCCGGTGCCCCTCCTCAAATGACATTATCTTGACAGTAATCTCTTTGGTTTTACCCCCTCCCCCTTCATGCGTTCCCTATCCCCAAAAATATGCAAAAAATTAGGTTTTTCTAATTTTAAAAAAAATTGGCCCTGACGATTTTCTTCATTTTTGGATATGTTATGGAGGTAGTTCAGCTGAACATTTCGTCCTTAGACACCTATCACCGGAAAAATCGCCATCTTGAATTATTCAAGGTCAAATGTAAACCAGCCTGGAGGGCCTAATTTTCAACGGATTTAGACAAATTTGGACATTTTTGAAAGATCTTTTAATAATGAACCCGACTGCATCGGTCACAACCAGTGATGGATCGGGAAAGTAACGGTAATAGTCCTATTTAAAAAAAAAACAGTTTTTCGCAATCTTCAGTCTTTTGACCCATTTAAAAAATCAATGGTAAGAGATATCAACTTACGGTCTTCGGTGACCCCACATCAAATGAAATTACCTCGAACGTAATTTTTTTGTTTTTACCCCCCACCCCTTCATGCGCTCCCTATCCCCCAAAAATAGGCAAAAAATTTTGTTTTTCTAATTTTAAAAATAATTGGCCCTGACGATTTCCTTCATTTTGGATATGTTATGGAGGTAGTCTAGCTGAACATTTCGTCCTGAGACACCTATCACCGGAAAAATCGCCATCTTGAATTATTCAAGGTCAAAGGTCAACTACCCTAGAGGGCCTAATTTTCAACAGATTTGGACAAATTTGGACATTTTTGAAAGATCTTTTAATTCTGAACCCGACTGCATCGGTCACAACCGGTGATGGATCGGGAAAGTAACGGTAATAGTCCTATTTTAAAAAATACTGTTTTTCGCACTTTTTCAGTCTTCTGACCCATATAAAAAATCAACGGTGAGAGATATCAAGTTCCGGTCTTCGGTGACCCCACCTCAACTGACATTATCTCGAACGTAATTTTTTTGTTTTTACCCCCTCCCCCTTCATACGCTCCCTATCCCCCAAAAATAGGCAAAAAATGAGGTTTTTCTAATTAAAAAAAAAAAAATTGGCCCTGACGATTTCCTTCATTTTTGGATATGTTATGGAGGTAGTCCAGCTGAACATTTCGTCCTTAGACACCTATCACCGGAAAAATCGCCATCTTGAATTATTCAAGGTCAAAGGTCAACTACCCTAGAGGGCCTAATTTTCAACGGATTTGGGCAAATTTGGACATTTTTGAAAGATCTTTTAATTCTGAACCCGACTACATCGGTCACAACCGGTGATCTATCGGGAAAGTAACGGTAATAGTCCTATTTAAAAAAAAAAAAAAAACTGTTTTTCGCAATTTTCAGTCTTTTGACCCTTTAAAATTTAAACGGTAAGAGATATCAACTTCCGGTCTTCGGTGACCCCACCTCAAATGACATTATCTCGAACGTAATTTTTTTGGTTTTACCCCCTCCCTCTTCATGCGCTCCCTATCCCCCAAAAATAGGCAAAAAATGAGGTTTTTCTAATTTAAAAAAAAATTGGCCTTGACGATTTCCTTCATTTTTGGATATTTTTTGGAGGTAGTCCAGCTGAACATTTCGTCCTTAGACACCTATCACCGGAAAAATCGCCATCTTGAATTATTCAAGGTCAAAGGTCAACTACCCTAGAGGGCCTAATTTTCAACGGATTTGGACAAATTTGGACATTTTTGAAAGATCTTTTAATTCTGAACCCGACTACATCGGTCACAACTGGTGATCTATCGGGAAAGTAACGGTAATAGTCCTATTTTAAAAAATACTGTTTTTCGCAATTTTCAGTCTTTTGACCCTTATAAAATTTAAACGGTAAGAGATATCAACTTCCGGTCTTCGGTGACCCCTCCTCAAATGACATTATCTTGAAAGTAATCTCTTTGGTTTTACCCCCTCCCCCTTCATGCGCTCCCTATCCCCCAAAAATAGGCAAAAAATGAGGTTTTTCTAATTTTAAAAAAAATTGGCCCTGACGATTTCCTTCATTTTTGGATATGTTATGGAGGTAGTCCAGCTGAACATTTCGTCCTTAGACACCTATCACCGGAAAAATCGCCATCTTGAATTATTCAAGGTCAAAGGTCAACTACCCTAGAGGGCCTAATTTTCAACGGATTTGGACAAATTTGGACATTTTTGAAAGATCTTTTAATTCTGAACCCGACTACATCGGTCACAACTGGTGATCTATCGGGAAAGTAACGGTAATAGACCTATTTTAAAAAATACTGTTTTTCGTAATTTTCAGTCTTTTGACCCTTATAAAATTTAAACGGTAAAAGATATCAACTTCCGGTCTTCGGTGACCCCTCCTCAAATGACATTATCTTGAAAGTAATCTCTTTGGTTTTACACCCTCCCCCTTCATGCGCTCCCTAACCCCCAAAAATAGGCAAAAAATAATTTTTTTCTAATTTAAAAAAAATTGGCCCTGACGATTTCCTTCATTTTTGGATATGTTATGGAGGTAGTCCAGCTGAACATTTCGTCCTTAGACACCTATCACCGGAAAAATCGCCATCTTGAATTATTCAAGGTCAAAGGTCAACTACCCTAGAGGGCCTAATTTTCAACGGATTTGGACAAATTTGGACATTTTTGAAAGATCTTTTAATTCTGAACCCGACTGCATCGGTCACAACCGGTGATGGATCGGGAAAGTAACGGTAATAGCCCGATTTAAAAAAAAATACTGTTTTTCGCACTTTTTCAGTCTTCTGACCCATTTAAAAAATCAACGGTAAGAGATATCAACTTCCGGTCTTTGGTGACCCCTCCTCAAATGACATTATCTTGAACGTATTTTTTTTGTTTTTACCCCCTCCCCCTTCATACGCTCCCTATTCCCCAAAAATAGGCAAAAAATGAGGTTTTTCTAATTTAAAAAAAAAATGGCCCTGACGATTTCCTTCATTTTTGGATATGTTATGGAGGTAGTCCAGCTGAACATTTCGTCCTTAGACACCTATCACCGGAAAAATCGCCATCTTGAATTATTCAAGGTCAAAGGTCAACTACCCTAGAGGGCCTAATTTTCAACGGATTTGGACAAATTTGGACATTTTTGAAAGATCTTTTAATTCTGAACCCGACTACATCGGTCACAACCGGTGATGGATCGGGAAAGTAACGGTAATAGTCCTATTTAAAAAAAAAACTGTTTTTCGCAATCTTCAGTCTTTTGACCCTTATAAAATTTAAACGGTAAAAGATATCAACTTCCGGTCTTCGGTGACCCCACCTCAAATGACATTATCTTGAACGTAATTTTTTTGTTTTTACCCCCTCCCCCTTCATACGCTCCCTATCCCCAAAAAATAGGCAAAAAATGAGGTTTTTCTAATTTTAAAAAAAATTGGCCTTGACGATTTCCTTCATTTTTGGATATGTTATGGAGGTAGTCCAGCTAAACATTTCGTCCTTAGACACCTATCACCGGAAAAATCGCCATCTTGAATTATTCAAGGTCAAAGGTCAACTACCCTAGAGGGCCTAATTTTCAACGGATTTGGACAAATTTGGACATTTTTGAAAGATCTTTTAATTCTGAACCCGACTACATCGGTCACAACCGGTGATCTATCGGGAAAGTAACGGTAATAGCCCGATTTTAAAAATACTGTTTTTCGCACTTTTTCAGTCTTCTGACCCATATAAAAAATCAACGGTGAGAGATATCAACTTCCGGTCTTCGGTGACCCCACCTCAACTGACATTACCTCGAACGTAATTTTTTTGTTTTTACTCCCTCCCCCTTCATACGCTTCCTGTCCCCCAAAAATAGGCAAAAAATGAGGTTTTTCTAATTAAAAAAAAAAAATTGGCCTTGACGATTTCCTTCATTTTTGGATATGTTATGGAGGTAGTCCAGCTGAACATTTCGTCCTTAGACACCTATCACCGGAAAAATCGCCATCTTGAATTATTCAAGGTCAAAGGTCAACTACCCTAGAGGGCCTAGTTTTCAACGGATTTGGGCAAATTTGGACATTTTTGAAAGATCTTTTAATTCTAAACCCGACTACATCGGTCACAACCGGTGATGGATCGGGAAAGTAACGGTAATAGTCCTATTTAAAAAAAAACTGTTTTTCGCAATCTTCAGTCTTTTGACCCATTTAAAAAATCAACGGTAAGAGATATCAAATTCCGGTCTTTGGTGACCCCTCCTCAAATGACATTACCTCGAACGTAATTTTTTTTGTTTTTACCCCCTCCCCCTTCATACGCTCCCTATCCCCCAAAAATAGGCAAAAAATGAGGTTTTTCTAATTTAAAAAAAAATTGGCCTTGACGATTTCCTTCATTTCTGGATATGTTATGGAGGTAGTCCAGCTGAACATTTCGTCCTTAGACACCTATCACCGGAAAAATCGCCATCTTGAATTATTCAAGGTCAAAGGTCAACTACCCTAGAGGGCCTAATTTTCAACGGATTTGGGCAAATTTGGACATTTTTGAAAGATCTTTTAATTCTGAACCCGACTACATCGGTCACAACCGGTGATCTATCGGGAAAGTAACGGTAATAGTCCTATTAAAAAAAAAACTGTTTTTCGCAATCTTCAGTCTTTTGACCCATTTAAAAAATCAACGGTAAGAGATATCAACTTCCGGTCTTTGGTGACCCCTCCTCAAATGACATTACCTCGAACGTAATTTTTTTGTTTTTACCCCCTCCCCCTTCATACGCTCCCTATCCCCCAAAAATAGGCAAAAAATGAGGTTTTTCTAATTTTAAAAAAAATTGGCCCTGACGATTTCCTTCATTTTTGGATATGTTATGGAGGTAGTCCAGCTGAACATTTCGTCCTTAGACACCTATCACCGGAAAAATCGCCATCTTGAATTATTCAAGGTCAAAGGTCAACTACCCTAGAGGGCCTAATTTTCAACGGATTTGGGCAAATTTGGACATTTTTGAAAGATCTTTTAATTCTGAACCCGACTACATCGGTCACAACCGGTGATCTATCGGGAAAGTAACGGTAATAGTCCTATTTAAAAAACAAACTGTTTTTCGCAATCTTCAGTCTTTTGACCCTTATAAAATTTAAACGGTAAAAGATATCAACTTCCGGTCTTCGGTGACCCCACCTCAAATGACATTATCTTGAACGTAATTTTTTTGTTTTTACCCCCTCCCCCTTCATACGCTCCCTATCCCCCAAAAATAGGCAAAAAATGAGGTTTTTCTAATTTTAAAAAAAATTGGCCTTGACGATTTCCTTCATTTTTGGATATGTTATGGAGGTAGTCCAGCTAAACATTTCGTCCTTAGACACCTATCACCGGAAAAATCGCCATCTTGAATTATTCAAGGTCAAAGGTCAACTACCCTAGAGGGCCTAATTTTCAACGGATTTGGACAAATTTGGACATTTTTGAAAGATCTTTTAATTCTGAACCCGACTACATCGGTCACAACCGGTGATCTATCGGGAAAGTAACGGTAATAGTCCTATTTAAAAAAAAAAACTGTTTTTCGCAATCTTCAGTCTTTTGACCCATTTAAAAAATCAACGGTAAGAGATATCAACTTCCGGTCTTCGGTGACCCCACCTCAAATGACATTATCTCGAACGTAATTTGTTTGTTTTTACCCCCTCCCCCTTCATGCGCTCCCTATCCCCCAAAAATAAGCAAAAAATGAGGTTTTTCTAATTTAAAAAAAAAAATTGGCCCTGAAGATTTCCTTCATTTTTGGATATGTTATGGAGGTAGTCCAGCTGAACATTTCGTCCTTAGACACCTATCACCGGAAAAATCGCCATCTTGAATTATTCAAGGTCAAAGGTCAACTACCCTAGAGGGCCTAATTTTCAACGGATTTGGACAAATTTGGACATTTTTGAAAGATCTTTTAATTCTGAACCCGACTACATCGGTCACAACCGGTGATGGATCGGGAAAGTAACGGTAATAGTCCTATTTAAAAAAAACTGTTTTTCGCAACCTTCAGTCTTTTGACCCATTTGAAAAATCAACGGTAAGAGATATCAACTTCCGGTCTTTGGTGACCCCTCCTCAAATGACATTACCTTGAACGTAATTTTTTTGTTTTTACCCCCTCCCCCTTCATACGCTCCCTATCCCCCAAAAATAGGCAAAAAATGAGGTTTTTCTAATTTAAAAAAAAAAATTGGCCCTGACGATTTCCTTCATTTTTGGATATGTTATGGAGGTAGTCCAGCTGAACATTTCGTCCTTAGACACCTATCACCGGAAAAATCGCCATCTTGAATTATTCAAAGTCAAAGGTCAACTACCCTAGAGGGCCTAATTTTCAACGGATTTGGGCAAATTTGGACATTTTTGAAAGATCTTTTAATTCTGAACCCGACTACATCGGTCACAACCGGTGATCTATCGGGAAAGTAACGGTAATAGTCCTATTTAAAAAACAAACTGTTTTTCGCAATCTTCAGTCTTTTGACCCATTTAAAAAATCAACGGTAAGAGATATCAACTTCCGGTCTTCGGTGACCCCTCCTCAAATGACATTATCTCGAACGTAATTTTTTTGTTTTTACCCCCTCCCCCTTCATGCGCTCCCTATCCCCCAAAAATAGGCAAAAAATGAGGTTTTTCTAATTTAAAAAAAAAATTGGCCCTGAAGATTTCCTTCATTTTTGGATATGTTATGGAGGTAGTCCAGCTGAACATTTCGTCCTTAGACACCTATCACCGGAAAAATCGCCATCTTGAATTATTCAAGGTCAAAGGTCAACTACCCTAGAGGGCCTAATTTTCAACGGATTTGGACAAATTTGGACATTTTTGAAAGATCTTTCAATTCTGAACCCGACTACATCGGTCACAACCGGTGATGGATCGGGAAAGTAACGGTAATAGCCCGATTTTAAAAATACTGTTTTTCGCACTTTTTCAGTCTTCTGACCCATATAAAAAATCAACGGTGAGAGATATCAAGTTCCGGTCTTCGGTGACCCCACCTCAACTGACATTACCTCGAACGTAATTTTTTTGTTTTTACTCCCTCCCCCTTCATACGCTCCCTATCCCCCAAAAATAGGCAAAAAATGAGGTTTTTCTAATTAAAAAAAAAAATTGGCCTTGACGATTTCCTTCATTTTTGGATATGTTATGGAGGTAGTCCAGCTGAACATTTCGTCCTTAGACACCTATCACCGGAAAAATCGCCATCTTGAATTATTCAAGGTCAAAGGTCAACTACCCTAGAGGGCCTAGTTTTCAACGGATTTGGGCAAATTTGGACATTTTTGAAAGATCTTTTAATTCTGAACCCGACTACATCGGTCACAACCGGTGATGGATCGGGAAAGTAACGGTAATAGTCCTATTTAAAAAAAAAAACTGTTTTTCGCAATCTTCAGTCTTTTGACCCATTTAAAAAATCAACGGTAAGAGATATCAACTTCCGGTCTTCGGTGACCCCACCTCAAATGACATTATCTCGAACGTATTTTTTTGTTTTTACCCCCTCCCCCTTCATACGCTCCCTATCCCCCAAAAATAGGCAAAAAATGAGGTTTTCTAATTTTAAAAAAAAATTGGCCTTGACGATTTCCTTCATTTTTGGATATGTTATGGAGGTAGTCCAGCTAAACATTTCGTCCTTAGACACCTATCACCGGAAAAATCGCCATCTTGAATTATTCAAGGTCAAAAGTCAACTACCCTAGAGGGCCTAATTTTCAACGGACAAATTTGGACATTTTTGAAAGATCTTTCAATTCTGAACCCGACTACATCGGTCACAACCGGTGATCTATCGGGAAAGTAACGGTAATAGTCCTATTAAAAAAAAACTGTTTTTCGCAATTTTCAGTCTTTTGACCCATATAAACTTTCAACGGTAAGAGATATCAACTTCCGGTCTTCGGTGACCCCACCTCAAATGACATTATCTCGAACGTAATTTTTTTGGTTTTACCCCCTCCCCCTTCATACGCTCCCTATCCCCCAAAAATAGGCAAAAAATGAGGTTTTTCTAATTTTAAAAAAAATTGGCCCTGACGATTTCCTTCATTTTTGGATATGTTATGGAGGTAGTCCAGCTGAACATTTCGTCCTTAGACACCTATCACCGGAAAAATCGCCATCTTGAATTATTCAAGGTCAAAGGTCAACCACCCTGGAGGGCCTAATTTTCAACGGATTTGGACAAATTTGGACATTTTTGAAAGATCTTTTAATTCTGAACCCGACTGCATCGGTCACAACCGGTGATGGATCGGTAAAGTAACGGTAATAGTCCTATTTAAAAAAAAACTGTTTTTCGCAATCTTCAGTCTCTTGACCCATTTAAAAAATCAACGGTAAGAGATATCAACTTCCGGTCTTCGGTGACCCCTCCTCAAATGACATTACCTCGAACGTAATTGTTTTGTTTTTACCCCGTCCCCCTTCATACGCTCCCTATCCCCCAAAAATAGGCAAAAAATGAGGTTTTTCTAATTTTAAAAAAAATTGGCCCTGACGATTTCCTTCATTTTTGGATATGTTATGGAGGTAGTCCAGCTGAACATTTCGTCCTTAGACACCTATCACCGGAAAAATCGCCATCTTGAATTATTCAAGGTCAAAGGTCAACTACCCTAGAGGGCCTAGTTTTCAACGGATTTGGGCAAATTTGGACATTTTTGAAAGATCTTTTAATTCTGAACCCGACTACATCGGTCACAACCGGTGATCTATCGGGAAAGTAACGGTAATAGTCCTATTTAAAAAACAAACTGTTTTTCGCAATCTTCAGTCTTTTGACACATTTAAAAAATCAACGGTAAGAGATATCAACTTCCGGTCTTCGGTGACCCCTCCTCAAATGACATTATCTCGAACGTATTTTTTTTGTTTTTACCCCCTCCCCCTTCATGCGCTCCCTATCCCCCAAAAATAGGCAAAAAATGAGGTTTTTCTAATTTAAAAAAAAAATTGGCCCTGAAGATTTCCTTCATTTTTGGATATGTTATGGAGGTAGTCCAGCTGAACATTTCGTCCTTAGACACCTATCACCGGAAAAATCGCCATCTTGAATTATTCAAGGTCAAAGGTCAACTACCCTAGAGGGCCTAATTTTCAACGGATTTGGACAAATTTGGACATTTTTGAAAGATCTTTCAATTCTGAACCCGACTACATCGGTCACAACCGGTGATGGATCGGGAAAGTAACGATAATAGCCCGATTAAAAAAAATACTGTTTTTCGCACTTTTTCAGTCTTCTGACCCATATAAAAAATCAACGGTGAGAGATATCAAGTTCCGGTCTTCGGTGACCCCACCTCAACTGACATTACCTCGAACGTAATTTTTTTGTTTTTACTCCCTCCCCCTTCATACGCTCCCTATCCCCCAAAAATAGGCAAAAAATGAGGTTTTTCTAATTTAAAAAAAAAATTGGCCTTGACGATTTCCTTCATTTTTGGATATGTTATGGAGGTAGTCCAGCTGAACATTTCGTCCTTAGACACCTATCACCGGAAAAATCGCCATCTTGAATTATTCAAGGTCAAAGTCAACTACCCTAGAGGGCCTAGTTTTCAACGGATTTGGGCAAATTTGGACATTTTTGAAAGATCTTTTAATTCTGAACCCGACTACATCGGTCACAACCGGTGATCTATCGGGAAAGTAACGGTAATAGTCCTATTTAAAAAAAAAATACTGTTTTTCGCAATCTTCAGTCTTTTGACCCATTTAAAAAATCAACGGTAAGAGATATCAACTTCCGGTCTTCGGTGACCCCACCTCAAATGACATTATCTCGAACGTATTTTTTTTGGTTTTACCCCCTCCCCCTTCATACGCTCCCTATCCCCCAAAAATAGGCAAAAAATGAGGTTTTTCTAATTTAAAAAAAAATTGGCCTTGACGGTTTCCTTCATTTTTGGATATGTTATGGAGGTAGTCCAGCTGAACATTTCGTCCTTAGACACCTATCACCGGAAAAATCGCCATCTTGAATTATTCAAGGTCAAAGGTCAACTACCCTAGAGGGCCTAATTTTCAACGGATTTGGACAAATTTGGACATTTTTGAAAGATCTTTTAATTCTGAACCCGACTGCATCGGTCACAACCGGTGATCTATCGGGAAAGTAACGGTAATAGTCCTATTAAAAAAAAAACTGTTTTTCGCACTTTTTCAGTCTTCTGACCCATATAAAAAATCAACGGTAAGAGATATCAACTTCCGGTCTTCGGTGACCCCATCTCAAATGACATTATCTCGAAAGTAATCTCTTTGGTTTTACCCCCTCCCCCTTCATGCGTTCCCAATCCCCCAAAAATAGGCAAAAAATGAGATTTTTCTAATTTTAAAAAAAATTGGCCCTGACGATTTCCTTCATTTTTGGATATGTTATGGAGGTAGTCCAGCTGAACATTTCGTCCTTAGACACCTATCACCGGAAAAATCGCCATCTTGAATTATTCAAGGTCAAAGGTCAACTACCCTAGAGGACCTAATTTTCAACGGATTTGGGCAAATTTGGACATTTTTGAAAGATCTTTTAATTCTGAACCCGACTGCATCGGTCACAATCGGTGATGGATCGGGAAAGTAACGGTAATAGTCCTATTTAAAAAAAAACTGTTTTTCGCAATCTTCAGTCTTTTGACCCATTTAAAAAATCAACGGAAAGAGATATCAACTTCCGGTCTTCGGTGACCCCTCCTCAAATGACATTACCTCGAACGTAATCGTTTTGTTTTTACCCCCTCCCCCTTCATGCGCTCCCTATCCCCCAAAAATAGGCAAAAAATGAGGTTTTTCTAATTTTAAAAAAAATTGGCCTTGACGATTTCCTTCATTTTTGGATATGTTATGGAGGTAGTCCAGCTGAACATTTCGTTCTTAGACACCTATCACCAGAAAAATCGCCATCTTGAATTATTCAAGGTCAAAGGTAAACCAGCCTGGAGGGCCTAATTTTCAACTGATTTGGACAAATTTGGACATTTTTGAAAGATCTTTTAATTCTGAACCCGACTGCATCGGTCACAACCGGTGATGGATCGGGAAAGTAACGGTAATAGTCCTATTTTAAAAAATACTGTTTTTCGCAATTTTCAGTCTTTTGACCCATATAAAATTTAAACGGTTAGAGATATCAACTTCCGGTCTTCGGTGACCCCTCCTCAAATGACATTACCTTGAAAGTAATCTCTTTGGTTTTACCCCCTCCCCCTTCATGCGCACCCTATCCCCCAAAAATAGGCAAAAAATGAGGTTTTTCTAATTTTAAAAAAAATTGACCTTGACGTTTTCCTTCATTTTTGGATATGTTATGGAGGTTGTCCAGCTGAATATTTCGTTCTTAGACACCTATCACCGGAAAAATCGCCATCTTGAATTATTCAAGGTCAAATGTGAACCAGCCTGGAGGGCCTAATTTTCAACTGATTTGGACAAATTTGGACATTTTTGAAAGATCTTTTAATTCTGAACCCGACTGCATCGGTCACAACCGGTGATCTATCGGGAAAGTAACGGTAATAGTCCTATTAAAAAAAAACTGTTTTTCGCACTTTTTCAGTCTTCTGACCCATATAAAAAATCAACGGTAAGAGATATCAACTTCCGGTCTTCGGTGACCCCTCCTCAAATGACATTACCTCGAACGTAATTTTTTTGTTTTTACCCCCTCCCCCTTCATGCGTTCCCCATCCCACAAAAATAGGCAAAAAATGAGATTTTTCTAATTTTAAAATAAATTGGCCCTGACGATTTCCTTCATTTTTGGATATGTTATGGAGGTAGTCCAGCTGAACATTTCGTCCTTAGACACCTATCACCGGAAAAATCGCCATCTTGAATTATTCAAGGTCAAAGGTCAACCAGCCTGGAGGGCCTAATTTTCAACGGATTTGGACAAATTTGGACATTTTTGAAAGATCTTTTAATTCTGAACCCGACTGCATCGGTCACAACCGGTGATGGATCGGTAAAGTAACGGTAATAGTCCTATTTAAAAAAAAACTGTTTTTCGCAATCTTCAGTCTCTTGACCCATTTAAAAAATCAACGGTAAGAGATATCAACTTCCGGTCTTCGGTGACCCCTCCTCAAATGACATTACCTCGAACGTAATCGTTTTGTTTTTACCCCCTCCCCCTTCATGCGCTCCCTATCCCCCAAAAATAGGCAAAAAATGAGGTTTTTCTAATTTTAAAAAAAATTGACCTTGACGTTTTCCTTCATTTTTGGATATGTTATGGAGGTTGTCCAGCTGAATATTTCGTTCTTAGACACCTATCACCGGAAAAATCGCCATCTTGAATTATTCAAGGTCAAATGTGAACCAGCCTGGAGGGCCTAATTTTCAACTGATTTGGACAAATTTGGACATTTTTGAAAGATCTTTTAATTCTGAACCCGACTGCATCGGTCACAACCGGTGATCTATCGGGAAAGTAACGGTAATAGTCCTATTAAAAAAAAACTGTTTTTCGCACTTTTTCAGTCTTCTGACCCATATAAAAAATCAACGGTAAGAGATATCAACTTCCGGTCTTCGGTGACCCCTCCTCAAATGACATTACCTCGAACGTAATTTTTTTGTTTTTACCCCCTCCCCCTTCATGCGTTCCCCATCCCACAAAAATAGGCAAAAAATGAGATTTTTCTAATTTTAAAATAAATTGGCCCTGACGATTTCCTTCATTTTTGGATATGTTATGGAGGTAGTCCAGCTGAACATTTCGTCCTTAGACACCTATCACCGGAAAAATCGCCATCTTGAATTATTCAAGGTCAAAGGTCAACCAGCCTGGAGGGCCTAATTTTCAACGGATTTGGACAAATTTGGACATTTTTGAAAGATCTTTTAATTCTGAACCCGACTGCATCGGTCACAACCGGTGATGGATCGGTAAAGTAACGGTAATAGTCCTATTTAAAAAAAAACTGTTTTTCGCAATCTTCAGTCTCTTGACCCATTTAAAAAATCAACGGTAAGAGATATCAACTTCCGGTCTTCGGTGACCCCTCCTCAAATGACATTACCTCGAACGTAATCGTTTTGTTTTTACCCCCTCCCCCTTCATGCGCTCCCTATCCCCCAAAAATAGGCAAAAAATGAGGTTTTTCTAATTTAAAAAAAAATTGGCCTTGACGATTTCCTTCATTTTTGGATATGTTATGGAGGTAGTCCAGCTGAACATTTCGTCCTTAGACACCTATCACCGGAAAAATCGCCATCTTGAATTATTCAAGGTCAAATGTGAACCAGCCTGGAGGGCCTAATTTTCAACGGATTTGGACAAATTTGGACATTTTTGAAAGATCTTTTAATTCTGAACACGACTGCATCGGTCACAACCGGTGATGGATCGGTAAAGTAACGGTAATAGTCCTATTTAAAAAAAAAACTGTTTTTCGCAATCTTCAGTCTCTTGACCCATTTAAAAAATCAACGGTAAGAGATATCAACTTCCGGTCTTCGGTGACCCCTCCTCAAATGACATTACCTCGAACGTAATTGTTTTGTTTTTACCCCGTCCCCCTTCATACGCTCCCTATCCCCCAAAAATAGGCAAAAAATGAGGTTTTTCTAATTTAAAAAATAATTGGCCCTGACGATTTCCTTCATTTTTGGATATGTTATGGAGGTAGTCCAGCTAAACATTTCGTCCTTAGACACCTATCACCGGAAAAATCGCCATCTTGAATTATTCAAGGTCAAAAGTCAACTACCCTAGTGGGCCTAATTTTCAACGGATTTGGACAAATTTGGACATTTTTGAAAGATCTTTCAATTCTGAACCCGACTACATCGGTCACAACCGGTGATCTATCGGGAAAGTAACGGTAATAGTCCTATTTTAAAAAATACTGTTTTTCGCAATTTTCAGTCTTTTGACCCATATAAACTTTAAACGGTAAGAAATATCAAGTTCCGGTCTTCGGTGACCCCACCTCAACTGACATTACTTCGAACGTAATTTTTTTGTTTTTACTCCCTCCCCCTTCATACGCTCCCTATCCCCCAAAAATAGGCAAAAAATGAGGTTTTTCTAATTAAAAAAAAAAATTGGCCTTGACGATTTTCTTCATTTTTGGATATGTTATGGAGGTAGTCCAGCTGAACATTTCGTCCTTAGACACCTATCACCGGAAAAATCGCCATCTTGAATTATTCAAGATCAAAGGTCAACTACCCTAGAGGGCCTAGTTTTCAACGGATTTGGGCAAATTTGGACATTTTTGAAAGATCTTTTAATTCTGAACCCGACTACATCGGTCACAACCGGTGATCTATCGGGAAAGTAACGGTAATAGTCCTATTTTAAAAAAAAAACTATTTTTCGCAATCTTCAGTCTTTTGACCCATTTAAAAAATCAACGGTAAGAGATATCAACTTCCGGTCTTCGGTGACCCCACCTCAAATGACATTATCTCGAACGTGATTTTTTTGTTTTTACCCCCTCCCCCTTCATGCGCTCCCTATCCCCCAAAAATAGGCAAAAAATGAGGTTTTTCTAATTTAAAAAAAAAATTGGCCCTGAAGATTTCCTTCATTTTTGGATATGTTATGGAGGTAGTCCAGCTGAACATTTCGTCCTTAGACACCTATCACCGGAAAAATCGCCATCTTGAATTATTCAAGGTCAAAGGTCAACTACCCTAGAGGGCCTAATTTTCAACGGATTTGGACAAATTTGGACATTTTTGAAAGATCTTTTAATTCTGAATCCGACTGCATCGGTCACAATCGGTGATGGATCGGGAAAGTAACGGTAATAGTCCTATTTAAAAAAAACTGTTTTTCGCAATCTTCAGTCTTTTGACCCATTTAAAAAATCAACGGTAAGAGATATCAACTTCCGGTCTTCGGTGACCCCTCCTCAAATGACATTACCTCGAACGTAATTTTTTTGTTTTTACCCCCTCCCCCTTCATGCGCTCCCTATCCCCCAAAAATAGGCAAAAAATGAGGTTTTTCTAATTTAAAAAAAATGGCCTTGACGATTTCCTTCATTTTTGGATATGTTATGCAGGTAGTCCAGCTGAACATTTCGTCCTTAGACACCTATCACCGGAAAAATCGCCATCTTGAATTATTCAAGGTCAAAGGTCAACTACCCTAGAGGGCCTAATTTTCAACGGATTTGGACAAATTTGGACATTTTTGAAAGATCTTTTAATTCTGAACCCGACTACATCGGTCACAACCGGTGATGGATCGGTAAAGTAACGGTAATAGTCCTATTTAAAAAAAACTGTTTTTCGCAATCTTCAGTCTTTTGACCCATTTAAAAAATCAACGGTAAGAGATATCAACTTCCGGTCTTCGGTGACCCCTCCTCAAATGACATTACCTCGAACGTAATTGTTTTGTTTTTACCCCCTCCCCCTTCATGCGCTCCCTATCCCCCAAAAATAGGCAAAAAATGAGGTTTTTCTAATTTAAAAAAAATTGCCCTGACGATTTCCTTCATTTTTGGATATGTTATGGAGGTTGTCCAGCTGAACATTTCGTTCTTAGACACCTATCACCAGAAAAATCGCCATCTTGAATTATTCAAGGTCAAATGTGAACCAGCCTGGAGGGCCTAATTTTCAACGGATTTGGACAAATTTGGACATTTTTGAAAGATCTTTTAATTCTGAACCCGACTACATCGGTCACAACCGGTGATCTATCGGGAAAGTAACGGTAATAGTCCTATTTAAAAAAAAAAACTGTTTTTCGCAATATTCAGTCTTTTGACCCATTTAAAAAATCAACGGTAAGAGATATCAACTTCCGGTCTTCGGTGACCCCACCTCAAATGACATTATCTCGAACGTAATTTTTTTGTTTTTACCCCCTCCCCCTTCATGCGCTCCCTATCCCCCAAAAATAGGCAAAAAATGAGGTTTTTCTAATTTAAAAAAAAATGGCCTTGACGATTTCCTTCATTTTTGGATATGTTATGCAGGTAGTCCAGCTGAACATTTCGTCCTTAGACACCTATCACCGGAAAAATCGCCATCTTGAATTATTCAAGGTCAAAGGTCAACTACCCTAGAGGGCCTAATTTTCAACGGATTTGGACAAATTTGGACATTTTTGAAAGATCTTTTAATTCTGAACCCGACTACATCGGTCACAACCGGTGATCTATCGGGAAAGTAACGGTAATAGTCCTATTTAAAAAAAACTGTTTTTCGCAATCTTCAGTCTTTTGACCCATTTAAAAAATCAACGGTAAGAGTTATCAACTTCCGGTCTTCGGTGACCCCTCCTCAAATGACATTACCTCGAACGTAATTGTTTTGTTTTTACCCCCTCCCCCTTCATGCGCTCCCTATCCCCCAAAAATAGGCAAAAAATGAGGTTTTTCTAATTTAAAAAAAATTGCCCTGACGATTTCCTTCATTTTTGGATATGTTATGGAGGTAGTCCAGCTGAACATTTCGTTCTTAGACACCTATCACCAGAAAAATCGCCATCTTGAATTATTCAAGGTCAAATGTGAACCAGCCTGGAGGGCCTAATTTTCAACGGATTTGGACAAATTTGGACATTTTTGAAAGATCTTTTAATTCTGAACCCGACTGCATCGGTCACAACCGGTGATCTATCGGGAAAGTAACGGTAATAGTCCTATTAAAAAAAAACTGTTTTTCGCACTTTTTCAGTCTTCTGACCCATATAAAAAATCAACGGTAAGAGATATCAACTTCCGGTCTTCGGTGACCCCTCCTCAAATGACATTACCTCGAACGTAATTTTTTTGTTTTTACCCCCTCCCCCTTCATACGCTCCCTATCCCCCAAAAATAGGCAAAAAATGAGGTTTTTCTAATTTAAAAAAAAATTGGCCTTGACGATTTCCTTCATTTTTGGATATGTTATGGAGGTAGTCCAGCTGAACATTTCGTCCTTAGACACCTATCACCGGAAAAATCGCCATCTTGAATTATTCAAGGTCAAAGGTCAACCAGCCTGGAGGGCCTAATTTTCAACTGATTTGGACAAATTTGGACATTTTTGAAAGATCTTTTAATTCTGAACCCGACTGCATCGGTCACAACCGGTGATGGATCGGGAAAGTAACGATAATAGTCCTATTTAAAAGAAAAACAGTTTTTCGCAATTTTCAGTCTTTTGACCCATTTATAAAATCAACGGTAAGAGATATCAACTTCCGGTCTTCGGTGACCCCTCCTCAAATGACATTATCTCGAACGTGGTTTTTTGTTTTCACCCCCTCCCCATTCATACGCTCCCTATCCCCCAAAAATAGGCAAAAAATGAGGTTTTTCTAATTTTAAAAAAAACTGACCTTGACGATTTCCTTCATTTTTGGATATGTTTTGGAGGTAGTCCAGCTGAACATTTCGTCCTTAGACACCTATCACCGGAAAAATCGCCATCTTGAATTATTCAAGGTCAAAGGTCAACCAGCCTGGAGGGCCTAATTTTCAACTGATTTGGACAAATTTGGACATTTTTGAAAGATCTTTTAATTCTGAACCCGACTGCATCGGTCACAACCGGTGATGGATCGGGAAAGTAACGGTAATTGTCCTATTTAAAAAAAAATACTGTTTTTCGCAATTTTCAGTCTTTTGACCCATATAAAATTTAAACGGTAAGAGATATCAACTTCCGGTCTTCGGTTACCCCTCCTCAAATGACATTATCTTGAAAGTAATCTCTTTGGTTTTACCCCCTCCCCCTTCATGCGCTCCCTATCCCCCAAAAATAGGCAAAAAATGAGGTTTTTCTAATTTTAAAAAAAATTGGCCTTGACGATTTCCTTCATTTTTGGATATGTTATGGAGGTTGTCCAGCTGAACATTTCGTTCTTAGACACCTATCACCAGAAAAATCGCCATCTTGAATTATTCAAGGTCAAAGGTAAACCAGCCTGGAGGGCCTAATTTTCAACGGATTTGGACAAATTTGGACATTTTTGAAAGATCTTTTAATTCTGAACCCGACTGCATCGGTCACAACCGGTGATGGATCGGGAAAGTAACGGTAATAGTCCTATTTTAAAAAATACTGTTTTTCGCAATCTTCAGTCTTTTGACCCATTTAAAAAATCAACGGTAAGAGATATCAACTTACGGTCTTCGGTGACCCCACATCAAATGAAATTACCTCGAACGTAATTTTTTTGTTTTTACCCCCTCCCCCTTCGTACGCTCCCTATCCCCCAAAAATAGGCAAAAAATGAGGTTTTTCTAATTAAAAAAAAAAAATTGCCCCTGACGATTTCCTTCATTTTTGGATATGTTATGGAGGTAGTCCAGCTGAACATTTCGTCCTTAGACACCTATCACCGGAAAAATCGCCATCTTGAATTATTCAAGGTCAAAAGTCAACTACCCTAGAGGGCCTAATTTTCAACGGATTTGGACAAATTTGGACATTTTTGAAAGATCTTTAATTCTGAACCCGACTGCATCGGTCACAACCGGTGATGGATCGGGAAAGTAACGGTAATAGTCCTATTTAAAAAAAACAGTTTTTCGCAATTTTCAGTCTTTTGACCCATTTAAAAAATCAACGGTAAGAGATATCAACTTACGGTCTTCGGTGACCCCACATCAAATGAAATTACCTCGAACGTAATTTTTTTGTTTTTACCCCCTCCCCCTTCATGCGTTCCCTATCCCCTAAAATAGGCAAAAAATGAGGTTTTTCTAATTTAAAAAAAAAAAAAAATTGGCCCTGACGATTTCCTTTATTTTTGAATATGTAATGTAGGTAGTCCAACTGAACATTTCGTCCTTAGACACCTATCACCGGAAAAATCGCCATCTTGAATTATTCAAGGTCAAAAGTCAACTACCCTAGAGGGCCTAATTTTCAACGGTTTTGGACCAATTTGGACATTTTTGAAAGATCTTTTAATTCTGAACCCGACTGCATCGGTCACAATCGGTGATGGATCGGGAAAGTAACGGTAATGGCCCTATTTTAAAAAATACTGTTTTTCGCAATCTTCAGTCTTTTGACCCATTTAAAAAATCAATGGTAAGAGATATCAACTTCCGGTCTTCGGTGATCCCTCCTCAAATGACATTATCTTGACAGTAATCTCTTTGTTTTTACCCCCTCCCCCTTCATACGCTCCCTATCCCCCAAAAATAGGCAAAAAATGAGGTTTTTCTAATTTTAAAAATAATCGGCCCTGACGATTTCCTTCATTTTTGGATATGTTATGGAGGTAGTCCAGCTGAACATTTCGTCCTTAGACACTTATCACCGGAAAAATCGCCATCTTAAATTATTCAAGGTTAAAACTTAATCTTGCCTTTTCACCCGATTTGTTCAATTAATTAATTAAAAGATTAATGATTTTTTGAGGCCCTCTTCTTGAACAATTTTCAACTTCAAGATGGTTTTGTGGTGATTTATAGACAAATTTAATTCGACAATAATTTTCAATACATCAGAAAGCTTGCGAAAAGGTATATAAGGGAGAGCCCTTTCTCGGGAGTTCGAGCAGCTCGCAAAGCCTCGGACGCTTTGCCACCCCTTTTTCCTAGGGGATAAAGCTTACGGCCTTACACCTTTTTCACTTACACCTCTGAAAGGTACCTTGAATCGGCAAGAAAAGGCGTATAACAAATGGCACACAAAAGTTCGGCTTTCAATAGAACGGACCTTTGGCATATTGAAAAACCGTTTTAGATGCCTTAATTGCAAAGAGCGGGCTGTAAGGTATAACCCGCAAATAGCCAGTTATATTGTGGTAGCCTGCTGTATTCCGCATAATTTGTGCATAATTGCTGATCTACCACGAGAAAATTAAAATGAAAATGATTGTGAAATTCCAGATATCCCCAATAATGAGAGAGCCGTAGATTTGTTTAATGCAGGACGAATAGTGCAACGCAGAGTTATTAAAATGATGAATCCTCTCCCATAATCTTACATTTCTTTTTAAAATAAGAACTCTCAAAAATATTCTTATATTTATAGCCTTATGTTTAGGAAAAATTGTATCCTTTAGGCATGAAATAAACTTCAAATTGAATTGAATTGAAGTCAAACAAATATTTTATTTTTCATCATTTAATACTATGAAATAAATGAATAAATTTAATTAATTTAATGTACAATCTAATATAATTTATGTTTTGCCTTTCATCTTAAGTGAAGCTGTAACCCACCACCGCCCTCCTCACAAGATTTATTAGCAGTACAGCGAAATTGCGTAGAAAATATATACTGAAATTGATATAATAAAACAGAAATTATTAGAAACTGAGTAGAAAAACAGAAACATATTGAACATCATAAGCTTCTTTTATGCATACAAGACTGAACGTATACTCAACTAACCTTAAGAAAAATATATTCTTCTTTAGAGAAGACGGGATTCCCTTCTACAAATAGGACACCTCCTTGTTCTATCGGCGCATTCCTCACAAGCCATCGCATGGCCACAAGGTATAAACACCACATCTATCATTCTGGTGCAACACAAATTGCACTACAATGGATGTGGTGCTTCAGGCTCCGAGGATGGTGGACTCTCTATTAGGGTGTTTCCAGAAGGAAAAAAAAAATTCTGGCACTATTTTCAAGGTGTTGTATTTGATGAGACAAGAAAGTTTTTCTTCGACGACCATATGATCAGACGCCGTTTAGAGGTGGCTGATCGACCCTCTCTGTAGAACATTTTTCTGATTTTACACTACAGAGAGCGTCTTTCAGCCACCTCTAAACGGCGTCTGATCATATGGCCGTAGGAGAAAAACTTTCTTGTTTCATTAAATACAGCACCGTGAAAATGGTGCCAAAAATTTGTTTTCCTTGTTGAAACACACTACTGGACAATGTACAAAGCCCGAGCGTTATTCTCAAGTGTAAAACATTCTTCTAGTCTATGCAACTATTGTAAAAGTGTCATTAGGGTACTGGAAGCCGAGCAGTGAAGAAAAAAACCAAATTACTTAGAGAAAGTTGAGGTGTTTTTCTTAAGGTGCATCAGGACATCTCACAATGTCTTTCTTTAAAATTGTTCTAAAATAATATTTTTCATATGGTCAATAGTATGAATTTTCTTTTATTATAGAGTGCATAAATTATATTTATCTTACCTTAGAGTTAGCTGAAATAATTTTTTTAATCCTCTTTCTTTCAGGATTTTCCTGGCAAAATGGACAAGCCTCCACTCTGATGCCGTACGCTTCACATGTTACAGCATGTCCACAATGTAGAAATAAAACCTTCACCGATACAGAGTAACATACTTTGCAGAGGAGGTTTCTTTTTGCTTCGCAGGGTTGATTTTGTTGACGCTGTCAGAAGAAAGGGATACGTTTCAAAACATGAAGTGTTTCTTCCTCTTCACTGGAGCATGTTAAAATACTTTTTAAGCAATTCCATCTTCAGTAAGGCTGTTAAAATTGGCCGTTCCAGCAACTTCTTAGATATCGCCACCTGTAGCAGAGGTATCTCACAACCATGAAGTAAATTAATCAGATGCCTGTTGTCTTGTTAGCGATGATTAAGTAAATAATCTGACTCAGACTCTCATAGCATATTTGAGGTCAAGGTTGAACAAAATAGGAGACAACTCATCCCCCTGACGTAAGCCGGAGTCAACCCGTAAAGTTCTATAGGTCAATTCTGAATATCTTTTTGGTAAGATAAAATATATATCACTATACACGTACACAGAAGAGCACGGTTAGTGATGTGTAAGGTCCAAATTCAAATATTCTATTTATTTATTGAATTATTTTAACTGCTTGAACTCCAAGAGAGTGCAGTTTCCACAATCGACTCTCTTTTCAACTTTTCACAATCCTAGCTGCCAAACGGTAAGAGATATTGACTTCCGGTCCTCGGTGACCCAACACAAGTAAACTTTTTCTATCGAACTAACTTACCCAAATTACCCCCCACCCTTTCTAACCCCACCAAAAACACAGTTTTATGACTTTGCAAAAAATTGGCCCTGACGATTTGGTTCATTTTGGATATGAGTAGTACGGTGCGCGCAGAGTACTGTTTTGTGGGTGTGGCTTCTATGGAGCACTAGACAGTTTGGTGCCGCCCACGTCGATTACTCTGGTGGGTGGGCTACCTGTAGGTCGATTCTCCCGCCTCCTCGCTCCTCCTCTTCTACTTTTTGGTTAATAATTTTAACTGAATATCTCGGAGAATGCAGTTTATGAATGATTTTTAATGGCTGAGCGCGCAGAGTACTCTTTTTGGGAAATGAATTTCATTGGCTGGGCGCGCAGAGTACTCTTTTGTGGGCGTGGTTTTCTGAGTACTGATGTTGAGGAATGAATTTCATTGGATGGGTCCGCAGAGTACTCTTTTGTGGGCGTGACTTTCTGAGTACTGTTGTTGAGGATTGAATTTCATTGGCTGGGCCCGCGGAGTACTGTTTTGTGGGCGTGGCTTTCTGAGTACTCTTTTTTGGGAAATGAGTTTCATTGGTTGGGCCCGCAGAGTACTGTTTATGATTACCTTTTGTTGGATGTCGCGCACAATACTGTTTTTGAATATTAACCGTTTTTTGATGGCCATATTGCTTTTTTAAGAGCTTCGCGAACTTTTTTGATGCTCATATTGAATATTTGAATTAACGGAAATTACTTTGGTGGACTCTATCTCATGTAATTTTTTCCCCTATAGAATTTATATGAGAAAAGATCTGCCGTCCATGGGAGTTGATCACCAGACCTCTCGGTTGCGAGTCCAGCACCTTATCCATTATGCCATTCGTGGCATGATAGAAGGTTTGCCAGAAGTCTTTTCTATGCAGTAAGCGGGATTCTCTATAGTCTCTGGCCTATATGCACTGTCCAAGTGTGGAAAAATGCAAATGTAATATGAGACCTTTTCGCGCGCTCGAGACCATATGGGAGAGACTATTTGTATGAGTCTTTGCGCGACAATTTGATTCCTTCAGATGAATGAAGCAACATGGAAAAAATGTCTTGTGTGTGCGATGCAATTTAATTGATGAGTGGAATTTCGCAATATTTTGAAAATCTTATTTGGTGAATTTCACAATAAGTATAAATAGGCGATATTGATAATGAAATAAGTTATTTAACCATGAATACTCTTCAAATTAGGGAGAAATTGCTTGGCAATACTCACGCAAGAAAATTTTTTGGTGGAGTTTACCCTATAGACAAACTTCCCAAATATAATATTAAATTTCCTTCTGTAATAATCGTCAACACTGCCCCTTCACACCATCCTGGTAAACATTGGATTGCAGTTTATCTGCCTACAGATAATAATCCAGTTGAAGTTTTCGAGTCATATGGACGTTTTTTGAGAAATAAATATTTATCAAGATTTATTAAACAACATGCTCGCCATAGATTAATTATTTACAATAAGAAACAACTTCAGGCTGAGTTTTCATCAGTATGTGGTCAATATTGTTGTATGTATGCGTATTTTCGGTCAAAAGGAAAGTCTATGTCCGAATTTCTTCGAATATTTGGCACAAATACATATGCAAATGATCAGAAAATACAAAAACTCTTTAAAAACGTATATCAATAAAATCAAACAAGGCCTTTTGTCAGTTTGCCAGTAGAATTCGAAGGGTGAAGTAATGGGTAACATACAATCTGTTTACGCAGTAATTTATTACGCGTAAAGAAATAGCAAGCAACGAAAATTATTGCAGTTCATATCTTTATTCCCTTTTCATCTTTCTTTTTCCCTCCACTTTCAATTTGTCAAATTTTGCAGTTATTCTCTTGATCGAGTGAAAAAAGTGAAAAAGTCCACATTGATTGGTGAAATAAAAGTTATTAAAACAGAAAAAATTGTGTTATTAGTGAATTCTCCCTGTAATACATTGTGCTGAACATTTCCACCTTCAACCCAACAAATTCTCTCCAGTGGATTATCAGGAAAGAGGTGAAATTTGAAGATTTGCTGAGAGCACGTTGTGGTGCACAAGGAACATCAGCCAGTTTCCTCAATTCCAAGCCGTGAAAGTTCCCGGACAGTCATCATGGGCATCAGCAGAATCCTCATCCCAGAGAAAGAGAATCCGCGTGCTCTTTCGAGCGGAATCTAAGTGTGTATTCTCATACTTGCAGGTGAGAGAAGAAGTGACTGGGCACCTGAAGGGGCGGATAACTAATTTAAATCGGTTGATATATATTTTTAAGGTAACATAACCGACACGTGCTCTTTCGAGCGGAATCTAAGTGTGTATTCTCATACTTGCAGGTGAGAGAAGAAGTGACTGGGCACCTGAAGGGGCGGATAACTAATTTAAATCGGTTGATATATATTTTTAAGGTGAGAGAAGAAGTGACTGGGCACCTGAAGGGGCGGATAACTAATTTAAATCGGTTGATATATATTTTTAAGGTAACATAACCGACACGTGGCCCTTCAATTGGACTTCACCAGTACCTAATTGTGTCAATTATTGCGCATCAAGATGCCTGAGCTTAAGAATAGAAGGTCAGCCTACAAAGGTCAGCTTACCTCTGTCAAAAAGGACTTGGATGCCATCAGCCGTGATCCAGACAAGCTAAATTACACGGATACTGCTGAGCTACTATTTGCTTCTCGCTACACGCTCAACGAGATTGAAAAAAAATTATTCTGAAGTGCAACACCAAATCCTCGAATTAACTACTGATGAAAGTAAGAAAAAACAAGAGGAACAGGATATGGGTTTCTTTCTCGGAGAAATTCAAGCAGCTAGAGCCAAGATCAGCTCATTTCTTGGAAAGATTGAAGCTAAAAGATTTTCTACTCCATCGTCTTCTGGAGGAGGGACTAATGAACTGGCTGAGATCCTGAAAATGATGTCTGGTCAAATGGAAGAACAAAAAAAGCAGCGAGAACAGGAGCAAGCAAATTTCATGGCAGTTTTAGAGAACCAACGGAAGGAATTTACAGAATTATTGAAGTCAGCTTGAGCAACTAAGGTAGTGATTGAGAAACAGGAGGGATCAAGTATCCTTGACACTACCGTTGGAGGTTCTACGAATCACAAGAAGCTGGAGTCAATAAAGATTCGTCCCTTTAATGGCAATTTTTCGGAGTGGCCGACGTTTAAGGATCTCTTCGTGTCTCTTGTGGATGAAGATGACTCTCTGAAGCCCGCCGAAAAGATGCAATATCTTAAGACGTATATTACTGGCGATGCGCAGCCTATTATTGACACTCTCAAAGTCTGTGATGAGAATTACAAAGTGGCATGGGATTTACTCGTCAAGGAATTTGACAGAACACCCTTAATTGTTGCCTCTTATGTCAAAGATTTCTATGCTCTATCAGGATCTTCCACTGCTACAGTGCAATCAATACAGTCCATTCAACGAAAAGCTAATGCAATAGTACGAGCACTGGACGCTTTGGACGCTTTGGATGTGCTTCATAAACTGGACGATGAAACTCAAGCAGAGTGGGCTAAGGTAGTTGGAAAGAATCAACCCACTTGGGAAAAGTTCAACGACTTTCTAGCTGACAGAAGTTATCAACTGAGGATGTGCCAATCAGAGCCCCCCAAGGTTACCAAGGCTGCCCCTCCTCAGAAAACTCAATCTGGAAAGAAGTCGAAGACCAAAGCCACCAGCTTGGACGTCACTGAAGCCCAAAAGTGCGAATTTTGTGAGCAAAGTCCCCACAAATTGTTCCGATGCAGGAAGTTTCTGGGATTGGATGGAGCCGGCAGGCTTGCCGCTGTCAAACAACTCAAGATCTGTGAAAATTGTTTATCGGACTCTCATAAGGTGGAACACTGCTCTTATTCACTGTGCAAGTTTTGTAACAGTAAACACAATCGTCTTTTGCACGATGTTCTGATCAACTCCGACCCATTGAATTTACAAAACATACCATCTACTTCTGGAAATCGTGGATTTGGGGGATTTGGACCTGCAAGCGGACTTGGAGCTGCAAATTCTGCTGCATTAGTGTGCAAAGACAACACTGTGAAGTCTTCAAAAGTTCTATTGGCAACAGTCATAGTGAAAATCCTGGATGCAGGCGGTGAAGAACATTTCTGTAGAGCCATGCTTGATTCTGGCTCTCAAGTAAATTTAATCTCCACCCGACTTTGCCAGCTTCTAAAACTGAAGATGAAATCAGCTAAATTTTTGGTTGAAACTGTGGGAAATTCTGTCCATTCATCACAATACCAAACAGATGTCACGATTCGCCCATGGATGAATACTTCCAATCATGCGATCCCGATCAACTGTCTGGTGATGAAGAACATAACGTGTGATCAGCCAAATTGGGATGTCAAATCGCTGAAAATCACCATTCCAAACACATTTACTCTGGCTGATCCAAACTGGAGTGAGAGTCAGCCTGTGGATCTCCTTATCGGTGGTCAACATTATTGGAGTATTGTACGAGACGAAACTCATTTTCTGGGTCCAGGACTACCACTTATGAAGAATACTCTATTTGGATGGGTCATTGTGGGTCCCTGTAACAGAAATGGGGAGAGTTCCAATGTTGTCTCATGCAATCTGGCCGCTCTGGAGACCTTTGAGAAAGCACTCAAGAGATTCTTCGCAATTGAGGATGTTCCAAGCCATGCTTCTACCACTGAGGAACACAAAAAAGTCGAAGAAATCTATTGTACAACAACTACTCGAGACGCTGAGGGTCGTTTTGAAGTAGATCTACCACTTAAACCCAATGTCGAAAAATTGGAATCAAACCGCTCAAATGCTCTTCGTCAGCTACACTTCTTGATGACCAGGCTTAGAAAGAATCCGGATCTCTGGGAGCAGTATGCTCGGATCTTCGAGGAGTATTTGGAGAAGGAGTACATTGAGGTTATCCCATACAATGAATTGGAGCGGAAATCCTATTACATGCCACATCATTGTGTCGTAAAGGAAGAGGCAGTGTCCACAAAAGTAAGGATTGTGTTCAACGCAAGCTCTCCATCTTCATCTGGACTGAGCTTAAACGATGTGTTGATGACCGGTCCGGTCGTACAGCCTCCCTTGATGGCAGTTCTTCTAAATTTCCGACTCCAACCTGTGACTTTCACATGTGACATCGTGAAGATGTACTTGCAAACAACGGTTCACGAACAACATAGGGATTTCTTAAGGTTTCTGTGGACTACATCTTCCGACAACAGAGTGAAAGATTTTCGCTTCAAAAGAGTCTGCTTCGGAGTATCATCGTCTCCATTCTTGGCCACCCGCTCACTAAACCAATTGGCCAAAGAAGAAGGACAAAAATATCCGTTAGCAGCCCAGATCGTATTGAAGCACTTCTACATAGATGACTGTCTTTACAGTACATCAACAGTAGAGCAGGCAAAGGAAGTGCGAGACCAACTTATCAATTTGCTGAGGTTGGCGAGACTCGAGCTCTCCAAATTTCGCTCAAATCATCCAGATCTCCAATCCGACATAGCTGAAAAACAACATGATTTTCAAGAATTTGACGAGCAAGTCGTGAAAACTCTGGGGATGACTCTGAGCGTAGCAGAGGATACCTTCCAATACAAAGTAGCAGAAATCCCTGATGGCCCTGGCACACTTCGAATATTGATGTCTACAATTGCAAGGATCTTTGATCCACTTGGACTTGTTGCGCCAGTGACCATAGTGGCCAAAATGCTTCTGCAAGACGTTTGGAAATTCTGGAAGGAGACAGAGAGTGCCATTAATTTCGACCAACCCGTAGAGAGTGAAATAGAAGAGAAGTGGGTCGCCTTCAAAACAAATTTGCCACACATTGAACAACTGAGGATTCCTAGATGGGCATCAACCCTGGGGGATGTGATTCGTCGTGAGTTACATTGTTTCTGCGACGCTAGTAAGCTGGCTCATGGTGCATGTGTTTATCTCGTGACGGAGGATGCAAATGGTGCTAAAAGTTCGAGACTACTCATCGCCAAAACCAAAGTGAACCCCATGAAGTTTCGTGATCAAGCTGAACTCACAATGCCGAAGGCTGAGTTGTGTGCAGCGGAGCTGGCCGCCAATCTTCTGAAAGGTGTTGTCAGCAGCATGGAAATCACACAGAGTTACCTGTGGACAGATGCCACCGTAGTGCTTTATCAAATACACAACTCATCCCGGAAGCGAGAAGCCTTTGTGAAAAGGCGGATCGAGTCAATATTGAAGATAACGAAAGACCATCAGTGGAGACATGTGGGCACTAAGGAGAATCCAGCGGATTTGGCGTCCAGGGGAACGACACCACAAGCATTAGAGGATTCGGAACTGTGGTGGAATGGGCCGAATTGGCTTGTAATGTCTCAGGATAATTGGCCAATGGCATTCAGTAACTTCGATGAACCTCCCAGGAGCAGTCTCACAGTTGTTCAGGAAGAAATTGAGGATGTAGTAAATCCAGTTTATCAGTCCTTGTTGTCTAAGTTCAGCACATACGAGAGACTCAGGAGAGTCACAGCAACACTTTTGGAGGCTATTGAGGTGTGGAAGATGGCAATGAAGCGTTCTACCAGATCAAATCCCAAACTTACCCTCACTGAAAGTGTCAGAGTGCAGTATCTTAGGAAGGCTGAGACGTTTCTTATCAAAAGCGAACAGGAGCAGCATTTGAGTCAAGTGCTGAAGGCCCTAAGGATGAATCCACCCAACGCTGAAAAGATTCACGAAAGATTTCGCAAGCTGCGGCCTTTCTTGGATGATGAAGGTGTAGCCAGAGTGGGAGGACGTCTGGTCAATTCAGTGGAACCATTTGATGCCAGACATCCTAGAATTCTACCAAAAGGACCATTGGCCAAGCTTCTTGCTGAAAGGGAACACAAGCTGATGATGCATTCGGGACCGCAACTTACTCTGTTCTCCCTAAGGCAAAAATACTGGTTGATCAACGGGAGGAGCATCACCAGGAAAGTCTCTCGAAGTTGTCTTCCTTGTATCAAGGCCAGACCTCCCACTCTTGAACAACTTATGGGAGATTTGCCACGAGACCGGGTAGTCAACTTCCGGCCCTTTGCAGCATTAGGCGTGGACTTTGCGGGTCCAATCTGGGCACGGCAGGGAAACCGTAAGTCAGTGGCAGTAAAAGCCTATGTGGCTGTTTTTGTGTGTCTTAGCACTAAGACAGTCCACTTAGAGCTAGTCAGTTCTCTGCATACGGATTCATTCATTGCGGCATTCCGGAGGATGGTCGCCCGCAGAGGATTACCGGCAAGAATATTCTCCGATAACGGAACAACCTTCATCGGAGCAGATCGGGAGATTCGTCGACTGTGGCAGATGGAAACTCACAAGTCAGCAATTTACCGTCTCACAAGTGAATTAGGGATTGAATGGACTTTTATCACACCGAGAGCTCCCCACCAAGGCGGAATTTACGAGGCAGCGGTAAAGTCGTTCAAACACCATTTTGTAAGAGTAATCGGGGACCAAGTCTTGACTTTTGAGGCCTTAACCACCATCCTTTGCCAAATCGAAGCAATTCTTAATAGTAGGCCGTTGATTGCTCTCACCGACAATCCAGAGGATCCCATCACCATCTCACCATCATCGTTCCTGATCCGTTCTTCGTTGACCCAACTTCCAGACCCTGACTTGTCACATCTAAAGATGAGCAATCTCGACAAATGGCAACTGATACAAAGGATCAGTCAGGAGTTCACGAAGAGATGGAAGAAGGAATACCTGAACACCCTCCAAGTGCGCCAAAAGTGGAACAAAAGTTATGGCAATCTGAAGGAGGGCGACTTGGTACTCATCGTAGATGATCTCCTTCCATCCACAAAGTGGCCAACTGGGGTAGTAGTGGCAACATATCCGGGCCAGGATCAACGAGTTCGGGTGGTGGACGTGAGGACTCCTCGAGGAATCTACAAACGGGCAATCCAGAAGCTCATAAAATTTCCAAATGAGGATTGAGCCTCTGGACACTGGGAGCATGTTTACGCAGTAATTTATTACGCGTAAAGAAATAGCAAGCAACGAAAATTATTGCAGTTCATATCTTTATTCCCTTTTCATCTTTCTTTTTCCCTCCACTTTCAATTTGTCAAATTTTGCAGTTATTCTCTTGATCGAGTGAAAAAAGTGAAAAAGTCCACATTGATTGATGAAATAAAAGTTATTAAAACAGAAAAAATTGTGTTATTAGTGAATTCTCCCTGTAATACATTGTGCTGAACATTTCCACCTTCAACCCAACAAATTCTCTCCAGTGGATTATCAGGAAAGAGGTGAAATTTGAAGATTTGCTGAGAGCACGTTGTGGTGCACAAAGAACATCAGCCAGTTTCCTCAATTCCAAGCCGTGAAAGTTCCCGGACAGTCATCATGGGCATCAGCAGAATCCTCATCCCAGAGAAAGAGAATCCGCGTGCTCTTTCGAGCGGAATCTAAGTGTGTATTCTCATACTTGCAGGTGAGAGAAGAAGTGACTGGGCACCTGAAGGGGCGGATAACTAATTTAAATCGGTTGATATATATTTTTAAGGTAACATAACCGACACAATCAAAGATGGGAAAAATTGTGGAGAAGAAAAAGAATAAAAAAGTTACTAAAAAACAAAGTGAAAAAAAGAACCCATCGAAACAACTATCTTCAAATATAAAATCTGTACATGTAGAAGAAGGAACTACGGAACAGAATTCTGCTGCTGAGCCAATTTCCATGGACATTGGGCCATTTATGGAAAAGGAACCAAAATTACTGACTGAGATGACTATTCTAAATGGATACACGTACTTCTTAAACGACTTGAATACTACTTTTGTCACTGTTGGATTTTGGACACATGAATTTACTCCGATTGTGAAAATTTCTGCAACAAACTATTGGCTTGGATCTGATACTATTTACTTTACCCAAAAGTCTTGGAATATGCTGTGTTCCAGTGAAGCGAATATCAGAAATGTCCTGAAGAATGGAGAAACAGATCTTATACATGCTGGATATATTAATTCAAGATTTGAGAATTTGGAAATTAATTTCATTCAAGTTGAAAATATGAAACCAATAATGCTGTCTCAAAATGGAAATACGATTCTCTTAAACGAAAAAGAATTTGATTGTCTCATGAATTTAAAGTATTTCATAAATGTTACTTTGATTTATAATCATTCCATTCAAAATTATATTCAACAATATTTTGAGAATTATATACAAACATGTAAGATAGCAGGAGTAAATAAACTTGAAGCAACTTCATTCACACCTCCTGTAGAGGATCGCTCACCGATAAACTATTTCAGTTTATTTACCGAAATAAGTTTTTATATTGATAAAATAAATTCATTCACAAAATTACATAAGAAAACCTTGTAATTTTATGATTTTAATAATAAAGACAAATATTTTCAATTACTTACTGTCTTTTCATCACTTCTTCAACTTTTTTTCAACTCTCAACTTTCAAAGTGGAAAAAATCAACGTTGCAATACAGTGGAAATTGAAAAATATAAAATTTCATAGATATCATTTATTTACATAAAATTTACCAGAACATAAAAGAAACCTATTCTACATATGTACAGAATCTACAATATATACTATTTACAAAATAATAAAACTGAATCTTATTCTAAATCTAAACCTAAAATCCGAAAGGCAAAGTGTCATTATTGTCGATGCAACGTCTTTTTATGAAAGTGAATCGGGCTGTTTTTGAAGAGGGTCCAGATATAATTTTAAAATGTTTGATCGCGCCAGCTCTTAATAACCGCCACACTAATTTGAATTCAAACGCATCATCCTCAATCCTACGGAAAATCCCATCAACCAATCTATGCATTTCTAGCAGTCTGGGATAAAAGCGCACTGGCCAATGAGATGTCGCCACGGCCTCAGTGTCCCGACTATAAAAGCCGTTGCGCGGACTGCCCAGATCTCTTACGCAAGTACTCTTACCGACTCTTACTCATACGCACTGACTCTCTTACGCCGTTCCTTATAATTAAAAGAAAGTCCGTTGAATTAAAAGTTGAAATTTTTATTAATTAAATTAGTCAAATAAATACAATTGTTGAAGTGAAATAAAGCTCTTTATTCGCGAGTGACTGTGCAAGTTCTCCACCGTCGTCAGACCATTTGGCCCCCCTCAAGCTGCACGTGGACATCATCCGGAGGAAAAGAATTCGGTCAGCTTCGACCCGAATCCTCACTTTTCCTCTATTTCCAGGTGTGTTCAAGTGCTTCACGAGGCTCCCAGCTGCTTCCCGGAACTCGTGTTAATTCTCATCTATCCCTCAGGTGTGTTCAAGTGCTTCACGAGGCTCCCAGCTGCTTCCCGGAACTCGTGCTAATTCTCATCTATCCCTCAGGTGAATATCCCTTCACAATTGGCGCCAAGACCGCGTGGCGTCAACATATGGTCCTTCGAGCCGGATCCTCACTTTTCCTCTATTTCCAGGTGTGTTCAAGTGCTTCACGAGGCTCCCAGCTGCTTCCCGGAACTCGTGTTAATTCTCATCTATCCCTCAGGTGTGTTCAAGTGCTTCACGAGGCTCCCAGCTGCTTCCCGGAACTCGTGCTAATTCTCATCTATCCCTCAGGTGTGTTCAAGTGCTTCACGAGGCTCCCAGCTGCTTCCCGGAACTCGTGCTAATTCTCATCTATCCCTCAGGTGAATATCCCTTCACAATTGGCGCCAAGACCGCGTGGCGTCAACATATGGTCCTTCTTGCCTAGGACTGGGCCCAACTGTAGTCTCTCCTGCCTTGGACTGAGGCTTGCCTACTACCCGAGTCCGCCAGCATCTTCTCCAAGAGTTCAGAATCAACTCATCCTCCAGTTCAGCGCCGCATAGGAATTCTCCAATTTCTCCAGCCTGAGCTTTTACACCTCCTCGAAGTCATCTCGTCTTTCCGGTCTTATCTGCGAAAAACAGAGACTTCACTACTCGATTCTGAACATCACACTCACACTACCAAAGGGCACCACAAAAAGCACCTGATTGTACACTCAGCAAAATCGTGAGTCAATTCCATTTACTCATTCCAGTGCTAATCAAGTGAACACGCGATACAATCAGTGCTAGTCCCTACCATTTCTCAAGTTATTCCCTCGAAATTGTACATCACTCGCGTAAGCTCAATACCCTTTCTCTCCATAAGTTCCACCCCGAGGCAGTAGCAAAATGACGAGCAAAAAACCTAAGATTTTTTCCAGTGTAGAAGCTATCGATTCTGCACTCAATGTCCTCACTGACTACGTAGAGAACGTAGAACTCAATCAATTAGGTACCTCAATTACACTTAACGATTTAATAAATAACCTAGAGACTGCTCAATCTATTATTAATAGAATTAAACAGATCATAAATACCCCTGACGAAGCTTCCACACTTGACCCTCTCGATCTTAACACAGCTCTCAATAGAGCCACCGAACTCGAAAATAAGTTAGAAACTTTGATTGAGGTATTTGAGCAGCGATGGGTAGATGAAGAGCTTCAGGCCAGCGAGAATGAGGCAAAGGCATTGCAAGGGAAAGAGGAAATGTCTGACATCCAGAAAATGTTTGCAGCATTTCTTCGGTCTCAGACTGAAACCAACAAAAGGGTCAGTGATGCCCTTCTCAGTGAAAGAAAATCCCCTGAAAGTCCAGACATTCTTTCCAAATTAACAGATCTTATTGAGACTCTCTCCAAGAATCAATTTTCTCAATATCAATCTACCAAACTGGAACCTGTCCAAATTCCAACCTTCTCAGGCGATTTCGCTGCCTGGCCAAACTTTAAAAATCTCTTTAACAGTCTCGTCCACAACAATCCCAAATTAAGTAAGGTACAAAAAATGCATTACCTTCTCTCCTACACTTCCGGTGATGCAAAAAGTATGATTGAGAATATGGACATATCCGATGAAAATTATGATGCAGCTTGCCAAGCACTCACTGACAGGTTCGATGATTCCTCCAGCATAGTGAATGCCCTTATGAAACGTCTCATTTCCCTTCCTCCAATCACTATCGAATCAGCCAAAAGATTGAGCGAACTCCATGCCACCACAAATTCCGTTTTGCGATCCCTCAAATCTCTCTCTCTCACTGGGGGCGACCACTGGGTAATATACATTGTCAAGGAGAAATTAGATCCAGAATCCAATAAATTGTGGTCTCGTGAAACCAAAGGAAAAATTCCTACCTTCCAGGAATTTAATACCTTCCTTATTGATCGCATCCGGGAGCTTCAGAGTTTTTCTCAATCCTCCACCAAGCCCAAGTCATCCACCGGCAAGCCATCTACCTCCCAACCTACCAAGACTTCCGTCTTAGTCAATGCTACCTCGTCCTCGAATTGTCCTTGTTGCAACAACAGCCACAAACTCTTCCAGTGCCTCAGGTTCAAGGCACTTTCCCCACTCGATCGCCTCAGCTTGGTGAGAAAGCACCGAATGTGCCGAAACTGCATCTCAGACACTCACTACACTAAAGATTGCAAGGCTAGAGGTTGTGCCAGTTGCAATTCCAAACATAATTCCCTGTTGCATGATTCCTTTAATGTTGTTCAAACAACAACAAAAACAAACACTACCCAACAAACGAAGTCCACCGACACTTCCGCAGAAAACCCAACAACCAATACATCTGCACAGGAAATGCCGACAAATTCTGACGACAAAGTCACCACCAAATCCCCTGGTCTGTCGACCTTCAATACCAACACCAAATATAATGCAACCACCCTCGCTTCTCTCACCACCCCTCGCGAGGACCACCCTCGAGTCTTCTTAGGCACTGTTGTGGTGAAAATTCTTGACACCAATGGCGTCGAACATCTCTGCCGCGCTGTGGTGGACAATTGTTCACAATCCAACCTCATCACCACTTCTCTTGTCCAGAGACTCAACCTATCCAAATACAATTTTCAATTCAACATTGGGGGAGTATTGGATAGGCGCTCAACAGGCAAACACAAAACTCATGTCCATATCGCACCTCACATGGGAGGAAACTTCTATAACATGACCTGCAATATTGTCCCTAAAGTCACAGGAAATCTTCCTAATTGGAATGTAAATTCACAACAATTTCCAATACCATCACATCTCGCCCTAGCTGATCCCAATTGGCATGTCCAACAACCCGTTGACTTATTGATTGGAGGAGGAATCTTCGCTCGTATCGAACGAGATGAATCCTATTTCCTAGGTCCCAATCTACCCAAACTCAAGGGTTCAGAATTCGGATGGATTCTCATGGGAGAACACACTCCTAACCAAGGTTCTAGCCCCGATGATTCCATCTGTAATCTCACTACTTTATCCTCCATTGATTCCACTCTAAAAAGGTTTTGGGAAATCGAAACCATCCCAAACGTCGTTCCACCAACCAAGGAACAGGAGGAAGCCGAACATCTGTTTTCTCGTACCACGACCCGAAACCAAGATGGCCGATTCGTTGTCCACTTGCCTTTCAAGGCTAATGTCCAACGCCTCGCAGACAACAAAACCAATGCCATTGGTCAATTTGTCCGTCTGGAGAGGAAATTATCCAAAAATCCTGCCCTGAAAGAGCAATATGCATCAGTCTTCAAAGAATATCTAGACTTAGACTTCTTGGAAAAGGTCCCACCGGAAGAACTCGATAGACCCTCCTACTATCTCCCTCACCATGGAGTGGTCAAAGAGTCCTCATCCTCAACCAAACTTCGCGTGGTTTACAACGCGAGCTCTAAATCTTCGTCAGGCCTTAGCCTAAATGACACTCTGATGGTTGGACCGGTAGTACAACCGGATCTTGTCTCCATCCTTCTTCGTTTCCGATTGGGTGCTGTCGCTCTCTCATGCGACGTTACCAAGATGTACCCTCAATTCCTACTCCATCCTCCTCACCGCGATTACCAAAGAATAATTTGGAGATCCGAACCCGACGATGAATTGCAGCATTTTCGATTGAAAGGTGTCTGTTTCGGAGTCGCCTCCTCGCCTTTCTTGGCGACTCGTTGTCTTAACCAATTAGCCATTGAATGTTCCGATACTTACCCTTTGGCTTCTAAAACCCTCTTGGAATGTTTCTATGTGGATGATTGCCTTTCATCCTTTCCTTCACCACTAGAAGCTAAGAAAACCCAAGAGGAACTTATCGCCATCACTCAAGAAGCTGGACTTACATTAGCTAAGTGGAAGTCCAATATCCCAAATATCTTGCCCGATTCTTGTCAACTACAAGGCTCTAACGAAAGAGTTTCCCTACCCGAATTAAAGACAAGAGCTTTGGGAATGCAATGGGATGTGGGGGGAGATACCTTTAAATACGACTTCACTCATCAAATGCCAAAAATAAATACCAAACGCACTACATTCTCAGGTATAGCTTCTTTATTTGACCCACTCGGCCTCATAGGTCCAGTCATAATTGTAGGAAAACGTATCCTTCAAGACCTCTGGAGGATCGAAGTGGAATGGGATGAACCACTCCCTCAAAGATTGTCAGATCTAATCTCAGACTTTTTCACGGATCTTACATTCATCTCATCTCTTTCCATACCAAGATGGATCTCTACCTTTCCAAACCCTTCCCAGACTAAGCTCCATTTATTCACAGATAGTAGCTCGTATGCGTACGGATCCGCTATCTATTATGTAACCCAAGATGAGCAAGGTAACCGATGTTCGAGATTACTCACGTCCAAATCTCGTATTGCTCCTTTACACGCCCTAACAATTCCTCGTCTCGAATTATGTGGAGCGGTATTAGGCGCTCGCCTCCTTCACAAGGTTTTATCAGCCATTTCTGTCAATTCGTGTCACTGCTGGACCGACTCTCTGATAGTCCTCCATCAAATAAATGCCACTACGGAAAAATACGATGTCTTTGTGTCTCATAGAATCTCAGAAATCCAGCAGATCACAGATAAGACTTCTTGGCGACATGTCCCTGGACACTTAAACCCAGCGGACGTTTTGTCAAGGGGTGCCCATCCACAACGATTGATGACTCTTGACCTCTGGTGGTCAGGACCGCCATTCATTGCCAATACTCAGACTCAATGGCCTCCAGCCTTCATAGACATTAATCCTGACCAAACTGACCAAGAAACTACCTACTGCACCGTCACTGCCTCACAGCCAGTTCCTACTAATTCCTTTCTGGCCCGCTCTCTCGAAGAATCCTCAGACTTTATTGAATTGACCCGATTGATTGCAATTTCGCGCCGCTTTCTCACTCCCTCCCGAGATATTCCTCGTATCACTGGTCCTCTCACTCCCAATGAACTCCTCCAAGCACAAACGATTGTGCTCAAGTGGGATCAAGAGCAGAATTTGGGTGATGTACATGGGGCGATAAGAAACGGGAGCATCTCAAGAAGCTCGAAATTTGCACACATCCGTCAACTCACACCATTTATCGACGTCACTGGACTCATACGTGTTGGAGGCAGACTCCAGCACTCTAGTGAGCCTTATTCAGCACGCTTTCCCATCCTTTTGAACAAGGGCCAAGTGGCATACAGTATTGCCAGATCCGAACACTTCCGTCTTCATCACGCAGGGCCTCAATTATTGCTCGCCTCCTTACGGCAAAATTATTGGATGTTGTCCGGAAGAAGAATCTGTCGCAAAGTTGTCAAAGATTGCATTAGATGCTGCAGAGTCAAACCACCTCTCCAAACTCAACTCATGGGAGACTTACCAGAGCAACGTGTGTCCAAGCCAATTCCATTCCTGGCCACGGGCATCGATTTTGCGGGGCCTGTTCTCATTAGACACGGTCAACGTAGAAGTCAAACTCTGGTCAAGGCATACGTATGCGTCTTCGTGTGTCTGTCCACACGGGCAGTACACTGTGAGGTAGTCTCAGATCTCACTACCGATGCCTTTATAGCCTGCCTCAGACGATTTATCTCACGGAGATCTTGTCCTTCCGACATTTACTCCGATAATGCTACTAATTTTGTCGGAGCGGACAAGGAAATCCAACGCCTACTCACTCATGACGATTCCCGAAATGAACTCATTGCTGCCACTGCTTCCTTCCGCATGAAATGGCACTTCCAGCCACCAAAATCTCCACACCATGGTGGCCTGTGGGAAGCAGCAATTAAGTCCATGAAACATCATTTTCGTCGAGTTGTTGGGAATGAAAAACTCACATTTGAGGAGCTCTGCACAGTCACCGCTCAGATTGAGGCTATTCTCAATAGCCGACCGATCACCCAGATGTCTGAAGATCCGTCGGATCCAGAAGCCCTCACGCCTGGGCACTTCCTCGTCGGGCGTCCACTCACGGAATTGCCTTCTCCGGATCTCACACAACTTCCAGACAATCGATTGGATGCATGGCAAAGATGCCAGCAACTCACTCAACACTTCTCCAAACGATGGAAGCTGGAATATCTGACAGCACTCCAGAGAAGAACTAAATGGTTCACAGAACTTCCAAACATCACTCCCGGTGACATTGTCGTTGTTTACGAGGACAACGCGCCATCTATGAGGTGGCCCCTGGGACGCATCGTCGCGACACATCCAGGACACGATGGACGAGTTCGTGTAGTGACGATCCGAACCGCCAATTCCATCTTCAAACGATCAGTCACCAAAATCTCCAAACTACCGGTGGAAGGATTACCACCTTCGGAGTCAATTGAACCCCAAGGAGCTCAATTGCGGGGGGAGGATGATCGCGCCAGCTCTTAATAACCGCCACACTAATTTGAATTCAAACGCATCATCCTCAATCCTACCGAAAATCCCATCAACCAATCTATGCATTTCTAGCAGTCTGGGATAAAAGCGCACTGGCCAATGAGATGTCGCCACGGCCTCAGTGTCCCGACTATAAAAGCCGTTGCGCGGACTGCCCAGATCTCTTACGCAAGTACTCTTACCGACTCTTACTCATACGCACTGACTCTCTTACGCCGTTCCTTATAATTAAAAGAAAGTCCGTTGAATTAAAAGTTGAAATTTTTATTAATTAAATTAGTCAAATAAATACAATTGTTGAAGTGAAATAAAGCTCTTTATTCGCGAGTGACTGTGCAAGTTCTCCACCGTCGCCAGACCATTTGGCCCCCCTCAAGCTGCACGTGGACATCATCCGGAGGAAAAGAATTCGGTCAGCTTCGACCCGAATCCTCACTTTTCCTCTATTTCCAGGTGTGTTCAAGTGCTTCACGAGGCTCCCAGCTGCTTCCCGGAACTCGTGTTAATTCTCATCTATCCCTCAGGTGTGTTCAAGTGCTTCACGAGGCTCCCAGCTGCTTCCCGGAACTCGTGCTAATTCTCATCTATCCCTCAGGTGTGTTCAAGTGCTTCATGAGGCTCCCAGCTGCTTCCCGGAACTCGTGCTAATTCTCATCTATCCCTCAGGTGAATATCCCTTCACAATTGGCGCCAAGACCGCGTGGCGTCAACAATGTTTTTCACGTTGAATTTTGTTAGGGTAAGTTATTTTAATTTCTTTATCGTCGCAGAGGACCAAGGATTTTAAACTATCAAAATTTATATCTTTTTCAACCTCTCGGTTTTGTGATATACCCTTGCACACTACTTTGTAAGAGTAAGAGTTTGTAGACGGAGAGTAAATTTTCAAGCCATAGACTTTTGGCCCTGTGCTAACGAATTCTTCGATGAAGGCTCCCTCACCGAAATCAGCCAATTCATCAGTTAATTCTCCCAAAAATTTACCAGTGGAAAGAGGATTCTCTTCCCCTACAGGTACTACATAGATGACTGAATCCGTGTCACAATAAAAGATATTTTGCCCTATCTTAGATAAGATGGAATACAGCTTGATCCTTGCATTGGTTGTGGTGCAGATTCCGACACCCATATTTACGTATTTCGATGGAGGCTCAGAATCATGAATGTGCTTCCAAGAAACAATAAATTGGTTGTCACTTACGAGATAAAACTGTATAATTTCAATAGCTTCTGATGAAAGAAATTCATTCAATTCCTCAGGAGAATTGCAAATTCTAGTTTTCGTGAAATTCTCCCGCATTATGAATCTGCCCCACAAACTGTTCAACATTATTTTTGCAAGTGAACGCATACCTTTATTAACGCGACTATTTTCTTTATCAAGATGTATTCCTTCATTTTCAAAGAATTCTTGGATATAATTGTCTCTATCGGATTCGGATTCAACTCCCGAGGGCCATCCACTAGCTTCCTGCTTAATTTTGAGAAAATTATCGACGTAATCAGCAAAAAACCCACGTTCGCCTGCCTCGCGATTGTATTGTGAAGTTCTGTATGACCAGACTTCAAAGCATTTCGTGATGACGTAAGCCATGATCTACAGCGAGACGGACTTCATCAATGGACCATATTCCTGTGAGGGATCTCTCATCGTCTGAATGGAGACATCGATCAGTATTGAGATCTTCCGCACACTTTCGACAAAGAGGAAAGAAGAGTCGGTTATTGCACCTAAAGGGAAGACAGGGGATGTAATGACCTTTTGGTGGGAGAATAGTGCATTTCACCACACCGTCATGCTTCAATACATCCTCCTGACTTGGGATGTCTTTGATAATTTGGGGGTGCCCGACAAAATACTTCGAATATTTGTTCGCCCACGGGTAGAGTGACGTGAAGTCATAATAATAAATTTTATCTCCGGGACGACATTTGTAATATGTGCGAAAAACTTCAGTGCGGCCCCCGTAAACCGCTGATCGCAAATCAAATCCTGAATCTACAACTTCAGGGTGATTGTTCAGTCTCTCCGCAAGCACAGGGTCCGATTCTAACATCCGACGGAATTCACACACCCAAATTGAAACAAGATTATACCCCAATTGACGAATGTGATCCAACCGTTTTAGAGTGCTCTCATAACGACTCTGCATGTTATCATTGAGCTTCTTTGAGAATGCATGCCCTCTATTTAAAAAGCATGTATGTCCATGCAAGAAACAGCCCTCAAAACTATACACAGTGTTGGAGGCCTCATCATAACCATCATCAACATATCGAGAGCCGCGCAGTTTGACCTCATACTTTATGTTAGGATTGGAAGTTTCCTTCATATACACGAGCCATTTCAAAAAATTTTACTCTGCATTTGAAGGAAATTGGAATTATAATTGTTTTTGGGAGTAATAGCAAGGGTATTGGGGGTAAGGTATTTTTTCCTGTAGGCTTTCATCACAGCGTCAGCTATGATGATAGCCTGCAAGAAGGGATTTAAGGATGTAGTTTCTATGAAGGAATGCATAAAGTTGAGGCATCCCATTGTCAGGATTTTAACATCCTGGCGGCAATAATGAATGAGCTCTTTACGATTGTCAAAGGGGAGTTCTTTGACTTGCTCATACCATTCTAGGAACTCGACATATTGCTGAGAGGTCATGGAATCAATTGGATACATTTCAATTGGAGGATAAGATCCAATATAAGAGCGATTTTCCGTGGTGTTGAATTTATAGGGATAATATCCCTTATCGCATTCGGGCAGTCCAAAACTTTTTGAGATTTGTGATAGAGGGAAGGGGATAAAAGAAAGTGAATCGAGAAATGTAACTCCTTTAACTTTTGCAAACAGTATTTTGCAACCTTGTAGAATAGGTTCGATCTTCTCTTCCCTCTGACACAGTTCTTCGAGTATGAACTGCGCATCATAGCCTTTGGCATTGTGAGCGATAGCAACAGTGGGCATAGGTCTAAAGGTAAGGACATAATCTACAAATTTTGCTACCGCTGACCTGTTGCTGTCGCTCTCAAAAACCTGTTCCACGGGGGTACAATTAGAGCAATTGGAATCTAAAGAATTATTACACATGTGACATACTGTGTATGACACACAGAGATTTGGAACATGTTTTGAAAATCCATTTCCTATATCTACAAACTCTGACTCAAAATCATAGAAAATCAGAGTGTATTCTTTGGAAGCTTTTTTCTTATACCCCTGCATATAGCAATAATGGGGAAGTGTGCAAGTTTTATAACATATATCACAAGTTCGTGAATCGCAGTCGTGAGGGGTGGAGGGATCATACATTATAAAGCATTGATCGCACAATTTCATACGGTTACACACCCCACTGTTAATATGATACTGAAGGCAATGAATACACCTGAAAGAACGATTGCAAGAGATACATGGGATCATATCCCTTACAGAGGGGCATGGTGGGGTATTTGTACAGTATTTACACGTTTCAGGGCAAATATGAGTCTTATTGTATAAAATGTCACAATAACTGCATTGATGTTTGAAATTAAAAGATCCCTGAACAGATTTAATGCAAAAATAATGCTTTTCTACTTTATCATAAAATAAATTTATAACGTTGTTTTGATTCTCCTTGGTCCTCCGCGATTTATATACTATACTTTCAAAATTTGCGGCATCGTCATAAATATTGATTTTAAATTGATTTTCAAATTTTTTATCAAATCTGTTAATAAAATCAAGCCCGTATGAACCCTCTTCACTAACAGGGCCACCTACATATTTAATTGATTTTTGAATTTCTTTTTTGAGTGCGATTGGATATCGTCTAATTCGATGTAATTGCTTTTTACGTTCTTCTTGGTCACTTATTAATAAGCACTTACCAACAAAAATAGATGTTGGTAAGCAATTGGATGTTCCGGAGATATCTATGATACTTTTCTGCTTGTACCGCCTCATCTCTGACAGGTTCATCCTTCTTGGATCATGGTGTCTTCCTCGTCCTGTAGAAAAATTTATAGAAAAAATTACTTTTCTAAGATATTAAGTGACTAAGTACACGCATATGACAAAAAATAATAATTAATAGATAATCAAAAGATTGCTCACCTTCCATTTGATGAAGCAGAAAAGCTCTAACACCTAGGACATCGGCTGTATTAAAAGCTGTTGTGCTTTGATGCACTTTCTCCAGAGCGGAAAATATGGCATCAGTTGTTAAAGAGACAAGAGGGCGAATCCCCAAAAATATTGGCTTGTTGATCGAGTTATCCTCAAGAAATATCTCGAGGATAACTTTATCATGCTGATCTCCCTCCTGTTGAATAGTCTCAATAACCTCGTTGAAAGACTTATCCAGACAATCCAAACAGATGTTCGAGTCCGGACATTTAAGCTGGAAAGTCAGCTCAACTTGCGTGGTATTGAAGCGCTTGTTAAAAGATTTAACTTTCTGAAGAAAGTTTACAAATCTCCTCTCTTGTCCAAGAATCTCCATCGGCACTTTACCACTCATTTTTTAAGAGTTGTTTTTCACTTTTTCACAAAACAGGAGATAGTGTAATCACGAGATAGCGTAATTGCAGCGACTGTGACAGAATTGCATTCCCCGATGGGTTTTTATACTCCCATTCATGTATCGCGAAAATGCATTTTCCCACAGAATGGACAAACTTTGTCCATACAAAAATCTCTAATTTCAATTGCACGTGGGATAAGAATTTCCTATTCCAAGAAAAAAGGCGCGATCGCGAAAATTCAGTGGTGTCTTTAACGCTTAGTCCATGCAGAGGGAGAGTGTCCAATTTCATTCTCCGCAAAATGATGCTTTTCCAAGAAATTATTTCGCAATTTTGCATTTTCTATAAGACTTTTATTGCACGTGTGCAAAGGATCATATTTCAACTGGGAATGAAATTCACTTTTTCCAAGAAAAAGTCGCGATCGCGAAAAATTCAGCAGTGTCTTCGCGATAAACATAGTCCGTGCAGGGAAAAGTGTCCAATTTCATTCTTCGCAAAATGATGCTTTTCCAGGAAATTATTTCACAATTTTGCATTATCTATGAGATTTTTTATTGCACGTGTGCAGAGGATCATATTTCAGGTGGGAATGGAATTTTTTCCGAGAAAAGTTGCGATCGCGAAAATGCATTTTGATAGCGTCTTCCAGACATGTTCGAAACATGTCCTAGTGCAGATAAAGAGGAAAAATCTCAAATTTCATTTTTTAACTGGAGTGATGTTTTTCCAGGAATTTATTTCACAATTTTGCATTTTCTTATGATTAAAAATCATATTTCATTTTCCCGTGGGATAACTTTTCAACTGATGCACTTCTTGGACAGTATATAATGCAATCGAACTTTTAAAATTTTAATTATTCTACATTCAGAAGTCAGAGTGTCAACATTTACGTTTGCTGTCATCTACTTAGAAATCTCAGCCAAAATGGTAAGATTTTATTGATTGATTTATTTGAAGATGTTCAAAACTTATAGTTTTCTCTTTGCTTTTGTGATAGGATCTTCAAAAAATGTTTGATCAAGCTAGGAAGGTAGTCAAAATGCAGAAGGCAATTACTGCAAGCAGCCTGACCGAAGGAAGATATTATCATATCCAGGCAATAAGGATGGTGAACACAAAGTTCGGGAAAACCTACATTGCAGAGTTGGAGGAAAATATCAGTATTTGGCTCCCGAAATCATGGACAAAGCGGATGAACGGAGATGAACTGATAAAAGTTGCACCAGACGATATGTGGGAGCTGGCCTACCTTGGCAAAGATGCAGGAGGAAATTTCGTTAATTTGGATGTAAGAAGAAGAGTAATTGATTTAATCTTTTTGTGGTTTGACAAATAAAAGATTTTGCAAAATGTACTCAAAGCACTTTTCATCTGAACAATTACGCAATAAATGAATGAGAGCATAAAACCCATCGATAAATCAAATTTTGTCACAGTCTCTGAAATTTTGGGGGGAATTGCAATATCTCCTAGTTTTGTACAAGTGTAAAAGTAAAGTGAAAATAATTTGAAAGTACTGATGGAGATTCTTGTCCAGGAAAAATCCGATACAGAATTACTCAACTTTTTATTGAAAAATGAATCTGTTGAGGAACTGATTGTGTTGCTGAATAAAAGTTATGAAAAATTATCTATTGCCATCCTGTCGGAAATTAAGGCAGAAATGGAACAGGGGTTGAAATTAGTGATCAGTGATAAGAAGGAGCTTATAGAAGAAAAATTATGTGTCCAACCAATGACAAAAAAATTGATGGAATTACTGAATGAAATTTTTTTTTGATGCATGTCGAACACCTGTCACCTTAGTCACTGCAATGTAAAATTGTGCAATAATATATTAACTCACCAATAGTCTTCATTGCCTCTATGCAAAAACGTATGGAAAATTGAAATGTCGAGAGCCCCCTGCTTCAACTATTGGCCCGGCACTCTTATGACGGATTTAAAGATTTGTAACTGCGATGTTGGACATTTTAGAAAAATATATATTTTTTAAATGAGACTATGTTTTTTATTTAAAATATTCCCATCAGCTCGATTTCTATGTTTAACTTCATAGCGTCGACGTTGCAATTTATGGTAACGATTTCTCCGGGTTGGTGATCTGACAAAACAAAAAATGATCATCATGATCATATTGAGAAAGATTCTCTGTTAAAGGAATTGTTGAAAAAACCTTTCATTACCAACGACACATTTTCCATCCATTTTAAGAACACTTATAGCAAAAAATATATTGAAGTAGCAAAATAATGAAGAAAATATAATATACTAAATTAACAATTTATTTAATAACATTTCTTATTATATAACTTTAAAATATTTCAATTTCATTAGAGATTTTAATTTTGTGATCAATCCTACATGGACTCCTCCACTGATTGCTCCACAGTCATGTTGCATCCTCAATTAATTTTGGTTATCGTCTGAAATTGAAAAAAAATCTCATAAAACTTATCAAGAATAATCATTTAGTGAACAGTAATATAAAAACAGAAATTGTCTTACCTTAAGAGCTAGCCGAAATAAATTCTCTTAGCATGGGCCCGAGAATGAGAGGGTTGACACAGGGGACATATTCCTCGTACTCTGATTGCGCAGCTTTTGCAGGCTACCACATGATTGCACGGCAAAAAAATGTATTCCACTGTTGCAGACCAGCATATCTTGCACAGAAGTGTCCTCTCGGCATCGCATACTTGGTCATGACTGTTTTCTGTGGTGCCAAATAAGATTTGACCCAGTGGAGCAAGAATCCTCACTTCAGTATAGGAACAAGATAAGATGAAACTGACTATCTGCATCTTTTCCTTCAATGATAGCGGGGGTGCTTGCTGGAGCCTCAGTATAATCTCCCACTGCAACGCTGGGATCTCACATGCACGGAGAATTGTGATGAGTTTCGGTGTTGTCTTATCCTCCAGTACAAGTCCAATAAACTCAGTCTCCGATTTTTCAGCCGCAATTAATCTGGCAAGGAATTCCCTGTTTTCCAATCTTATTCCACTTAAATGTTTACTTTGTAATATCAAAAGACTGATACTAATTGCATCTGCATTTGTCAAGCATTTTTTTATCGAAGGCTAATAGCTGAGAAATATTCTTCAGCATATTCTCGGGTAACTTATGAAAAGAGTATGAAGTAAATTGATTCATTTTTTATGTAATTCCACTCATTCCTGTTTATGTTGATTGTAAAATCTTGACAAACATAATTTTTTTTATCGCAGGTGATTTTAAATGAGAGTGGCATAGACATTTTTTTTATTTCCGTATAAAAATCATACTCTTTCCCATAGTGATTCAATTTCTCTTAAGGCATCAATTATGTTTTCTTCCATGTATCACGAAAAATATCGACATGTCTGATTGAGCCGACAAGAATTAAACTAAATTTAGCAAATACTGATAGGATTAATCCTTTAATGACGAGACACTTTTTCCGGACATAAAATCAACAATAAAAATTTAACCGATAAACGACATCAATTAAATGTCTTACATCTAATCATGGAAAGTCCAAGAGATTCTGATTCGGTGCATTTTTACCCCTACGAGGGACAGGGACAAAAATAGCCCAAAATTCAAGTCATTTTGCTCAATGAGTGATAATTTTCACTCTAATGAAAGATATTATGTTTGAGTATTGTAGTTTCTTTTCCTAAAGCAGTTTTGCTTAAAATGGATTTCATCTTCTATTTTGTGATATGTCCCATATATATACACATAAATTTGATAATGAGCCATCAATGAAATATGCAAAAGTTAATTCACCATCCCAGGTACCGAATTATTGAATTGTATTCAAAATTTCTTCATAAAAATCAATTTATATGAAAAGTTGGTTCCTATTTTATTTCATTCTATTCTCTTTTCTCCACATTGTCAGATTCTTAGGTAAATATTGTACATACATATATTTAAAGATATTTTTCATTTTGTTAAATTATAATAAGAGAAAATACAAATCAATAATTCAATTTGAAAAATTTTGTTCTGTAATGTTGTAAAAATTCTCTAATGTCAGAGAAAAGAACATTGTAATACAAAGTTATGAGAAATTTAACGCTTTTCCCATACTTTCTTCGCTTGCGATCAAGAAAGTTAAATGAGTTGTTACATACACAAGACACGAAATTTTGGATTCATTGACATTTTTTTCATTCTTTAATTCTTTTATTTTATGCATGCTACAAGAGATCATATTTCGAATAATCCCACAATTGTATAGAAATGCATAGCAACATCTTTGATAATCAGTTTGTTTTTTTTTTTTTTTTTGAAAATTGCGGATATGACATAGAGATTCATAAAATTTCATGGTCGTCATCATCTGCAATAAGCCGAAATTTAATAATTTTTCACGAAATTTATCATTTCTTATCTGAAATAACTGAATGAAAAATATTTTTTAGACAAATTGCATAAAATTGATCGTTTGATCATACCATCAAGTGATGTGAATGATATGAGTTACAATCATGTAAGTGGAGAAGTATGATATTTTTCGGTAATTTATGTTACTGTTTAAAGGAAAAAGTCAAATATTGCAAACAATATTGAAATACACAAGCTCAAAACTTGCATTCTTTAGAAAAAAAACTGTTTAAATTCAAATCTGAACTCAATGACGTTTCAGTATCTATTGGCCAATATCCAATGAAAATGGTTCAAAGTGCATGACGGCATCAACATCAATCTGTTCAATAACTAATGTAAAATTATTGATAGTTCTTATCTCCAGTAAAATTAGTGAGTATTGCGAAATTTCAGTCAATTTGATAATTACAGGTACCTTACGCAGTATGCAAGAATTTTTTTTCCATGTTGCTTCATTCATCTCAAGGAATTAAATTCTCGCGCAAAGAATGATACCAGTAGTCTCTCCCATATTGTCTCGAGTGCGCGAAAAGGTTTCATATTGCATTTGAATTTATTCACACTTGGACAGTGCAGTGGAAAAAGATTATGAAGATTCTCCACTAAAATCTTAATCATTGATAGCGAAAAACACCAAAATTTGCAATGAGAAATCTAACACTTTTTCCATACCTCCCGCACTTGCGATCAAGAGAGTTAAATGATTCATACACAAGACATGAAATTTTGCACTCACTGACATTTGTTTTTCATTCATCTTTCAATTCTCTTATTAGGTGAGATTCTTAACAATCTCACCTACTATAATCCTAACAAAATTTCATGTCGTCCGATCGACCTCAAACTTGGCCAAAATGTGTTTCAGCACTTCCTGATCACGAATATATATGTGGCTAATTTAAGTTCCCGGCCGGCCGGCCGCTCTTTGGAGCTTAATAGCTCCTAAACTAAAAAAGATATCGACTTGCGGTTTTCGGCAAAGGTTATATATCGGGTGAAAATTGCAACTTGGTGCATTGACCCCCCACCCCCCACCCCTCCTTCCGCCATTTTGAAGACCACCCTTTTTTTGTTTTATCAATAGCTCAGCCCCTATTGCATCGATCGGGCTCAAATTTTAGTATACTATAGCTGGGCCTTAGAGCTTTCCATCAATACCAAACGTAAGGTCCCCCGACCCCCCTGACCCGAGCTATAAGGGTTCAAAAAAAATTTCTTAAAATGGCCATAACTCCGGTTCTAATTGTCAGAATTTAAAAAGTGAGGGCATTTTGGAAAGCTCTCGTGAAATGCCACTTCCCCTTCTAACATCGCAAGTTCATAAAACCACCGCTACGGGCGCTTTTTTTTAAAAAGAAAATTTTTAAATCTTAAAAGTTAAATAACTCAAAAATTCCATTGTGCATCGGGCTGAAAATTTAGTATGTTGTAGCCGTTGATTATACCTATCAAACAAAAAAAACTTAAGTCGATCTAAAACCCCAGACCCGAGCTATAAGGGGTCAAAGTTCGAACATTGACCGGCCTCTATCTCCGGATCTAATTAACATAGCGACATAAATTTTACCTTTTTGGTTTCGTCTCGATGAGCACTTTCAGATGGAAGTTCGAAAAGTCACCACAGGTGGCGCTGTGATAGCGTCAAAATTCATCGAAATTCAAAGTATTTTTTCTCAAAAACGGCATAGTGCAAGTTAATGAAATTTTAGTATGTTGTAGTCCAGTCTAAGACGTTTCCAAAATGGTGCAAATGTGCGCTGTGGTTAAAACAGAACCGGAGATATGAGGGGTCAAAGTTCACAAAATTCAAAAAATCATATCTCTGGTTCTATGTGACCGATTTTGATGAATGAGGGCTTAAACGAAAGATATCACCAAATGCTACAACTTTCTAGAATATTTGAACTTCGTGGGACCAACACCAGGGGCGCCACAGTCGAAAAACCAATTTCAATATCACATAACCTCAATTATCTCGACTGTCGCTGAACCGATTTTGATGATTACTTCGACATAATTGTAGGGCACATTTGTCTCTACATTTCGTCCATACATCATTTTCCACTCAGACTACGCTATCACTCCGATTTTGCCGGTTAAGTGTGAAAAAATTGATTTTTCCCATAATAACGCTTTGAAATCACTCAGATGCCAATTTGACTGCCTCTTCTCCACAAAGACACTTAAAATAGGGGTTTAGATGGAAAGTCCCGCAAAATACAACAATTCTTTGATATAGTTGAAGTTCAACAAATGAACACTTGGGGAACTCTGGATGAAAAAACGAGTTAAGAAACAAAAAACCTCGATTATCTTGGCTTCTGAGTAATCGATGAGATCATGTTCTATAGGAAAATTATAGAGTACATTCTGGTCTACATTTCACCCATATATTACTTTTGTGCCAGTTCATCCAAATCCTTGATATTTTGATTTAAATACAAAATTTGTATAATTTCACCAATTTGATTCAAGATAACTGAATGGCGTCTCCCAACTTCAGCTCTAAATCGAATTTGCATGCACTCCGAGTTAGATCACGTTAAGAATCTCACCTACATAAGCCGGTTACGATTATCTGTCCCTTTTATGCATGATATTGATGAGCAAATTTCGAATAATCCCACACAAGTGTATAAAAAAAGCATAGCAACATCTTTTATCAACAGTTTGTTTTTTGAAAATTGGGGATCTGAAACAGAGATTCTTGAAATTTTATGACAATCGTCATCTTAAATGATCAGAAATTCAATAAATTTCACAAAATTTATCACTTCTAATCTGAAATCGCTGTATGAAAAACATTTTATTAGTCAAATTGCATAAAAATCATTTGAACATATCAACAAGAGATACGAATGATGCCAGATACAATCATGTAAATGGAAAAGTATGACATTTTTCGGTAATTAATGCTACAATTTAAAGAAAAAAGTCAAATATTGCAAACAATATTGAAATACGCGAACTCAGAAGTACATGACGTTTCAGTATCTCAGTATACAGTATACATTATTCAGTATACAGTGAAAATGTCTTAAGTGGCATGACGTCATTAACATCAATGTGCTCAATAACCAATAAAAAATCATTGATACTCCTTATCGTTAGTAAAATGTCCAGGTACATGATTTTTTCCTTGAGGGGTTTGCCGTCGTTCCCACCTCTTCGCTTGCATTCTGCAAATTGCGAGGTTGCTTTGGGCTTAGGTACTGTCTGCGAACCAAATTGCTTCGAACTCGAAAGAGTTGCAGAGTTTAAGTATTTGGGTATTACCGTAGATCAGGCTCTGAGCTGGAGAGTCCACATCGAGGGTTTGCGGGATCACCTGAGGTTATGTATGAAGTTTTGTTTCAAACTAAGAGAGTCTTGTCCCCGCGCTGTCATGTCTTCTTTTTACTACGCTATGATCCAGTCCAAACTGCAATATGGAATCCCTTTCTGGGGCTCAACTTACTCTTCACATCTTAGGAGTTTGAATGCGGCCCAAAGAATGATTTTGCGTATTATGTCCTTTAAGGGTAGATTTGGGAATGCTGCTCCCCTTTTTAGATTTTGGAGAATCCTGTCCCTAAAGGCCCTGTATGTATACAGAACCTCGAAACTTTTTTTTAACGGATGTGGAGAAAGAATCATTAGACCGCAGAACCCATATCGTGCTCCTAACGTGCGTTTGCGTGAGGTTTTCATAGTCCCCAGGCCTAGGAAAGAATTTTTTAAACACTGTTTTGTATATTGTGCACCAAGACTAATTAATTCTTTGCTTGTTGTTCTCGGAAGGGTTTCCTTCTCTTTCGCTGATTTGAGCTTGGCTTTGCTTGATATGGAGGATGATATGATTGCCGGGCTTTATTCTTGAATAATGGGTTCTGTCTGTCATTTTCTTTTTCCTTTTTGACATTTGTCAACCTTTTTTCTTCTCCTCTTTCGTCTTGAACCTCTGGATCATTTCTCGGATGACTCAGGGATGATATTAATATATTTATATATGTATATTTTTTTTTATTGTTTCTTGCGCGATTTTTTTTAACCTTTTAAAAAAAGTAACTTTAGTGAACACGATATTCCAATGAAATCCTTTTTTTTTTTGCTCTTTTCTTTATGATCTACCTATATATGAACATGTATGTTCTTTTTGTAATTTTTTTTCTCTTTTTTAATTTTCTTCTTCTTCCTTTTCTCTTTGAAATTGGGATCCCTGTCTATTTGTGGCGGAAGACTTTTCTTGTCACTGTGGCCTCTCCATTCTGGGCCTGCGGGGGGTGATCTGTTATTAAATTTTATAGAATTGTATATATATATATTTTGTTGTGGCCCTCTGCCAACGGGGTTGATCTGCTGAGTTTGAGATGAAGCTCTTCACCCTCGACTACGGCCCCTGCTGGGGTCTCTCTCCCTCGGCTTCACTGAGGTCTCTCTCCCCTTATTTTAAAAATGTGAAGCTGGGTCCTGTTAGTACGGTGGTGGGTGGAGCGACTCCGAGATTCACTGGCTCTGCGGGTCGGGGGGGAGGTTGCAGGGCAGATTCCGCCTGGATTCAGTGGACTTTTTTATCATTCTTTTTATCTTTTTTGTTGTGAATTCTGATTGTTCTTTTCTTTTTCTTTTTTTTTCTTTTTGAGCTTCACTTCCTTTACTTTTTAGTTTACAATTTTTTACTAAGGATTTCATGGTATTGTTTGTTCCTAAATTGTTAAATTAATTAACTACATCATTTTAAGTTCTGGTCTAAATGACTTTTTCTTTGGGCATTACCCACTAATGGCTTACAGCTCAGTTAGAGCTAGCCATTTTTTATTTCTCTCACAATGTAAATAGAGAGTACAAATGGTACAGAGCAGCATCTTCTGTTTGCATTTTTCTTTGTAAATGTATGTTAGAGTTTGTACACACATTATGTTTTTTTTTTTATATATTCATGTTTGATACATGACTGGCATATACAACCTGTGAAAGAGTTTTCCACCGTTTTCACTCTGGAGGTTGGTCATCAACACTAAGACGGCGGTGGCCGCAGAAAACACCACACTCTTGCATCATTATTGACTTTTGTACTCCTCATGCATTGTGATGAATAAATTATCTATCTATCTATCTATCTAATTAATTAATATTGCGAAATTCCACTCAATTTAATACATATCTTGCCCACTGCAAGACATTTTTTCCATATAGATTTATTCATCTGAAGGAATCAAATTCTCGCGTGGAGAATGATAGCAAAAGTCTCTCCCATATGATAGCGAGCGCGCGAAAAGGTCTCATATTGCATTTGGTGCATTTGCATTTTTTGGCACACTTGGAAATTGCATGGAGGAAAAAGATAATGAAGAATCTTACCTAAAATTTCATTCATTAACAGCAAAAAAACTACAACTTGTATTTCTTCTGAAGAATTGAAAGATATAATATTTTCAAGATATTGCGAAATTCCACTTATCAATTAAATAACTGCATCGCACACACAAGACAATTTTCCCGTCTCAAGGAATCAAATTTTCGTGCTCAGCGATAGCCACACTCATTACCATATGGTAGCGAGCGCGCGAAAAGGTGTCATATTACATTGCATTTTCCTCACATGGACAGTGCATATGATAAAGAATACAAAAAATCTCGCTTACTGCATAGGAAAGACCTCTGGATAGATTCTATCATGCCACGATTGGTGTAATGGATAAGGTACTGGACTCGCAACTGAGAGGTCCCGTAATCAATTCCCATGGACGGCAGATCTTTTCACACACAAATGCATAGGGAGAAAAAAAAATTACATGAGTAAGAATCCACCCAAGTAATTGCCGTTAATTCAAATATATAAAAATGGACATGAAAAAGCGTTAGCTCAAAAGCAATATGGCCATAAAAAAACCGTTAATATTCAAGAAAACAGTATTGTGCGCGACATCCAATAATAAGTAATCATAAACAGTACTCTGCGGGCTCAACCAATGAAATTCATTTCCCAAAAAAAGAGTACTCAGGAAGTCACACCCACAAAACAGTACTCTGCGGGCCCAGCCAATGAAATTCATTTCCCATAAAGAGTAATCAGGAAGCCTCGCCCACAAAACAGTACTCTGCGGGCCCAGCCAATGAAATTCATTTCCCTAAAAGAGTACTCTGCGCGCTCAGCCAATAAAAATCATTCATAAACTGCATTCTCCGAGATATTCAGTTAAAATTATTAACCAAAAAGTAGAAGAGGAGGAGCGAGGAGGCGGGAGAATCGACCTACAGGTAGCCCACCCACCAGATATATCGACGTGGGCGGCACCAAACTGTCTAGTGCTCCATAGAAGCCACACCCACAAAACAGTACTCTGCGCGCACCTTGCTACTGATATGTTTAGGAGGTAGTCATAGCTGAATATTTCGTCCATAGGTAGTATCACTGAAAAAATCGCTATCTTGAATTATTGAAGGCCAAAGGTCAATCAACCTGGAGGGCCTAATTTTTAACGGATTTTTGACAAATTTGGACTTTTTTAAATGATCTTTTAATTCTGAACCCGACTGCATTGGTCACAATCGGTCATGGATCGGAAAAGTTACGGTAATAGACTTATTTTGAAAATACTGTTTTACGCACTTTTTCAATATTTCGACCCATATAAAACTTAAACGGTAAGAGATATCAACTTCCGGTCTTCGGTGACCCCTCCTTAAAAGACATTCTTTCGAAACTATTCTTGTTCACGCATGAACATGGATTAATAGTTTTTATGATGAAATGTAACTTAAGATTTTACCCTAAATATTTCTCCATAAGTACACGCATAAGAATATTCGCGATTCTCTTTAGTATAGGTCGGTATATCTATACAATATTGTCATAGATATACCGCCTCATAAAATAATTTTTGCTTAGGGTAAGTGCTCATAATTTTGGACAGTTTCTTATTTTGGACACTTTGAAGATAACCTTGGACACTAAAAATAAATTGATTAAAATGATGGATTTTTATTCCAATATTTGATTAAAAATGAATTCTATCTAAATATTTGTTCTTTTTGGAAGATTTTGACACTAAATACGTTAAATTTTGAATATGATTTGAGTTGAAATTGCTTTGTTGAAAATTCAGTGTGAGCAATTGCTTACGAGAAATATGACAGAACTTCGTGGCTTACTTCAGTCTTATTTAGTTTTGGTGAAGTACTAACAAAGTTTGTTCGCTGTTTTTGAGTGATATTATTGAATATTCATTGAATATTGTGTTGATTCACGTTACTGATGATTTGTACATTTGACCTGAAGTGAGATTTGCCTTGTGAATTATATTTTTCGTGTGAAAAATGGGAAATTTTTTAAGACATTCACCAGTGAGGTGATGATTCTTATTTTGGACAGGTGTTTTTCTCACGAAATTTCGTGAAGTTTTAGCTTTTGTGATGACTAGGTTGGACAAATGCCCGGAGAAACAAAGGAGCATCATCTCTACGAAAGAGATGTAGCGAGAAATGCCCTGAAAGGCTCCCGGAAAGGGCAGGGAATGAGCGAATCCGCACGTACTTGGAGTACCGAAGTCAACCCACTTTACTGAATGATATGGAAAGTTTCCGGGCTTCTTGTGACATTCTACGATTCCCTTACATGAATAGGAAGAGGACTTGGTAAGATTGGTTCATCAAATGAAGAACAATAGGCATCCTGTTGAGGCGGATTATCTGTCCAAATTTACAGACAAGTTGTAAAAATTAATAACCAAGTTGTCCAAAATAAGAGTCAAATTCACCTCTACATATCAATTCATTTTTAAACGTATTAAAACTAATTTTAGTAAAAATGAGATGATAAATAGCTTGCCAAGTTTCTAAACAACTCTTCTGAAAAGAGAGTAACAAAAAAAATCAATTAGTATTGAAAATATCGCACTTCAAACTTGGGATATCGATGCTTATATGCAGACTGTCCAAAATTATGAGCACTTCCCCTATGCATTATATATTCAAGTAATTTTCCCCACATATTCTTGGGCGTGCACTTTCGTTCATTTTTCACTCTCCCACTTTCTCCCAATTTTCCCACTTTTTCCCATGCACGTTTTCAGTGCAATTAATTGATATAAAAACCCGAATTATTTTCAATAAATGTCTTTTTTCGAGCATCCGAAAACTTCTAAAGGGAGCCAAGCATAGAAGCCCAATATTGGCTGATGCTGTAGGAGGAAATTGTTAGAAAAGTCTTTGAGTGAAGCCAACAGTCTATTCTTTATTGTGTCAAGGAGCCCTAAGTAGGGAAATTTATCGACACCAGGAAGCGATTATCAATGAGAGAAAGCAAGAAGCTAAGAAGAAGACAACAAGAGTGAGTAAAAGGAGTAAGAGAATTTTTCCTCCCGGAATAATCTTAGTGAGGAGATTTTGCGCTCCTAAGATCATTCTTTTCCCCCCAATTTAAGTCGAGCTGTAAACCCGCACCTTAAATTGGGTCCTGCTCACGGGAGCACCCTTCCCAATACAACCCCCTAATTAGCTCTGCCACTGAACATGGTCCTACGAGCCACCATAAAATTTAATTGAGAAATATCGGGACTTAATATGGTCCTATTGACCCTCTATTAAAATTGAACCACCAAGTTTTCTTATCTATGAGGAAATTTAATTGTCTTGCTCTGAGGGTTGTTAAAAAAAAATTATTTTAACTCACAAATTTTTCTGCGCTTCAAAATTTTATCTCCTGAAACAATAAGGGTATATTTAATTCTTAATTCATAGTGGGAAAAAATCGACGTTTAGAAGCCGAAAGGACTCCTCAAACCCCTTTATATAAACTGCCAGAGGGTCCCTCACAAGTGCCACCAGAAGCTCATCCAGCTCCACAGCAAAAGCCGACAATTGAAGAGCTCCTAAAAGATCCAAAAGTAGGACCTCATCCCATAACGATCGAGGACTACAAGAACAGGAAGCTCGGTGCCAGGAAAGAGCTCTTTGAAAAGCCACAAAGACCAAATAGGCGTTGCAGAGGGGAGAAAAAAGTCCGTGCTCGACGTCAAAGGCGAGCAATTCGCATCATTGAGGAACAGCTGAAGGAGATCAACGAAAAAATCAAACAGTTGAAATAATTGGCAAATTGATCTAAGGTCAATAAACAAAAAAAAACACTTAATTCACTTTTTCACTTGGGTTTTTTTGTCCACTTCACAAATTCCACTTCAGTTTCTTCACTTATATTTTCTCTCGCGCGCACTATGGACTCGGATGGTCTTTTAGCTGATGCAGCGAATCGCGCTGAAGAGATCGAGAAATGCATTGGCAATTTTAAGAAAGAGTGACAGAGACGCACAAAAGACACTGTAGAAAAGCGCCTGGACAAATTGCATTCATATTGGGTTGATTATGAACTCATACATGCTCAACTCGAAGAAAAATTGGATGAAAATCATGAGTATTTCACAAAAGGGCTTTACCATGAGACTAATAAACTCTATACGGAGGGAGCAGCCGCGATGTTTGCAAAAATTCGCGAGCTGTCCAATTTAGAACAAAATACCGTTACTCATCCACAATCGGTGGATTCCCCACAGGAAATCATGAATCCATTTCCTTCATCTCAGGCCATTTCACAGGGTGGTACCATTCCAAAGCAAAAACCTTCCTCAATTAATGATGATGCTAAATCTCGCGCTAAACATAGAAGATCGCTTCTTGACATACTGTATCCAAAACAGAATTCCACAATGCAAAATCATTCGGACAAGAATGAATCTTCAAATTCAAGATCATTCACTCAAAGTTCAGACCACTCAAATGCGAATAATATTCCGCAGGGCACCTTACCATGGAATTTTAACCACCCTGCTCAGGCTAATATGCCACCAACTTTTCCTCCCTCAGCCTTTGGCTATCAAGGAGGCATTCCTTACGGAGGTGGTTATTATTATATGCCATTTCCTCCGCAAGGACAATTTCCCATTAATTTCCCTGGGAATCAGACTGCCAATGATCAATACACTTGGTCACATGCAGCTCAAAAACCGAAATTACCACCAATTAAAATTGGTAAATTCAGTGGTCAACTTACGGAATGGAAATCATTCTATGAGATGTTCGTCCATATTATCCATAAAGATCCTCGTCTCCATGATACAGAGAAATTTTCTTATCTCTTGTCATATTTAGAGGGAGAGGCAAAAGGGGTAGTGGCTCATCTCAGCCCCACAGGGATCATTATCAAGCAGCATTAGAGCTGCTGAAAAAGCGGTATGATAACAAAAGGGGCGTCACATTTCAATATGTGAACATTCTACTAGATTCAAAAAAGGTAGAGTTCAGAAATTCAAAGGATATAATTGCTCTTCATGATAAAATCAATGAGTTCTCAGCGGGAATGAAAAGTCTTGGTTATTCTGTAGAAGACTGGGACCCCGTAATAGTTGGGATCATCATCAGAAAGTTAGATGGAGAATCCTTGAGGCTCTTTGAGGAGAGTATCCTTGACCCCACCGCCGTTCCAACAACACAGCAGTTACAAACATTCCTGCTGAAAAGACATCATGTGCTGAACGCACTCAAGGCTGGTGATAGCAATATCAAAGCCAAGAAAACGAATAAGGACAATAAGGAAACTTCAAGAAAGGCTTTTCATGCCACAAACAGCAACAGTCCAAAGTTCCTGGAGCTCAATACATTTAAAAGGCGTAAAACAGCCTTAAAAATTGAGTTTTGCTTAAGGTGCCTATCACACAAGAAAAGTGCGCAGTGCGTAAGAAAGGGAACATGCCAGCAATGTGACAAGGAACATCATACGCTCCTTCATTTCGAAAAGAAGAATGAAGACAAATCAGCTTCAGATGGCTCTAATAAGAGCACAAATGCCTTGACCTTGTCAATAGAAGATGCTGAAGAAGAAGAAGAAGAGGAACAACATGTTGTGTTGCATTCATCATCAGGATCACCTCTGTTTCCCACTGCCTTAGTCAAAATAAAGGCTATTGGAGGCAATTGGACTTTATTCCGAGCACTTATAGACACAGGGTCTGGGGATACATTTATCTCTGAAAAGGCTGCACAAGAACTCTCTCTTCCACGAGAAAAAATTAATGCGCCAGTCAGAGGAATTGGTGGTGCTACTGCGGGTGTTTCTAAGCATCAAATACGCATACAAGTTGCACCCAGATTTCCCTCAACCTTTCAACTAGATGCTCAAGCTCTAGTACTTTCGTCTCTCACGGGGCTTCTACCCCAAAGAAACATTGAATCTTCTTCTTACAAAGGGCTGAAGATTGGAAATGTAATGATGGCTGATCCTACGTTCATGACTAGTGGACCAATTGACTTAATCCTTGGTTCTCAAATTTACGCGACAATTCTCAAAGAGGGTGTAAAGAAAAATAAACTCCTATGCGCTCAGAATATCGAATTAGGGTGGATCCTTACAGGAACAACTCCCACTAACAAGAACTCATCGGAAAGAAAGGCCAAGTATGATTACTATGGCAGAAATCGATGAGCAGCTAAGAGCATTTTGGGAAATGGATCAAACTAAAAAGCCAGATAAGAAAATTATCCATCATTGTGAAAAACACTTCGGTGAAACCCATACTAGGACTCAGGATGGACGCTATGAAGTGAAGCTATCATTTAAGGATGATACATCAAAGTTGGGTGATTCCCGGAAACAAGCTATGGCTCGTTTAGTACATCTCGAAAAGAAATTTGCGACTAATGAGGAGTTGCGAAAGGAATATAGCAGTTTCATGGAAGAATACATTGCTTTGGGACACATGACAGTTGCTCTAAGGGATGGAGGTAAATATTATCTACCCCATCACGCTGTATTCGAGCAGGACAGCTCCACTACAAAAACGCGGGTAGTGTTTGATGCGTCATGCAAAACAAACACTGGTGTGAGCTTAAATTGCATTTTATATGCTGGTCCAAAACTTCAAGATGATTTGAGTCACATCATAATCCGATGGCGCAAACATAGCTTCGTTTACACTGCCGACGTCGAAAAGATGTTTAGGCAAATTCAAATAGCACAAGAGGACAGGGATTTCCAGAGAATCTTATGGAGACCCACGTCTAATGACCCAGTCAAAGAGTACAGATTAAACACTGTTACTTATGGCACAGCTCCTGCCACCTTCCTTTCTGTAAAAGTTTTATTTCAACTTGCGAAAGATGAAGGAGAAGCATTTCATCAGGCGGTCGCGGCGTTCAATGATTTTTACGTTGATGATCTAATAACGGGAGCTGATACAGTTGAGCAAGCTCAGGAATTGAAAAATCAGTTGATTGGTTTGCTTCAGAAAGGAGGCATGAATCTTCGAAAATGGACAAGCAATTCTCCAGATTTGCTCACTAACTTATCCGACACACAAATCGAAGCCAAATATTTGCATCTCAACGATACAGACACTCTAAAGACACTTGGAATTGGATGGCATCCGCATACTGATCATTTTCAGTACAAGGTAAAAACACCATCTCCTGGAAAGTTAACGAAGAGAAAACTCCTTTCGGACCTCGCTTCCATTTTTGATCCAGTTGGTTGGATTGGTCCAGTTGTATTGAGACCAAAGCTCATCATGCAAAGAGCATGGAAATGTCAAAAGAAAGAAAAGCAAAAACTGAGCGAAAGCTGCATTGGGATACAATTCTTCCAATGGACATTCAGAAGGATTGGACGGATTTTATCAAAATGTTACCGTAAATCGAAAAAATTAAAATTCCACGGTATTCAATGTATTCACCAGGCGCTGAAGTACAATTGCATGGATTTTTAGATGCATCTGAAAAAGCCTATGGTGCAGTTGTGTACACAAAAATAATTCACAACGGCAAATACAAGATTACACTTCTGGCTCTGGCTCTGGTCAGATTCTCAGATTACTTTAGCGTGGATTGCAAAAGATCCAGGTGAATGGGAGACCTATGTAGCACACCGCGTCTCAAAAATTCATGAACTTACTGATAGAAATATTTGGAAGTATGTTGAAACTGCTGAAAACCCAGCAGACTTAGTCTCGAGAGGTATCTGTCCTTCTAAACTGAGACACTCAGAACTTTAGTGGGCTGGACCGTCTTGGCTCCGCCAACCTGAGGAATCCTGGCCAGATAAGGAATATGAATTCTTGCAGGAAATGGACGCGATTATTGCAAAAGCTCAAGGAGCTACGCATTCGCTGTCATTATGGGCAGCAGGTCCATCAATTCCATATGCATACTTCAGTGAGGAAAATATTCCGGAGGTTCATGTACCACAGCCAGAACTTCTTAACAAATATGACTCCCTCACAAAAACAGTAAGGATAACACCATACTGCTTGCGTTTCATTAAGAATTGCTAACCAGCTAAGCGAGTTCAGGGAGAACTATCAGTCTAATGCCCTGGACACACTTACGGCTAAAGTCCAGAAACGACTAAGCTCGTTCATAGCCAAGTCAGTTCCTGACACACTACAAACGGGCTTTAAAACAATACAAATGTTTTTTGGAGAATTTGAATCCTTTCAAAGTTCTTTTTGCTGAACCACTTTAAATGTCAACAGTTTTAAAAAACAGTTTAGAGACTGATTGACGAAATATTTTGTCTGTGGACAGTGGATTAGTAAATCAATTTAAAGCGTAAAATATGAATCGTGAAATGAAACTCGCACTCCACCAAATTTGGGGAATGTCGAGTGAAGTGAAAAGACTTCAAAGGTGTCCCATGAGAAAGAGGAAAATTGCTGACGCAGCAAGAAAACGTGCTATGTACCTCACAGCCGTTCTTATGATGATCATGACCCCTGGAAAATGCCGCAATATCTGGATTTTGGTTTGTATTTAGAATTAATTTAATAAGACTAAATAAATGGTAATATTTTTCATTTTTGTAGCCCCGTTCATCTGAATTCTGGGTGGTAGATGCTCAGACTTTTAGTAATGAGAGATTCCAGGCTGAGTTTCGCGTCACACGAGAAACATTCGACTTCTTGGTCAATCAGCTCCGAAGACATATTATGCGGGCAGATACGAAGTTCCGGAAAGCTATTTCCGTAGAGAAAAGGATTGCCATCAGCTTATACACCTTGGGAACTTGTGCTGAAAATAGAATAATTGCAAGTCTCTTTGGTGTAGGGAGAACGACAGCTGGAGAAATTTTCCTGGATTTTTGTTATGCGGTGGTTGAGACTTTCGAGAGAGAATATTTAAATTTTTATCCTGCTACTGAAGAAAAAATCTTGGAAATTACGAGTGGTTTTGAGCGTCTTTGGGGCTTTCCACAAACGTATGGAGCAGTTGGTAAAAAATAAAATATTTTTCTATTTCCTTGTAAATTACATAATTTTATTATTTTTTAGATGGGTGCCACATTGAGGTGGCAGTGCCTGATAATGAAAAGACTGATTATTATAACTATAAAGGGTGGTATTCCACGGTTTTGCTGGCTTCTGTGGATTATAGGTAATTGTATCATTATTTTTTTTTTAATTAACAAATGTAACATATCACATGAGATGGAAAGTGTTCAGAGTGGACATAAAGTCATAGTTTCAACGTGCGATGACTCTTGAGCCAAACTTTTTCAGCCCAACTAATAAGTGAGCCCATCCTTCCAAATTTTCCTTATTTATTTAAATTTTTACTTTGAATCTACTAGAGATTACCAAAAACTTATTTATAATTTATTATTCAGCGTTAACAAAAAACATTTCTTTATGTATCTTGGTGTAACTAAACAAAAATACTGACACTCCTTTAGAATCATTTCAAATGTAATTATCTTTTAAAATTTTAGATCTTATAAGCATTTTTCAAGAACTGTGAAATAATCATAAATAATTTTTATTTGGAAAAAGAAAAAGTAATTCTGCAATGATTAAATAAAGCTTTAAAGTTGCATTATTTTCCAGAATCAATAAGAGTGCAACTATTTAATACCATGAAGTTTTACATTATTGTTCTAAATTTTAAAGACCACAAAAATATAGTAGTTAAATAAGATTCAAATAACTCTTAATAATTTAGTAAATTTTGAATAACATTTTTGAATATTTTTAGTATATTTTGAATATTTTTAGTATTCCTATAAGAAATTTTCGTATATTTTACCAATTTATGACAGGTTGCAAACCCTTTTTTTCCATGAAATCCAAATTTAATCAAATCAATTGAAAAATTGGCCCCCTAAACTGGTTAAACTTTGACTTTCAAAAATTCAAAATGGTGACAAAATGTTCGCTTTGCCTACCTGCAAAATATATTTAAAAATTAAAGAAATCGTAGGAGTCGTTTCCGAATTAAACAAAAAACATGGTTATGGAGGTGATAAGGGGATACGGATGGTGTATGGAAAAAGGAAAAAAAACGATTTGAAATAATTTGTTTTTAATGGGGATCACCAAAGACCGGAAGCTGATATCTATTACCGTTTGAGCTCCATGTCGATGACAAGTAAAAAAGCTGATTATTAATATATTGCTCTCTCTTCAAATTCCAGCAGTAAAATGACTAAAATTTCAATTTTATAATTATTTTGAAGTATTCATTCTGAACAATATATTGTTACGAATATGGGTAGAGGAGCCCCCACCCCTGTAACAATTGCACCCTGGCGGACCGACTACCCCCTAGGGGGTAAAGAAACCCATCCGTGGCCTCCATGGAGTAAAAAGATCGTGGCTTTCCTTAGTGATAATTTATTTCCCAACTTATAATCTCAGTCTGGGTATAATATCCGCGAATTCCCATCTTGGGGCCTCTGTAGACGTAGTTAGGGGTTGATGTGGCATCAGGGTGGTTGATGGCAAGCACCACAGGCGACTCGCCCGAATCGATCTCCCAAACTCCGACGATTCCACTGCCGTGTAGAGCTCTCTCTATTGCTGCCGGCGGTCATTGGGGCATCTTCAGTGTCCTCAGTGTTTAAGGGGTGGTCCTCAGGTAACATCCCCTTATAGAAGAGGGTCTGCATCTCAACTTCTGCTGATCCCCAAGGCGACTCGCCTGGCTAAATTCTCTCACGGCAGGCGGATTCAACCTGAACCGTGGAATCGTAGAGACTCCATTCACAGGAACAAGGGGATGCGCGTGTCTGGTAAGGGTTGACACGGCTATTGCAACCCCAGGAGCTTCCCCATTTACACAGCCGGCTACTCACCACGCTGTGATTGATACCACAGGCAAATTGCCTGGGTCATAAAGGGGCAATTTAAAACACCCTCTTTCTCTGTCTTCTCCACAGACATTGCCTTCAATGTCTTGCAAAGACATGAACGTTGCCCTCCCGAAGTATAGGCTTAAGTGTAAAAATCGCACTTAAGCGCATATACTGGAATTGTCGCCCCAAAATGGATGTTTGGGGCTATGAGGGATCCAAAGACGTATTGTGGAGATAGGGGGGGGGGTTGTCTTGGATATTTCACAACCCCTAGACATTTAAAAGGGCAAATTCGTCACAATATATTATTTATTACAGATACAGGTTCACCTATCTAAATATTGGAAGTCCCGGAAAAAATAATGATTCCTACATTTTTGAAAAATCGGCACTGAAAAGGGAGCACAGTGAAGATAGAATTTTCTACAATATGGGAAAGCAAATAGGAAATGCTATGATACCAGTGCTGCTAATTGGGGACTCCGCATTTCGTTTGTCACCTTATCTAATGAAGCCGTATCCGCAAGCCAACTTATCACCAATTCAGCAAAACTTTAATTATATTTTGTCGCGCTCTAGAAGAGTGGTTGAAAATGCTTTCGGACAATTAAAAACCAGATTCAGGAAAATTGGCAAAGGCTTAGAAGTAGAGATCAAGAAAGTGCCAACGGTGATAAGAGCAGCGTGCATCCTTCACAATATTTTGAATGAAAAAAACGACATCATCAATAATCACTCTTCTGAATTAAATGAGCCAGAAGGACACCCATTAATTCCTGAAAATCTTGAAAATGATGATGTGGGAATGGGAGTAGGACACGCATTTCGAAATGAAATCGCACGTTCATTATGGATAATTTATTTATTTAATAAAAAAAAACTCATTATATGAGTTATAAATCAGTAATTCAACGTTGGTAATTAATTCTGCTGTCTTCATCTCTCTACTTATTTCTTCTAAATTTGCACTTCAAAATCTGATTCTGAGACGAGAATATTTAAATAATTTCAAATAAATTTTTCAAAAAATTTCTGAGCGAGATCAAGCTGTTTTTCGGCAATATCATTAGACTTTTTGAAAAGTTCATTTGCCTCCTTATTGTTTTCTTCGTTGATAGTATTCGCTCTTTTAATTTCCTTCAACAGATCTTCCTGAATTTCAAGATTGCGTCTTTTTCTTGCGGCAAATCGTCGTCCTGAATTCGAAGAATAATCTTCAGTAACTTTTATATTTTCATCACTTTCATCTGGATAGACAAGGATTTCCTGAAATGATGTTGAACAAGACGATGTTGAGGCTTGTTGAGATGGTTGAGATAGAATTCCTTCGTCTATGAGTGTGTCATCGTTTGCCGGAAGTAATCCGATGAAAGCGTGTATTTCTTCGTAGTATTGCCAAGTTGATGGTGATCCTCCTGAGGGCCCAATTTTTTCTTTTCTTCTCTGCGAACCTATTTGAATTACAATTCATCACTACATTGAATTGAAAGAATAAACATTACCTGTACTTTGCCTGAAGATTTTTTATTTTGGATTTGATCTCCTGAATACTCTTTGCCGTTCTCATCTCCAGCAATGCCTTTTCCATCTTTACATACACAGATTTATGTCTCTTTTGCCTTCTGAGCTCATCAATTGATGATTTCCACACTTCGATCAAGTTAATTGTGTCCACATTGGACCATTCAGCCCGTTTCTTGAGTAGTAAGTATGGCACTGTAGGACTGTGCTTCAAAAGGAAAAAATGTGTACAGTGAGACTATACACAATTTTTCCGATATTTCCCTGTGTCCATACTTATGATCTATAATCCACAATGCAGAAATATCAAACGAGGGGAGAAATTATACATGGTGTGAATATACGCAATTTTGCCTATAGAGACTAAATTGTGTACAAACAATAAAATGTGACCTGTACACATTTTTGCCTATACACAAAACTTCCCTGTGCAATTTACACCATCGTCTCTTTATCTCAACTTCATAAATTGAAATTGGTTGCGAAAAATAAATAAATAAATAAATAAATGTGTGAATGTAAGCATGTATGAGACGAAGAAGAATAAGAAGAAAAGTAAGAAGAAGAAGAAGAAGACGCTGAAAGGTGGACTCTGGATACCAAAAAAAAAATTGAAAATGAACTTATTATTTCTTGTACAAAGAATTTTCTCAGAATTTAAAATTTTAAAAATTTAGAATTTAAAATTTAGAATTTAAAATTTAGAATCTGAAATCTAGTATCAGTTGAACACCCTGCTAACTCATTTGTACAATGCAATACATCGTTTTTTCATTCTATTTCTGAGATTTACATAATTTTCTCTTTCCCTTATTACTGACATCACAATTGTTATCATCATTATCATCACATTCGTCATCATCAGAAATAAGTATATTTCCAATTTTATTTATTTTTTCCCTCCCCTTTAGCCTTGTTTCTAATTTTCTAATTTTTGTTTCAATGCTGTCCGTCACTTCACACGATTTTCTTTTACTTTAATTTTTTCGGCTCAATTTATCGTCTTTTTCATCTATTATATTTAACACATCACCCGTTTTTATCTTCATATTATTTTTCATCCTACTGAATTCACTTTCACTTTCCTTCACTTTATCAACCCATTCTTGGGGATCTTCATCAGGGACTTCTAACAACCCTGCATCATCATCATCATCATGATAATCTTTACTCAATTCTCCCTCACCACTTGATTCTTCCACTTCCCAACACCTTAAAACACTTTCCACATCATCTTTCACAATACCTCTTTTCATTCCTATTTCCGGAATGGAAATAATTTCTTTTTCACCATTCACCAAAACTTCCTGCTTCCTGAATCCTTTGAGGGCTATCCGCCAATTTTCCTTAGGATCGAAATCGTCAAGAAAATTCCGAATACCGTCGGAGAGCCGCTTCGGCAGATAGATGGACTCGCCGTTTCTCAGCACAACGGTGATGATGTTTTCAAAGAATCCATTTCTATCCTTCATCGATTTCTCCACCCGAAAATATGCCCCCACAGGCAATCTTGAAGAATAAATAGGATTCTTCTTTTTCGGCGTCCTTTCCTGGGCTTGCTCAAATAATTTTTGGAAATCCTATTAGGGCGAAAAAAATCAATTACACATCATAACAGTTAAAAATATCACAAAATTCTCTAAAAATCATCACAAAAGCAGCGCGAATACTTACCATTTTTTTCGTTTTCACGATGTAAATAAGAAAAAATCACTTTAGGGAAAAACAAAAATGTTTTTGTACAAAAATTTCACTCCTGTGTGAAACAAACTGCCTAATAAAAATAATAATTGGTGTGGATCCTCTTAGCGATCGAGACACAATGATGGAAAAATTCACGAATGCGAATGTAAAAATCATTATCGACATCGAGAAATTGTACACCAAGCACAAGTTGAATGAAAGAAATGCAACAGTGACAAACTTATAGGAAATGCAAACTCATCTAAAAAATATTCTCATCAAATCTTTACGATGTCTACACACTGTGAAACTTTATGTCCATATTGAACGAAATCTCCCGTACCTCATCGTGAAATGAAACAACAAAAAATTACTTTTGAAATAAATAGAATAGAGAATAATAAGGGTACTCGTTTTTTTTAATATTTAACTTAAAATTATATTTCTATTACGATCAATTTCCAGTCTTGAATCATATTCTGCATAAATAATACATGTTATAGTTTTAGATAAGGTGTAGGCAAAACGCGCTTCAATTCTAATGGATCCCTGCTCTAAAAGCGACATGCAGCCATCTGAGTGGGAGTCAGGATCTAAATCAAAAGCTAGTAAAAAGAATCCGTTTCTAAAGTCTTCGAGTGAAATTTGATGAGATTTATAATCATGATGAATTCCTGTTCCAGAGAAAAGTGTTTGATATGCTTTAGCATATTGATTTTGACTAAAATCCATCCGAAGAGGCTGAATTGGATGAGGCATTCCATTGACAAGTAGAGCAAAGTCAGTAAGATTAAAATGTTGAAAATTAAACGGATTCATAGATTTTTGGCCGTTGTAAGCCTGATTGTCTACCATTCCAAAAATAATTCTTCTAGGTAAAACACCATGAATTATGTTGTCCAAATTGATAGATGATGATCCAGATGGTACAGTTACAGTTTATATTTCAACTTTCTTATAATGGTAAACTGCATTTTCTTTCTCTAGTACAGTATTGTGTGCGAGAAGAATATTAGGGTTAAGCGTAATCTGATTCATATACATTGTAGCTTCCAAAAGACGAAATTGTGGATTTTGATTTTCTTCACAGAGCAAGAAAAAGCTAGACTTTTCAAGGGTGATAATTACCCTTAAATCAACGTTGTTAATTAGCAGTAAAGGCTGATTCAACAAATCGCAATGCAATCTTCCGATTAATTCAACAACATTACTGTTTTTAATAATTTCTTGTCTGATGAAAAATCCACTGTTTTGATTTGATAAATCATCCAAATTTCCTGTGTCACGATACCATCCAGAATTCTTTAAAAATGTATTTTTTGCATCTGTACCGTATGTTAAGAGTGTTTCTAAGTAACTCCTGTAATGATATTCACCTCCACTCTGTGATATAGCTTTCCCATTCAAAGATATCGAGCATGAACGAATTAAGGAATGCAACATATTGTTTACAATACTTGGTTGGGATTCATCTCCAACTTTAAATTTTTGTCCAGCATCATTTAATAATTGAATTTTAAATCTTAAATAAATTGATGAGAGATCGCGATAGCAGTCCCCATGTGCAACAGAGTAGAATTCAATTACAGACGGATTATCAAGGCTTGCAATAGGCTGATAGGATACCTCCTCAGTACGTAAAATTGAAGTTGGTATGGGAGGGCTAGCGAAAATGTCTAATTCACTTTTCATACCTTCAGTGTATTTTGACATTATGAGAAAATATCTAATGTGCGCGTTTCACGTTTCTTATTCTTCTTAATTTTTGTACTACTCTTTTTACCTTTTTTATTACGTTTGGTAGTAACTTTCGAAATTTTAGATGCAAGATTACGTAGTCCTGAAGGGTTTCTCTTCGAAGATTTATGTTGAGAAGACGAAGGTGGAATGAAGTTTCCAATTGTGGATGTTTTATTTATACCGTCTCCATTCATAGTTTTTAATTTTTTATAGCCTTTTCTGTTAACTCATTTTCTGCCTCACGGCCTCGATCGATGAATATTTGCTTTAAAGATTTTGTGCCAATATCTGAAAGAATATCTGATCCTGTCTTGAGTGCTTGATTTTTAACGGCATGCAAACCTCTCATAAATATATGTCTCAAAATTCTTATGAGGCCTCCTGGAATAGATCCTAACCCACGTCCTCTTTGAATACCAAAATAATCAGCTTTATATACATTACCAATTTCACCTTTTCCAGATTGATTAAGGTAATAGCGTGTATATATGTTAGACATATTTTTATTAAATGATTAATTTTTTAACATCTGTTCTCTATTTATACATTTTTATTTTGTTCACTGTATACCTGATTTTCTTTTAAAGTGTAATACTAGCATTGTTGGAGTCGCGCTCGGTTCTAAATTATATGGTGATCCATCTTGTGAAGTAATTAAAATTTCAATAGTATCAAAATTATTTTTTTCTAGAGGATGATATTGTATAGTTTCAAATGATTTATATACTTCATTGTTTTTTATAAGTAATTGTAGATAGGTTGTAGGTAAGCTGAAAAGGACCAAGAGAAATAAATTTCTCTAATGATAAGGGGGGTTCATCTCATACGACGATGAGAGTGGACCGTTGGGCTGGTGAAGATTGGTGCAGTCACGCGAGGTGCTATATCCATCAGCACCCTATGACCGCACTCTACTCTTCACCCGCCTTGAGCCCGTTAGGGCTGACGCCTGACTTAGGAGCGTCTGTTCTGGAGCAGAAAAAGCCTCACCTGTCGGTTAGAGCTAACTGCCACACTTTATTCACAAATTTTCACTTTTTATATAATTTGCCACGCACTCCCACTTTATGACACATATTAAATTTGGAGCAGTGGCATGACCTAAATTACATTCTTTGTTTTCACCTATATTCTTATGACATATTTTCAATTCTTGCTTACATAATTTAATTTAATTTAGTGCATTTTAACTTCCTAAATCTGTTCAGCTTCCGTGTGCTGAACATCTTGGGCCCGGCCGGAGGTTGTCGGTGTTGCTTCTCGCTGACCGGAACCTTTAAGTACTCTCTGGAACTTTTGTTGAAGCTCTGTTGAGGACTCTGCTTCTATCGTATTGTCTTGAGTCGAATTTTGTTTGCATATTGACGTTAGTGTTGGTAACCATCCACTTCGTGTCTTCCAAACGATATAGAGAGCAATTATAGTAAGGATGCTTGAGCCAACACTGAATCCCGGGTGATGGGATATTCTGGTAAATGTGACCGCTGTAGCTATTGGCGTTGACCTGATGCCTCCATAAAGGGACACAGACTGCGGGATGGGACGGAGATTCCTAATGACCGCAGGCGCTTCCACTCGATGCACACCTTCTAGTTCTTTGGGTGCAACCGCTTTGTGAAAGCTGCTGTTGACGCCTTTAGCAAGCTGCGTGCTACCTGAAAGAGAAGTACCATTAGAATTTATTGTGCAACCTTGTTTTACCCTTATGATTCCAGAGTTGTTCAAGTGAACGCGTTCCCTATACCCATTGCAGATTATAGCAACTGATGTGGGATGTTCAGTAACGAACAGCCAGGTGTTTTCCATGGCTAGAGTCTTCCAAAGAATTCCATTCACTCGAAACTCAGCGAACTCGCAATGTGGTTTGGCGTTTCGTTCGTAGATTTTGTCAACTATACAGTCGGGGTGTTGATTCATGTCGTACACGAGTCCTGGATTGCATATAAAGTCTCTTTTCTGCGTGCTGATACATTGTTTTTCCAGGTCTTCGATGAAGAAGTAAGTTTGATGGTGATAATTCGTGGCAACGGTTTGAGTGTCGGTCTTTGGAATCATGATTGTCCTGTGCTTTGAAACTTCTGGCACTGTCGTTACATGTAATATTTCAAAGTCAGCCTTGTCGATTATATCAAGGTATGCGTAAATAATTAGAACATCACTGGTGCTTCTATAGGATGTTCTCTTGGCTATATTTTGTTTTACTTCCAAGTCTGAGGGCAGAGTCCTTGTTAGATTCTTAATGCTTTCTTCTATGATGCCGGGATCAGCTACGTCTATTAGGGTTCCTCTATCTGTTATGCATAGAATAATTCTTCTGTACTTAGAACTGAGCTCTTGGAAATAACTGATTGCTTGTATAGCTGCTTCAATTGCAAATGAATGTGCTTTTTTGGCTTCATTTTGTTGTGCATAGTTGTTTAGTTGTTTTGTGAAGTCCGAGAATTCATTGATTCTGCGTCTGAATTGTTCGAGTTTATTTTCTGTGATTCTGTTCGAGTCGATAATTTGCTGGTTGAGCATCCTAGATTGTTGATTGATGGTGTGTATTAGTTCGTATTCATTGTTCGCTGCAACGTCATCTGGATTGTCATGACCAAAGACTGCACTGAATAGTCTAGTGATGATGTTGCGCCTCTGTCTAATTCTAAATCTGCTAACAATCTCACGATTCATCATCATGACATCATGTTTCAGATGTGTAAGATATTGTGGGAATTCTCCACATTCAAATACTTCAGTGAGCGTTTTTGTCCGAGAACAAGCGTGAATTGTTTGATTGTACACCTGTTCTACATTGTCAGCATCTTCGTTTAATTCAGCCCAGGGTATGCGTGTCTCTATCTTGACCTTGCCCTTCCTTACTCTTGCCACTCCGACCTTCTCGAGATAAATCCCGGGAGTGGTGTTGACAATTGTAAAGTTGCCGCCTGTTATGGGAAGGTTTGATGTTCCGTTGCTTGCGAATGCCATTGTTAGGAACATAAAACAAGTGACAATCATTTGCAGCAATGTAAGGCAAGGCCTTGATCTTTGAGTAATTTTACGCTTGGGTCTTGTTTCAGCTTCTTGTGTGCTGTGTTGAATCTGACAATGTAGTGCTGTCGTTTCCTTTTCTGCTGGATGATCTTTATTTTCATCCTCTAGGAATGGTAGCTTTGCTAGCTTTACTATAGGCCTGTCTAGTATGGTATTTTCCGCCGTTTTTATTTGAACTACTCTGACTAATCCGTCTTGACTTTTATACACTCGGGTGATCCTTGCTAGTGGCCACTGAAGTGGAGGTGTGTTTTGATCTTTTAGTAGCACGACGTCGTTGACGTTGAATTCTGTTTTTGTCTTATTCCATTTGGGTCTCTGTTGAAGATGATTTAGATAGTCTCGTGACCATCTGTCCCACAGGTTTTGTTGCAGTTTGGTGACTAGCTTCCACCTGTTGGAAGGATTTTGATTCGTCTGCTCTGTTTCTGGTGGGGCCAGCATAGGTCTTCCGATGAGGAAGTGTCCCGGGGACAGCGCGGCGAGGTCACTTGAATTACTAGACATGGGTGATATCGGCCTGGAGTTCATGGCTGCTTCTACTGTGTGTAGAACTGTGGTGAATTCCTCGTATGTAAGAGCAGTGTCACCAAGGATTCTCTTGAGATGATATTTTGCGGATTTTACCCCTGCTTCCCATATGCCTCCGAAGTGGGGTGCATATGGCGGGGTGAATTTCCATTCAATTTGAAGGTTGGTGGCGTAACGATGTGCCTTTTCTCCTGCGTCTTTGATAGATGCTTGCAGCTCTTTTGTAAGTATGTTTTTGGCACCCACAAAGTTTCTGCCGTTGTCGCTGTATATTATTGATGGTTTTCCTCTTCTTGCGATGAATCTCTTCAGAGCTGCCAAGAAGGCTTCTGTTGATAAATCGCTCACATATTCGAGATGAGTTGCTTTTGTGGCCAGACAAACGAATAAAGCGATGTATCCTTTGTACGTTTTGATTCCTCTGGTTTTTGAGCATTTTGTGGAGAACGGACCAGCATAGTCAATACCCGTGGTTGTGAATGGTGCGCTTGGTCTTACTCGATGATCGGGGAGGTTTCCCATCAGTTGATTGTGCTGTGTTGCTTTTTGTTTGAAGCAGGCAAGGCATTTGTGAATGATTTTGTTAATGCCACTTTTAGCATTAATAATCCAGTATTCTTGTCTGAGTGTGTTTAACATAAGCTGTGTTCCACCGTGTAATGTAATATCGTGAGTGTACTGGATTATCAACTTTGTGAAATGCGAATTCTTGGGTAGAATAATTTGATGCTTGGCATCATAGTCGAGGTTGGAGTGTTGCAGTCTACATCCTACTCGTAGTAGTCCGTTTTCTTTGTCGAGGAACGGTGAGAGTGAAAGAATTTTGCTGTTTGACGGAATTGGTTGATTCTTTTGAAGGCAGTTTATTTCCCTTTTGAAGTGTGTTTCTTGGATTCTGCGAATTAATGTTGTTTTTGCTTCTTTGTATTCTTCAGCACTTATTTTGCCGGTTTTCTTCATCGCTTTGTTCTTTAGATTGTTGAAGAAGCGTTTAAGCAGTGCTGTAACTCTGATTAAGTGAGTAAGGGAAGAGAATCTTGTAATGTTCTCGTCCTCTGATTGTGGTTCTTCCTTCTTGCGAGCTGTCTCTATAATTAACGCCGTTACTTCTGCGGTTTTGAAGTCATCTAAGGTGAAGATTGTGTTTTGAGCTTGTTTTATTTGCGCCATAAAGGCTTGATAATGTTCATCGACGATTTCTATGGGCCAGTGCTGTTTGTTTTTCTTCAACCATGTGGGACCGTTCCACCATTGTTTGTCGTTAAGCAGTTTTTCAGCTTTTATTCCTCTTGATGCTGCATCAGCTGGATTTTCTGCACTTCTTACGTGATTCCAATTTGCTTGCGGTATGAGATTTTGTACTTTTGATACTCTGTTCGCAATATAGGTTTCCCAGGTGGTTGGTGGTTTGGCGATCCATGCTAGCGTGATTTCTGAGTCACTCCATGCATATACTTCAGGTTTATTGATTTGCAGTGCTTCCAGTGCATTGTGCAGGAGGTTTGCTAGCAAGACTGCTGCATTTAGTTCCAATCTTGGTAATGTTACCTTGTTTTTGAGTGGAGCCACCTTTGTTTTGGCTGCAATAAGATGTATATGAACGCGTCCTTGTTCATCGACTGATCTTGTGTAGACTACTGCTGCGTATGCTTTTTGTGACGCGTCACAGAATCCATGCAGTTGTGTAGTGTTGTTAGTGTGTATCCATCTGGGTATTCTCACTGAATCCAACTGTCGAAGCTCTATCATGAGTGATGACCATTCTTTTTGTGTGTCTGATGGTGTGGGGTCATCCCAATTTAGCTCCTGATTCCAGAGTTCTTGCATGAGGATCTTTGCTCGAACTGTGATCGGTGCTAGCCAACCGATGGGGTCGAAGATTGATGCAATGCTTGATAGGAGTTGCCTTTTCGTAATTCCATGGTAATCACGTGGATTGAGACTGAACGTGAATTCGTCTGTTCGTTGATTCCATTCTATTCCCAGTGCTTTGATATGCTCGTCAGTACCAATTTGGATGTTTTCAGGAATTGCTCTTTGATCTGGTTGAAGATGTGCCGTGAGTTCTTCTGTGTTTGATACCCATTTTCTCAAGTTGAAGCCTCCTTTCGCAAGAAGGTTGATCAGGTCTTTTTGCAATTGGCGAGCTTCATTAATAGTTTTAGCACCAGTCATCAGATCATCTACGTAGAAGTCTTCTCGTAGTGTTTTTGAAGCTTTGGGGAAATTGAGTTCTTCCTGATTTGCGAGCTCTTGTAGACATCGTACTGAGAGATAGGTTGCCGGTCCTGTTCCGTAAGTCACTGTGTTGAGGGTGTATTCTTTTACAGGCATGTTCTTGTCCTCTCTCCAGAGGATTCGCTGAAAGTTCCTATCTTCTTCTCGCACTAGTATCTGACGAAACATTTTTTCGATATCTCCCATTATGACAAATTCGTGTTTTCTCCATCTCATGACGATATGAGTCAAGTCTGATTGTAATTTGCTGCCTGTGTGCAACACGTCATTTAAAGAAACACCTGTTGATGTCTTGCAGGAGGCATCGAAAACAACCCTTGTTTTGGTTGTTGTACTGGAGGGTTTAAAAACAGCGTGGTGTGGAAGATAGTATTGGCCTTTGTTGTCATTAGCTTCGGACATATGGCCAAGCTCAATGTATTCCTTCATGAATTTGTGATATTCTTCGTTCAGAATTTCATCCTTTTCCATGCGTCTTTCAACGCTAAAAAATCTGGACATTGCTCTGTCCTTAGAATTTCCTAGCATTGTGGGAGATTTTCTGAATGGTAGTGAAACTGTAAATTTTCCTGAATCATCACGATGAACATGTTGTTTGAATTGTTTTTCGCAATCTTCGTTTGGCGTGATATCTTCTTCCTTGTTTGTTTCCATATCTCAGAAACGTCGGAGGTTATCATCAATTTCTTGCATTGAGATGAGACTGATGATATTGTTTCGTGATGGTGTGCTCGCTGGAGCTTCTCCGAATATGATCCAACCAATGTTTGTTTCCTGTGCAATGATATCGTCTTTGTCATATTTGTGAATCTCTGCCTTTATGATTTTTGAATAAAGATTTATTCCAAGGATGAGATCTATTGGCCCAGGAATGTTAAATGTTGGATCTGCTAGAATCATATTGTTGTTGATGTGTTTAGTTGCTGTTGCACTAATTGATCTTGATGGCATCATGCCCGTGAGTTTGGGCAGCACTAAGGCTCTCTCATGTAATGCGATATTTGAGGGAAATCGTGGTTTGATCTGTAATTCCACTGAATATTTTGAGATGCCTGCACTGGCTTGGCCAATGCCTTGAATTGGTGCATTGATTTTTTGTCTTGGAAGTGCAAGATTTTGCACTGCTTCTTCTGAAATGAATGTTTCAGCTGAGCCTGTATCAACCAAAGCTCGAAAAATGTCCCATCGTCCATTGTGGGCACGAATTTTTATGAGAGCTGTAGGGAGAATTTTCTGTTTCGGTTTGACATAGAGGGAAATAACATCTTTTTGGTGATTATTATCCCCTTGCTCAGGTTCGTTTTCTTGAACATCAGAGTGGTGAGCTGAGGTGCTTGGTTGTGATTCTCCCTGCTCTTTTTTTGCCTTATTGAAATGTAGAAGGGTGTTATGTTTCCCATTGCATTGTTTGCAAGTTTTTGTGCTTGAACAATCCTCATATCTATGGTGAGACGATAAGCAATTGTAACATAATTTGTGCTGCTTAACTTGATCTTTTCTCTGTTGTGGTGTGAGATCTTTAAATTTTTTGCACATGAAAATTTTGTGTGGGGCGTTGCAAATTTCACATGCACTATTAGTGCTGATATGAAAATTTTTCTTATTGTCTTTTGGCTGTGCCCCATTCTGTTGTTGCTTTTTTGGTTTGTTTTCATTATTGCACTTTTGCAATATTCTGTGCCGATTTTTGAGGAATGTTAACACTTCATTGATTGATGGCATACTCATGGGATTTATCAAAGATTGTTCAAAAATGCGTAGAGATTCATTATCCATGTTATGGAGCATATGAGCTGTGAGTAAAATCTCAAGAGTTTGTGAACCCATAGTCTTCAATCCTTTGTAGCATTGAAGTGTTTTGTTGTGTAGATCGATGATTTCTTGAGCTGACCGAAAATTCACCTTCTTTTGATCTAACACAAGTGCTGTGTAGGCTAGAATGATTTGCCGTTGGTCATCATATCTTTGCTTCAAAATATCCAATGCTTCTTGGTAGCTGTCTTCTTGTAGCTTGAGATCTGAAATTAATTCTTTTGGCTCTCCTTCCAAATAATTGTTTAAATATTGTAATTTTTCCACGTTGGAAATGCGTTGATTTTTGTCTATGACGCTTTCAAATAGCTGGATCCAATTTTGCCACTTCTTGAGATCACCGGTGAACTTCTCAATGGATATTGGTGGCAATTTTGGTGCTGTTCCCCTGTAATCCATTCCTTGATATGGATACGGAGTTGGAAAGTATGGGTATCCCTGGAAGTGAGGAAACCCTGTAAAATCCTGCGGTGGATTCTGAGGATTTGGAGGATGCCACTGAGTGTGTTCCTGATTATTGGAACCGTGATTGCGCTGATAATTTGTTTGGTACCTTTGCGATGCGATGTTTGAATGGCTTGTTCCTTCTTGTGAGGTGTCCAGTGGTTGTTTTGGGCTTGTTCCTTGCTTGGAGGTGTCCCTTTGATGATTATTTGCATTATTGAGTGCATTGGATTGTATTGTTGGGTTTTGCACAATTTGTTGTGTGGGAAAAAAAATGGGCATTTGCCACTGACGTTGCTGTGGCTGTTCTGGAATTTGCTTGGTCAGAGTGTTTTTGCCCACGTTTTGTTTTGCTTTTTCTTCTTCCTCTTCGTCGTCATAGTCTTCTTGAGCTTGAGTTAGAAGACGCAAATTTTCGATACTCAGCATTTCACTGATGGAGTTGTGCAATCGTTTGGTTTCTTCAAATATTTTCTCAGTGAAATACGGATCGTCGATTGCAAGAGATGCTTGAAGTGTCGCGTGATTTTCCTTAAATGTTTTCCAATATTCATCGAGCTTCTTTTGCCGTTTCTCAACGTTTTCTTTAGTGCGTCGGGCTTGGGATTCCTTTTTGAAATTAACCCCAAGTTTCTCGATCTTGTCGCACAGATCCCTCTGTTGCTCAATGATTGAGGCAACTTCCATCTTGAGAGAGTGCGATTCGTGAGTGCGATTAAGTTTTCAAGTAAGAGTGACCAGGAAAGAAAAAAAATGTGTGAAAAATTGAGTGAAAAGGTGTATTTCAAGCAAGAAATTATATAATTTTATGTTTCGATAGGACTTTAAGAGCCCTTTTTAATTTTTTTTCTTGGACGCGGCGCCCTCCCCTTCGTTTCCTTCTCTTCCTCTTTGGGATTTCTTTGGGAGGAAGATTTGTGAAGTTTCTGTTATGGATTGATTCTGCCAGCCGCTGTTTGTACTGTGCGATTGTGATGGGTCTTGGCCTCGGTATTGGCTCTTTTGCCGTCGGTTTTGAAGCTGGAGCCGTTTCTTGTGGTGGATGTACCGGGTTGTTATCCCAAGAGCTGGAGTGAGTACACAGCTGGTAGAATGTCAAGGGGGGCTCTGTAGGGGGGTTCTTTAGAGCCTCGGGGAGGGATGATTCCTCTCTCTCCGGCGGCGCCGTACGATAGTTCCTTCCCACTGAAGAGGGAAAAATTTAAATTGCTTGAAAAGTTTGAAAGTGAAATTTTATCTGATAGGGTTTACGCACTGTCAAGATCGGTGCAAGATTTGAAGCCGAAATAAATTGCGTGGTGGTAAAGATGTGAAGATGTTGTGACGAAATTTGAAGATATTGGAAGAAGTGTAATGAAGAATGCGGATGTTGAGATTGCGTTGAACAGAGCGGTATGACTGTACTGAGCTGGACGCTGGTGTCCGAGAAGGACCAACTTGTAGATAGGTTGTAGGTAAGCTGAAAAGGACCAAGAGAAATAAATTTCTCTAATGATAAGGGGGGTTCATCTCATACGACGATGAGAGTGGACCGTTGGGCTGGTGAAGATTGGTGCAGTCACGCGAGGTGCTATATCCATCAGCACCCTATGACCGCACTCTACTCTTCACCCGCCTTGAGCCCGTTAGGGCTGACGCCTGACTTAGGAGCGTCTGTTCTGGAGCAGAAAAAGCCTCACCTGTCGGTTAGAGCTAACTGCCACACTTTATTCACAAATTTTCACTTTTTATATAATTTGCCATGCACTCCCACTTTATGACACATATTAAATTTGGAGCAGTGGCATGACCTAAATTACATTCTTTGTTTTCACCTATATTCTTATGACATATTTTCAATTCTTGCTTACATAATTTAATTTAATTTAGTGCATTTTAACTTCCTAAATCTGTTCAGCTTCCGTGTGCTGAACAGTAATATTGTCCTTAAACATCTGGCAAAAGTATTGTTGATCAGTTGATGTTTTATTAGATCAGTGTATACAAACATAAGTTTCCGCGTGTGATCTTGAGGTATTGTTTTAGGTACAATAGACGGATGTAAGGACGAAGAAACAAATTCATTTGAATTATCAGTAATTACAGGAGGGACGTGAGAATTTCTAACAATTTTTAGTAATGATTCCTTATTACGTACTTTATAAGGTATAGAAGTTAATATTATTTCCATTAATTCGTCTAAAGATTCGTATTTATCTTTATAAAGAGGAATATTAAATAATTTATTTTTAACAAACATCGTTATTGTCGTTAAAATATTTTTGTCATTATTTTCGTTTATGTAACTTCTTTTAAGTTTGGGCTTTTGTTCTTGGCAATTATACTTTACAGAAAATTGCTTAAAAATACCAACTTTAGAAGTTTCTATGGTCTCACCTGCACCTGTTTCTAATTCACACCTTGTATAATGTGTTATAATGGATGCAAGATGTTCATCAATGTCAATATTTATATTTTGTTCCCGTTGTTGTTGTTGTTGTTGTTGTTGTTGGTGTGTAGATCCAACCAAATTTTCCTCGAAAAGTGTATTTTTTGAATAACTTTTTCTTAGAAGATATAGTAAACTATGTAGAGGTGTATGTGCTGCAAATATTGGTATTTTTAAAAACCCTTCAGAAGTTTGTTCATGCTTAATTAAAATTACTCTTGGTTGTAGTTTTTTTGGAGTCTCGCGAGAAATAGAAGATTCTGCGACATTAAATGATATTTCAGCAAGACCGACAAACCATTGATCAGATAAGAAAATCTTTGTTGGTAATTTTGTTCGAAAGCATGATAATGTGTTATTTGGAAAGTAATTCTGTGAAGAATTACTTAAAGGTGTCAAATAAAACTCATCAAGTGTTGCTATGGATCCCATACTGCTTTAAGAAATTCTCTTTACTTATCCGCCTATTGGACGTATTTCCAAAAAATTTTACGAGATACTGAAGATTTTTACCAAGACCACGGGTTTTTATAATTTTTTCAACAGCAGGTATATCATTTTTTACTTTTTGTAATTGATTTGAATAAAAACGTCCAGTAATTTGTTTATTTTTGTAATCCCTCAGTACATATAATGCGAAGGGTTTTTTTTTTAGTAACCCTGTCAATATAAATTTTTTCTTTTGTCCATTGAGGTTCAAAGCCTTTATCGAAATAAAGTTTTGGTTTTGCAACTCGAACTAAGTCATTTTTCTCTAATAATAATAAAGGTTTAATTTTCATTTCTGATTGCATTTTATCATTTTTCTTCTTATAAATGGAGTTTATAGTTGCAATATAATCCTCTGAGACATCCGCCAGTTTCATTTTAATAGTCGAATGAACTTTGTTATTGTAAGAGTTTATTAGGTCTGGAAGAACATCTATGTAACGCGATCCGTTTGTTTGCGTAAAATATCTATACATAAGTTGCTTAAGTGTGCGATTAAATCTTTCAACAACAGCACACTTAAGTGTAGGATTATAAGAAAAATATTGACGAATGTTCCTTGCTTGTAAAAATCCACTAAATTTTGAATTTTTAAATTCCTTTCCATGGTCCGATTGGACTACTTGAGGTAGTCTCCCACTGGTCAACAATATATTTGAAAAAGCTTTTGATACATCTTCAGCTGATTTTGTTTTCAATGGAACAGCAAAAGCAAATTTGGAAAAAACATCAATTATTGTTAATATAAATGAATAATTGTCGTTCACCTTTTTTGAGTGTCTCATATCACATAAGTCGATTTCCCATAATTCATCAATATTATATACACGATATTGGTTTCTTTTAAAATTTCTTATAACAGGATAATGCAATGTATAAGAATCTTGCTTTTGTAGATAATTTTTAATGGTTTGTTTTGTAACATTCTTGTTCTTTAGAGAGTTATATAAAACACTAGGAGGAGATTACAAAAAATCACTTTTCAAATTAGAATAAAGATCGTTTATTTAAGTTTAAGTTTAAGTTTATTGAAAAACCACGAAATAGGTTACAATCCTCTTACAATTACGTGGCAGGCAAAAAGAAAATAAAAAAAAAGAATGCGAGGAAAAAAAATGCGTCAATACTAAATTTGAGGAAGAAATGATGAAAAAAGCAAAGATATTAGAGAAACCCAGCCTGGAAATGCCTTTGAATTCCCAAGCGAGAGTCACGAGCCTCACGGGGAAGTGCGTTGTACAAAGCTACTCCTTTAACAAAAAGAGTGCGGTAAAAGGTTTCCCGCTCTGCTTTAGGCACAATGAATCCCTGAACCCTGGCCGAACCCCCACTCGTCAAAAGAGAGGCCAAGTATTCCGGAGTTCCAGCAGAGACGAGACGATTAAGAAAAATAAGGGCACGCATCTGAAGGAAGGATGGTAGGTCGCATCCAACAAAAACGTCCCTATGCGGACTAATGTGATCACGGGGGCCTAGAGCGCAGATATACCTTACACAGTTATTGAAGGCTACTGTCAAACGATGCATCGTCTCACCATCTGCTAAAAAAAAGAGCTCAGCTCCATATGAGAAAATGGGTTGAAGTAGCGCTCGTGAGAGGAGCAGGCGTGTGTCACAAGGTGTGATGTCCCGGTAGCGTCGGAGGGTGTACAAAGAGTAGTTAATTTTTCGACAAATTGAGGTTGCATGATCAGACCAAGATAAAGTTTTGTTAAAAACTATACCAAGGTTTTTCACCTGATCTGCATACGGAATAATTTCTCCGTGTAGGAAAAGGGGAAACGAAGGAAAGTTTAATGATCTTTTGGAAATTATGAGGGCCTGCGACTTATTTGGATTTAGGAGAAGTCCATTAGTGGACGACCAGTGCTCGATCTTGGATAAATTCTCATTCATGAGCTGAAAAGCTGAATAAGGGTGTAAAGGATCGCCCTCCACGTATATCTGCAAGTCATCCGCATACAGATGATATGAACAACCATGCAAGACAGACGGAAGGTCGTTTATAAATAGTGAAAACATCAGGGGACCAAGGATAGATCCCTGGCCAATTCCCTTAGTTAAAGAAGCAGAAGAAGATATTTTATCAGAGTGCCTGACAACTTGGGAGCGACCGTTGAAGTACTCTGAAAAAAATCGCTCGTAAAAAATTTGTAAAATCTCGTTGGTCCATATAGAAAAGTAACGAGATGTTTGGCTACCCCTGTCGCCATAGGGATTCTCGTAAAATCTCGTTATTTTTTAACAAGATTTCTTGTTGGAACCGGATTCTCCAAGATTTATACAAGATCTTGTAGAAGCTTTGTAGTAATCTCGTTTTACATAATATTAACAAAACCAAATATCTTGTTATAGGAAAAAGTAACAAAGCCAAATATCTTGTGTAATTCTTGTACGTCTTGTATAAAATTTGTTAATTAAAAGAATTTTTTTTTCTAAAGAAAATATTTTATTTCATTTTTTTCATAATTTTCTCTTACATTTAATTCAAAATTTTTTTCCAGAACAAAAATGTTATACTCTTCCTTCACAGTGTACTTATATGCGTTATAATGTGGATCATACACAAAATCAATGCATTTTAGGACAATGTAAACACAATCAATATTCTTGACAAAGCAGACCACTTCGAAGAAATTTTTTGATTTTTCCAGAATATTATTTTTAGAAATTAAATTATTATTAATCTTAATCGAATCTTGCACATAATTTAGAGCATTTGTATCAAACTTCTCAAAATTATGCAATAGAATGGAGAAGTTTGAATCCAAATCTTCAAATCTAAGTTCTTTTTTTGAATTGAAACAGTCAAATAATTTTACTTTAGTCCAATTTTCTGGCATGACAAAAAGTTTGGCAATCTTGAAAATTGCTTTAACAGCCAATGTGAAAGAAATGTTCTTTCTATTTGTGACTGCATGCGCATATTTTTTAAATTCACAATGCTTCGCTTCCATTCGGATGCACCATATTTTTCGAAGAGGTCCGCTACTTCTTATTATCAATCCATAATGTACCATGTAGTGAAATTTAGGTGTTAAATTTTCTGCAAAGAGTATCTGATACTGATAATTGTGTACAGCTATTAGGTCTGTTAATTCAAATATGTCCTGTTCACTTAATGATAACTTGATACAAATGAAAACAATTTTTTGCAAGGTTATAATTAAACTCCACTCAACACTGGTATCGGGAATTAAATCTCCGATTATTAACGTTATTGTTTTTAAAAAAGTGTTTACTTCTGAAGCTGACATTTGGAATTTGCGATTTGTTAAATGCTTTTTTGTAATCTCAGCAGTTGGTGGATCATCTGTTTTTAAGTAATTGAATTCTTTTATGCGTTTATTCAAGATAGACAAAGTTAAAACTTGTGGTTTTCGATCGTATATAATGCGATATAGAAATACTGTAAGGACATAGTGAATTACGCCTTCTTGGAGATCATGGGTCAAATCAGAATACAAATTATCAGTGATGTGAAAATTCTGAACCAAGTTAAAAACACTTTCTTCGTGAATTCCTGTCAGTTTGTGGTTGGATTTTGAAACATCTTCTTGATAATTATTTACATTTCTAAGAGCTTCTGGATATTGACGACAATCCTTTGAGTTTTGAATCTTAGAGTGCTTGCAAATTCTACAATAGTATGTGCCGCTTGGCGAGGTGAAGCCCAACAGTTTATTTAGTTCTAACTGATCACCAATAATCAAAGCAAGTTCAAAATATATGGTAAAAGAATTTCCATTAATAGAAATTTCAATTCCCTCAGAGGCTAAAGCATTTAACACATCAATTAGAGGACTGAAACAATCATAATTTGAATATTTTTTTGTCAAAGTTTGTCTTATAAAAGCAATGGGGAATATGTATTCCAAATGAGACCTCATATGATCTGGTATGTTAATTAATTGAAAATAGATTCCTTTTATAGCATGTATTCGTTTGTGAGGACCAATATCCATGTTAACCTCAAAATCATCCGCGTACAGAAGGTATGGGAACACTATTTTGTCATTATCAAGTGCATATTTCCTTTTGTATGAAAAACCACTAATAAAATTATAATAGTCTTGGCGTTGTTTCGACATAATTAAATGATTGTAAATATCTTCAAACACTGATGATGTTTCAAGAAATCTTTTTAAAATAAATTTCATCGGTAGAATATGGATTGCATCACTATTGTTGTCTCCAATCGGAAATTCGAGTACATCTTGATATAAATTCATCCTTTTTAGATAAGCAATAAACTGATAGTCAGTCTCCTGATTTAAAAACGGGTTCTCTAACATTTCTATCAAAGTGTTGAAGTCTAATTTCTTTTCTTTTGATATATCGTCAAAGCACATTAAATTTAATTTTTTTGCAAAAAAACTGGTTATTTCATTTACACCTCTTTGTATAAAATGTACATCTTCCCTGGTGAAATTCGGTCTGTTGTGACAATCTAAGAGTAATTTACACATGTTTCGTTGAAATTCACTTTGAACCATCTCCATATTAATGCTTTCTTTTTGCATAGATTTGTCACATACATTTTCAGTATTCCCAACTTCATTAAAATTATCAAAACATAGTGATCCTGATGGATTATCGGAAGACATATCCAAATTTTCAACATTATGTGTTTCTTCAATATTTTTTGATGGTTCGGTCACATTAGGCCAGGTATGGGATTTTGAAAAGTGCGCATTAACGTGTTTTGTAAAAGATTTAGAATTTTGGAAAACTTGAGGGCAAAACTCTTTCGGACAAATGAATGTGGATTGTCCATGAATGTCCCGTAAATGTGTTACAAGGTCATTTCCACTTGCAAACGGGTTACATCCAGGACATTTACTACAAATCATATTTGCTTGAATTTAGGAGTGTGTCAGGAAATTAAAAAGTTCTTCACATCGTCCAATGTAGTTATTGTCCCTCTGAGTTTCAAATCCATAAAAAAATATTTGAAAGAAATACCATACCCCAGCGGATTCATCAATATATTCGCCGTCACAGCAGACATGGAACCATTTGAAGCAAATGTCTATGGCGTCTCGTACACTTTGAGTACTGTATCTGATGTTTTCAGATACAAAAACGTTGTAAACTTGGTCTTCTTCAGAGTATATAATTGTTGGCTTGAAAATCCTTCCTGATTTTTTCATCGACAATGTATGTTCCTGAATTCGTGCTTGTACATATTGTGAGGTTATACCAATTGGCGGGATACCATCCGCCAACCTGTCATATATCTGTCAGAGTGTCGTTGCGCAATGGCAGAGGCAGGAGGTGCGGTGGCACATCTCCGCTGGATTCTACTCACATTTCAGCAAGTGGGATGCATATTCCACGACCACTGGTCATCCAAAAGGACATTAGAGACGTAGAAATAGTTATTTCGATGAGAAGGTAGGAAATTTCCTTGTAGAAATAAAAGTTTTCACAGTAGCGATGAGTCATCACATTTCTGGGAATCTTCCAAACAATATTCACATTTTGGCTTGTTAACATGGTCACGGGAGAATATCTGAGCAAAATCCAAGGTTCTGAACACTCCGAGAACAACAGAAGAACCGAGAAAAACATTTTCTTTGAAAACCGCGAGTCTATTTACATTCCATCCGTCACCGTGACAATAAGACTAAGTGGGCAATTTAAGTGGGGAAAACGCGAAATAATATCCCTTGTGGTGAGAAAGGGAGAATATATCGGAGCGCAACGATCGCGATATATCGATAAAACGCAAGACAGTCTGTCATTTGTGCTCATTTAAAACGTGTTCCGTGAGAGTGAAAATTCCAACCTTTGCAGGATTTAAAGGAGAAATAATAATCTCGTAAGTAGAATTTATGCATAACGTACCGAGAATGGTTAAGATTGGTTGCAGAATTAGGGAAATCTCACATATTTCTGCGGTATTTAGATTTTTCTTCGACCATCATTTTAGGTTATGTCGTGTGAACACCCGGAAGAAGAGCATTCAGAAGATTGCCCGGATGACATCGCTGAGGAACTTGACAAAACAGGCCCAAGTCAGAGACAATGGTGTGAACTGTTGTCGATGGTCAAGATGTTCCGGAGTGAAATAGATGCCCTGAAGAGAGAAAACGAGTCCTTGCGGAACAGTTCTCCTTCAGTTTCAGGAGAAAGTGAAACCCATCGACTCTCCGGAAACGACGTGAAAGGCCTCATCGATGAATTTTCACCCGGAGAGGATGAAATCACATCAATAGAATGGGTCAAGAAACTTGACACCATGAGAGAAATCTACAACTGGAGCAAGTCGCAAACCATGCTGTATGCCACTTCTAGACTGAAGGGCGCCGCTCGCAAGTGGCACAGCACCTCAGACGTAAGAACATGGGATGAATTTAAAGAAGCTTTGATTACCGCTTTTCCGGAAAGAGTAAACATGGGAAAAATCTTCGAAGATATCCAGAGAAGGAAGCGAAAGGCAGGTGAATCAGCCGTCGACTATTTTTACACGATGAGACAAAAAGCCAAAAGGATCAAAATGGACGACGAAACCATTGCAAAATATATAATCGCAGGTCTGGGAAACGACAAAATCGCCAGCATGGTTGCAGGAAGTTCGCTAAAAGATCCACAAGACCTCTTGCAGAAAATCGAAGATGCTGAAGAGATAGTCAGAGCTGCGAAGAGATACGAAGAAGAAAAACCACTCAAGGACAAAATAGATGGGGATGAAAAGGACTCACAAGAGCGGCCAAGGACTTAGGCAAGCGCAAAAAGAAGGATAACGTGCTACAGTTGCAATCGAGAGGGGCACATTGCACGAAATTGCACAACTCCTAAGGAGAGAAATCCGTCTCAGTCTCAAGAAAAGCAAAAGGAAATCACATGCTATTCCTGCAATGGCAAGGGTCACATTGCCAGAAACTGTGAGAAGAAACCCATCGTGTCAGAAATAAAGAAAGCTGTACGGAGAATCCAATCAGAAAACGAAAGACCTGACCTTCGAGACATCACTATTAACGAAGAGAAAATGGAAGCTTTCATTGACACCGGCAGTGACGTTTCAACAATAAGATTGTCCAACGCCAAGAAATTGGATATAGATATAAAAGGGAGCACCCAGACCCTTAGGGGCTTCGCAAAAGGCGAGTGCGATACACTTGGACAAATAGAAGTATGGATAGGAATTGGCGAGATTCAAAGGGCAGCAGCACTTCACGTGGTACCGAATGAAATGCAGGAAGTGCCAATAATCTTGGGGCTGGATATTCTAGGGAAAGACGACATAAGAATCACAAGGCAGGGAAAGAAGATGAAGATCGAAATCGTGGAAGAGCAAAGGAAGAAAGACGGGAAACCAGAAAAGTAAAACATGAATTAGATATTATTTTGTTTAATCTCATTAATTCACTTTATATATTTTCCTGAGAAATAAATAAACGTTGAAGTTCGAAAGTAATTTATTAGTTATTTCAGGACGCAAGGGAAACGACCGATCGTGGAAGATGACCTAACTGTCGGAGAAAACGTACCCCCAGAAGTTGTAGGAAGACTTTTAGAAATGCTAAATAGATACAGAGACTGCATTGCGCTCACGATGGATGAAATAGGATGTACAGACATCATGAAAATGAATATTGAACTGAAATCACAAGAAGTTGTCAAATGTAGCCCATACAGAGTTCCCGAACCAATGCAGGATGAAGTGGAAAGTCTTATTGAAAGTCTTGAGAAAACTGGGATAATTGAAAAGTCCATCTCAGAATACTGTAGTCCAATGATACTGAAGAGGAAAAAGACAGGAGAATTGAGGCTTTGTGTGGACTATAGGCAACTCAATTCAATCACGAAGAAGATGGTATACCCCGTACCTAACATTGAGGAAACTTTAAACACCGTGGCAAATGCAAGAGTGTATACAAGTCTCGACATGATGTCCGGATTCTACCAATGCGAAATTGATGAAAACTCTAGGAAGTTCACAGCGTTCATCACCCCTACAGAACTGTATCAATTCAAACGAATGCCATTTGGGCTTTGAAATGCACCATGTGTTTTTATGATGATCATGGCCCAAGTCCTGCGGGGAATGAATAAAAGGAAAATCTCAGCTTACATGGATGATATATTGATCACATCTGACAACATAAATGAAGGACTCACAACTCTAGAAGAATTGCTGATCCGACTAAGAGAAGCGAAAATGACACTAAACCTGGAGAAATGCGAGTTCTTTAAAACAGAACTAAATTACCTGGGACACAAAATTGGGCACGGAATTACAAGACCTGGAGATTTGAAAAGCGCTGCGATAGAAGCCTTCCATACCCCAAAAACCAAAGAGGAAGTACGAAGGTTCCTTGGGCTAACCGGATTTTTCAGAAGATACGTAAAAAACTACAGTATTATAACATCTCCTCTTACACAGCTGTTAAAAAAAGAAGTTGATGAGAAGAATTGGCCGTGGACAGAAGTTGAGCAGGCTGCTTTCGAAGACCTGAAGTCCCGATTGAGAAATCAACCCGTTCTAACTGCATACGACCACGAAGCAACTCACGAGATCCATTGTGATGCTTGCTCCAAAGGTATTGCAGGTATTCTTATCCAAAGAAAAGGAGAAGACCAGCAAGCCGTTGCCTACTATAGCAGAGCCACCAGCGATGCCGAGTCACGATACCACAGCTATGAACTCGAAACAATCGCCGTGATGGTGTGGTGACCCCAATTGAGGCCACCTTGTTGCCTCCGGATCCAGATGATGATGTTTCCTCAATACACTATTTTTTTGTGTTTCTATACTTTTTATTAAGGAAGATTATTACACTGCCCAATGGCATGGGCTACGTTTACACAGTGACTGAACCCTTCGTTAGATTCAACTACCCTTTTTATATCAAAATTCTCCACTCACCCCCTATTTTCTCGACATTATTTCCCGTGAGAAGGTGTCCAATTAGTGATTCAGGACAACCCTTTAGATAGCGATCGTCTGGAGACGATCGCTCGGTGCGTGTCCAACTTTCCACCTTCATTATCTCTAGAGTTTTTTCCCATACCTTATATATCCTTAAGAAAGAGGTTGCTTAATTAGGATGACCAAGGACCTCACACGTTGTCGATCTCTATTTCTTTTTCAGGATTTTATTGCTCTTCTTGGCGCGAGCTCTAATTTAACGACCGTCTCGAAGAGAAAGTAATCTTAAGAACTTGTCACCATAGATCACCTATTTTACGAGCTCTTCAGGAATAGAGGGTGCCTTTGTCTGCCTAATAAGCCAACAAATGCACCCCTTTTTTTCTTCTTGGTCCTCATATCTTGCCCATCGTGATTTTATGACTTTTTTGAGATCACCTGCCTTTTCTCTAATGAGCGTGATGTGTTTATTACCCTGAAGGGGTACTAATGAATTCAAGGGGTTATTTTATCTCTGGGCTACAAATTCCTTGAGGACCAATTTCCCAGAGAACTTTCTCATGATACTGAACATGATCTATCATGTCTCTTCTTGAACGAGCGTGCATGATCTCGCGTAAATACGGGACAATGGTTGTGATGCAGAAATGAGTCACAACATTCCTTTCCCCTGAGAAAAAGGAAGCTTATGGGGGTGATAGGAAATAATGTCGATTACATAATGGTAATGTGATAATCTTAAAACTAACAATGTTTTTTGAAAAGAAGATTAGCTTACAATTTTTAGTATCATTTGTTTTTTTTTCTGGAATATCCTTTTTTTTAAATTCTGTTTTTATGTTAAGATATATTTCAAGTTACATTATTTATTTTTGAAAATGCAAGAATTAATCAACTTTTGCAAGACATATTGATAGACTGCGTGAACATTAGAGGTTGGGTATATGTTTTACATGAATTTATTCTTAAGCTAATTTGGCTGATTATATTTAACCTGTTTTAATTTTTTTTTGAATTCACTATTGAATTATTAAATTCTATAAGGCTGGAGTTGAGATTGTTGGACAAAACTAAGAGGGCTACTCTAAAGAGCCTCGCTGTGTGATTAACTACTAACTCAACTATGAAATCTAAAATATATCTCTGTTGGATATAATTTCAATCAAATAGTTTTTTGAATAAGGTTGTAAAGATCAATATTGTTTTTATCGTAATGATTTTGATGATGCTGATATTAATAAATATATTAAGTTTTCATTACAATATGTTAGGGTCCCAGAGGACCTCCTTCCCCCTTATGGAAGAATGATCCTCATTCTTAAATATATACTATTAAAGTATACATCGTTTTATTGTGATTTTTTTTTATGTAAAACTTTTTTCTAGATAATATTATTATTGTTTTTATTTATGTCTTTTAAAATATTTTAAAATATATATTTGATTTATTTTATTTTTTTTTCTATGGTAATTCATTTTCAGTTTCGAGGTTTTCGTAGTGTAGTTATTATTTTCTTTTCTTATTTGTCTTGTGCGTATTGTATCTGAGTTAAAGCAATGTGATTTCACCTTTTAGTAATGTCTTCTTTAAGTATGTAGTGGATTCTTAATGAAAAAAAAAAAAATAATAATAATAACAATGCTAACGCAATATTCCATAAAGGAACCATACACAGTAAAAAATGTTCACCCTTTTTACCATGACTTTCATTGCAAATTTTTCATTAAATATGTAATCATGTGTACTGATACACATTTACGTAATTTGAACACATTTGACTGAAAACTGTGTAATTTGTACACATTTTGACCGAAAACTGTGTAATTTTCAGATTACGCATTTTACTGAGATACATATTCGAGTAACTCTACAAGAACAATCGTAGTAAAGAAAAAACAAACTAACTATTATCGTTGTAATCTGTTTTTGATTCTACTGTGCAGACTTTTGCGCAAAAGCATTTTGAAAATAAGCAATAATGTTCTTTTCTTATATGGGGTTGCCAATCCCATACCCTATAGAATCAAGTACAGTAGAGTACACTAAATGTAATACGAGCTTCAGACCTAAGGCTTAGATATATGGCTTAGCTGTTTAATTTCTTATTACTCACGACTTTTTGGAAAAATGTAACTGAGGATTGGACTAATAAAGATAAGTGACCTATTAGGTTTTCAAACACCAATACAATTGTTCGTTATTTAGGTCTTGAGACCTTTGGGAATTGGGCTAAACCTCTAGTCTGAAGACCGCTTAATTCGAATACCTTTAACGCCAGAGAATTCTTGGTGACGTAATCGACATCCGAATTCGGACACTTTCATTATAGAGCTAGAAGCCCTATTACTTGATTCATTGAGTGTCCTGTGAATTCTTATTTTCTAATTCAGAATTTCATTATAAAAATTATGAATGTTTCCTGTCATTATCTGTCAATTTCCCACTTTTTTTTTTGTATACTGTTATCTGAGGGATATTTTTATTCTCACAGAAAACTCTGGAAAAACGTAATACGAGACTTAAAGTGTCATATATCACGTTTTGTCCTTCTTAGATTTTTTTTTAAAGGCATATATATGCATATATTTATGTTCATAAATATCTATTACATATATATAAAATGAGGGCCTGAATGTCCTTTGACCTCCATAGTAGCCCTCGGGCAACACGATACTATACTATCTCGCCACCTCACACACTGACTAAAAGTCAAATGGCGGTGCCCTATATTATCCCGTCACTTCACACTGACTAAAAGTCAAATGGCGGTGCCCTATATTATCCCGTCACTTCACACTGACTAAAAGTCAAATGGCGGTGCCCTATATTATCCCGTCACTTCACACTGACTAAAAGTCAAATGGCGGTGCCCTATATTATCCCGTCACTCACACTGACTAAAAGTCAAATGACGGGGCCTTTTAACACGCCATTTCTCACACTGACTTAATCGTCAAATGGCGGTTTCTTACATTACCATGCCGATTGAAACTGACTGTTATCAGTTCGCATCGTCCAGGAGAATGTACTCAGCAGGAATATTCGACTTCGAATTTTGACAGGAAAGTCTTTTGACATTCTTATCAAGTAATTTCAAGATTTCCTCAAGTTTTCTTTAGATTTATAGTCTCAATTCATTTCGTAATTTTGCATTTATTTTTTAAATTTTTCTTGAAAATTCCTCTACTATTACTTGCTAGGAAATTTCTTCTCATAATTTCAATTTTTGATAATTCAGTTTCTTTATATGTTATTTTTTTGAAAAATAATTAAGTTTTAAATTTAATGTATATGAAATAAAAGTTTAATAAGTAGTATGTGAAATGTTATAAGTTGATAATATTTTGTTACCAAAAATACGAAGTAATTAAAATTATACTGTAAATTTTCCAATTTTATTTTATTTTTACTAATTTAATATTTTTTGTCATTCTTGATTCTAAAATCTTTTAATGAACGAAGGACATTAAATATATCCTTGAATTTTCAATCTGATAGTTGAAGTGGTGGGAGATTTTCTCGAAATATACCATTCGTATTTGATCTATTTGTTGAATTGGATAGTTATTTAAAAATTGAGTTTTAAATGAATCAGTTATTAAATCTCTCTGAAATAATAATTCGTTTTAAATTTAAAATCGTTTTCAATATTTTGCGTATTTCCATTTATTGGGTTTTAGATAACCCTGCGAATAATAATATCAGAATCCTTTTTGAATAAAGATAAGAATAAAACTAATTTTTTTTTGTTGAATATATATTTTTTTAAATCCTTTGACGTTAATCATTTAATAGCAATATTGACTTTAGATTGAACTAAATAATTTTATTTTCTGGCACAGCTAAAGCAATAGAGGGAAGAAAATGATAAGAAACGAATATGTAGTTTGGTCGCTAATGGATTATTCTGCGTATCTTACGCAGTGTGTAATACACACTCTTCCAAATTAAAATGGCAGTGTATGCGCACTAGTTTATAATAAACTTAAATACGCAAATAGTTTGGAAGAACAATAAATTTTAGAGATTGAATTGTATAAAAAAAGTTGATATAATTATGTCCTTAGCGAAAGACATTCTCAGAAAATTTGTTTTGTTATAAGATTTCATAAATTATCTTTTAGAATACCTTAACTGATTCCTTCGTTCAGAATTTTTAATTAAATCATTAGGAATAGTATTATTTTCTTTGCGTCGAAATTACCGTTTACGAATTTCAAAATTGTTTTTCAAATTAATTTTTTTTTGTAGGTGATGGAGACTTCTTTCTGTCTTTGTTTGAGAATGTGTGTGTGTTTATCAAACGGTTTTTGTAGAAAGGAAGTATTTTCAAAATTAAACTAAATTTCCTTCAGCTTATCAATTACCCATGTAACTAAAATTTTATAAGATTTTATTAATTTGAAAGAGTTTGTCGTTTAATTGAAATTTTCGATGGATTTAAAATATTTTTTTAATTTGTTTTTATCAAATTTGAATGTAATTGCTTCTTAGTTAGTTTTGTTCCTCTAAAAGGTTCTTATCAAATGTATTTGTAAAAGTATTCAATTCATTAGGATATGTTTCTGAATATTAGAAACAATTATTTTCAATTCACCATTAATCTTCTTTTTTTTATATAATATATTTATTTTTGTGATATTTTAGGAATACACTTTTATGTGTTTGCTTTTCTCATTTCCTAAAAATATTTGATAAGATTTTTTTATGAGTTTCAAGAGTTTGAATTAATTTAACGGATTTTTTATTTTATTTTATTTTATTTATTTAAGTATTGATTTATTTACCTTTTTTAAGAGAAATTGTTGGTCGTACACGGATACAATTGCTATTAGTTGAAATAAACTATAATGTCCCGTTTTACTATCATAATATAACTAATATCCAATTAGTAAAATATGCTCATTTCTATAAAAATAATTGAATGATCATTAACACCATTAACACGTATTAAATAATCTTTTTTTTTAGTGGAAATGTTCTTGTACTTTTATTTAGAGAATTTGCTTTTAATACGGATGGACAAATGAGATTCATAGAATTTAATAAATTTGCAGCTAATTCGTTATATGTATCCGTGTAATAAAAATTGATAAAACTAGTGCCATTTCCACATTTTTTTATTAAATTTATGAATGTTTTTTTTTTAATTGTTTTTTTTTTTTTAATAAAGTTTTTGAGTCGTTCTTTTACTCTTTAATATTAATAATATGTTCCCAGCTGACAAGGGCACATATTTAAAGGAATATTTTTATTAATTTGATTTAATGATGAATGAAAATAATCGTCTTCAAAAATTACTGGTGATTTTGTCCACAACCAGGTTTTCCCGCACGGGTTTTCATATTTCATATAGGCATCTCCTATTTTTATGGCAGAGTTATTGTCATTAAGATTAGATGGTTGTTGAAAGAAATTTCTCTGAGTGTTTTTTCGAGACATTTTGTTAGAGTTTGATAGGAGATATGGTTGATTATTGCAAGAAGGGTTTGGAGAAAAGATTGAATAATTCTGATTGTTCTGGTTGTTTCTAACATTTGAATGAAAATTATATTGATTGGGATTCCCAAATAAATTCTAAGTAAAATTACAATCGTAATCAATATTGTTTGGAATTTTAAAATGGGAATTGGATTCTTTAATTTTATTATTTGCAATATTTTCCGTATTATGTGTGAAAAATCTTTGATAGGGAATATTATTTATTTCGGATCCATTTACCACATAACCCGCTCTTCTGAGACGATTTTCAGTTAAAATGATTACGTTTTCCAAATTTTCATGTTTTTCGGCGCGAATTAATACTCTTATTTCTGGATCTGGTATCGCACGGGTGAATGATTCAATAGCTATAGTAATCAGAGATTGTTTAATATTTTCGGGGACAAGATATTGCCCGAACTCAGATTCATACGCTTTTGTTGCTAAATTAAGACATTCCTGAATTCTTTTTCCAAATTCTTTAAAACTCTCTTTTGTCTCTTTTTGACAAGTATAAAGATTTTCCCTAGCTTCGTCCACACCAATAATATTTTTGTGCACTTCACTCATTACATATTGTTTAAAATTTTTATAATTTGACAATGCATCAGAGTTACAGATCCTTTCAAAAATTTCAACACTTATTTTGCTCAAAAGGAGTGAAGTAAAATATTCATCTAATTTAGGATCATTCTTAACTTTATATAAATTGTAAATTAAATCTGCGACGGTAAAAAATAATTTGATGCACTTACAAGTTAATTCAGGAAGTGAGGCTACTCTCTGGTCCAAGCTGATAAAGTGGGGTTTTTGAGGGGTAGTTACCATTTCGTTCTCCATCTTCATTATGAAATCTGGTGGGTGTAGAATAGAACTTATTTTCTGTGGAATATCTTGTTGATCTCTCTCAGTTTCTTCCCCAGAACTTTGGAGTGCGTTTAGGATATCTTCTTCTTCCGGCGAAGATGATTCAGATCGATGATTATTGTTGTCTGCTGTATCAATTTTCGTAATGTAAGGTTTGATTGGAGTGCGAAACATTGTTTTTTTATCTCCTCAGCGGGGAATGTTGGAGAGTATTTCTCTCTGGCTGCCTCTTGACAATAGGGAAGTGAAGTACCGACGGTCTCTCGTCCTCTGGAGTTTCTTGGCACGATTTCTCGTTTTTTCTCTCAATTGACGCGGTTTCACACACAACCTCCCGGTTTCGTAGCTCCAGGATTCGAGATTCACTGGTCATCTATCTGCCCGCGAATTCCGACCTCAGGTTATTTGCCTGGTGATGGTGATCGGCTTCAGGCAATGACTGGTCAAACTTCTGGATCCTCTGCTGAATTTCTGCGTTGATTCGATTCACTCCAGGATTAATTTTCGTTCCCGGGCGAAAACACCAAATGTGGTGACCCCAATTGAGGCCACCTTGTTGCCTCCGGATCCAGATGATGATGTTTCCTCAATACACTATTTTTTTGTGTTTCTATACTTTTTATTAAGGAAGATTATTACACTGCCCAATGGCATGGGCTACGTTTACACAGTGACTGAACCCTTCGTTAGATTCAACTACCCTTTTTATATCAAAATTCTCCACTCACCCCCTATTTTCTCGACATTATTTCCCGTGAGAAGGTGTCCAATTAGTGATTCAGGACAACCCTTTAGATAGCGATCGTCTGGAGACGATCGCTCGGTGCGTGTCCAACTTTCCACCTTCATTATCTCTAGAGTTTTTTCCCATACCTTATATATCCTTAAGAAAGAGGTTGCTTAATTAGGATGACCAAGGACCTCACACGTTGTCGATCTCTATTTCTTTTTCAGGATTTTATTGCTCTTCTTGGCGCGAGCTCTAATTTAACGACCGTCTCGAAGAGAAAGTAATCTTAAGAACTTGTCACCATAGATCACCTATTTTACGAGCTCTTCAGGAATAGAGGGTGCCTTTGTCTGCCTAATAAGCCAACAAATGCACCCCTTTTTTTCTTCTTGGTCCTCATATCTTGCCCATCGTGATTTTATGACTTTTTTGAGATCACCTGCCTTTTCTCTAATGAGCGTGATGTGTTTATTACCCTGAAGGGGTACTAATGAATTCAAGGGGTTATTTTATCTCTGGGCTACAAATTCCTTGAGGACCAATTTCCCAGAGAACTTTCTCATGATACTGAACATGATCTATCATGTCTCTTCTTGAACGAGCGTGCATGATCTCGCGTAAATACGGGACAATGGTTGTGATGCAGAAATGAGTCACAACAATGGAATCTCTCATAAGGTTCAAATTTTACGTAATGGGCAAGAAAATCACTGTAGTCACAGACTGTAAGTCACTAGTGGAGACATACAAGAAGAAAGATATCGATCCGAAGGTCTCAAGGTACTGGTTAAAGATGTTGGATTATGAATTTGACATAAAGTACAGAAAAAAAGAAATGATGACGCACGCTGACGCTCTCAGTAGGTGCCCTGTGGGTGGGAAGGAAATATTAAATCTCCAAGCGGGCAATGTTATGGCTATAAGGAAAGTGAACGAAATTGACTGGATAAGGTCCCTGCAGATGCAAGATGATGACATCAAACACATCGTGGATATTATAAGAGGAGAAGTCAAAGACAAGGAAAAGAAGAAAATTTACAATCACGACTACACCATCAAAGAAGAGAAACTATACAGGAGGGTCAATGGTAAAGAGAAATTCGTGGTTCCAAGACAGCTCAAAATTTACGTGGCCAAAACAGCGCATGACGATATCGGTCACCCAGGAACAGAGAAAACATTTGAAGCATTAGGGAAGATATACTGGTTCCCCAGAATGCGCCAGTTCGTCAAGAAATACGTGGACAGATGTGTTAAGTGCTTACACCACAAAGCAAGCAAAGACGAAAACAGATATACGCTACATGTCCCAGACAAGCCCAAGACGCCCTTCTCAGTGATCCACGTTGACTTACTTGGTCCGTTCATCAAAAGCAAGAAAAGAAAACAATACATATTTGGAATAGTTGATGCCGCAACCAGGTTCTGCATTCTAAAGGCGGTACCAGATACAACAACAAAGCACGCAACCCAAACAATTGATGACGCAGCACAATTTTTTGGTCTCCCAGGGACGATCGTAACAGATCGAGGAACCACGTTTTCGTCCAAGCAATTTCAAGATTATTGCCGAGACAATGATATAAAACATTCCATGATAGCTGCACGAACACCAAGAGGAAATGGTCAGGTGGAACGTATTTTTAAAGTAGTAGGGAAGGCCGTTCCAACCATGTGCAGTTCCGATGGGAAAGATTGGGACGAACACGTAAAAGCTATCCAGTGGGGCATTAACTCGCTAACAAACAAATCCACCGGAATGTCACCTAGCAGTTTGCTTCTCGCTTACAACCCCAAAAGCATACTTGGAGATAATCTTTTGAATGCATTAACCAGAGCAGAATATTCAGACGAAGAAGACATACCACTCAGTGAACTAAGAGAATTGGCTCACGCTAGATCAACCGAGAAAAGAACGCTTCATGCCGCAAAATTCAACAAAACTCACAAACCACCATCAATCTACGAAGAAGGAGATCTCGTACTTCTAAAGATGGAGCCACAGTCAACAGGAGAATCGAGAAAACTCCATCCGAGGTACAAGGGACCATACAGAGTAAATAGGGTACTTTCAGCAGACAGGTATGAGACAACTAGCTAGAAAAGCAGTGTAGACCATTTAGATTTTTCTGTCTTATATATACAATTAGATACGAAGTAGTAGATCACGAGAAGAGAAAAGGAGCAAGACCATTCACATCTGTATACAGCGCGGACAAAATGAAACATTGGTGCCAACTGGAAGATTTTGAGGAAGAGGATGGAACCGGGTCAGAGCCTGAAGATGACGAAATACTCGACCAGTAGTGGCTGCGACATTAAGATCAAAGTGCTGCAGATAAATTAGATGAATTTGATGTTGCAGGTAATGGGAATAAAGAAGTGTTGAACAACAACAGTCATTTTAGTCAACCTGTAATCTCAATGTGGAGATTGCAGATGAGTCCATTACATGAATCGTTATGCTGGCTGAGAGTGTTCTGTAAGCACAATGTGGGGCTTTCAGAACAAGAAATCTATAGGTTCGAAGAGAATTAAAGTCGTTGTCTGAAAACGCAATTTGGGGTTGACAGATGGCGAAATGACGAACTTAGGGAAGTGGTAAAGTCTTGCAAGTATGATGTTACAGGCAGGGGAGGATTGAACGAGAGAGAAGGATAGAGAGAGAGAGAGGTAGGAGAGAGAGAGAGTGGTAGGAGAGAGAGAGAGTTGGAGCAGAGGGAGAGAGTGATGGAGAGATAGAGATGGAGGAGGGAGAGAGAGAGTAAGAAAGAAAAAGAGAGTTCACAGACACAGAATCAGACCTAGAAGAGTCATCGCCGAAGTCGGCGATAGTCAGAATTGGCCGAGAAGTTTAAGAGAAATAAAGTAATGTTTATACTAGAGATTGACAGAGACGGTCCGAAATTGCGCGAATAAAGATAAGTATAAGACAAAGCCACGGACGGAAATAGAGAAGACAGGGAATAAAATCAGGATGTGTAAAATGAGCACTAGAACTCGTCTAATTTAAAATTTTGAAGAATATCAAACAAAGCTACTTGGAAGCTAACCAGTATTAATACACCTAGAATGCATACGACACGTAAATCAACCAGCGAGGGTTCGCTGAGGACAGCGAGTAAGTCAGGAAAGGCCGAGATGTGAGGTTATACCAATTGGCGGGATACCATCCGCCAACCTGTCATATATCTGTCAGAGTGTCGTTGCGCAATGGCAGAGGCAGGAGGTGCGGTGGCACATCTCCGCTGGATTCTACTCACAATATTCTGCATTTTTGACCACAGTGATCATACTTTTCTGAGCACTCAGCATTGTAGTCTTCACCTTAATTTCTTTGTGCCTTGCATCCTTGATCGAGACGTATCCTCTTGGTTTTATGACTGCGTGTAGCACTAAGCAAATCATTCTTTGACGATCCTCTAGTAGATGATTTTGAGAACATATTTTATTAAAAAATATATTAAACACAATCATCATATATCATATATGTTCCTTTTATTTAAACTTACCGAGTAATTCCACAGCCAAAGCTTCCTGCAAGATCCCCTTGAAATATTTGTCTTTTACGTTAGTCTCCAAGAAAGGAAGAACTTTTTGAAAGAAGAAGTCCCATTTGTCTTCCATGACACTAGCACTTGGATAAAGGTGACTGAAATCAGCTGAAATCTGTAAAATGTTAAAAAAAAAATTATATCAATAATCTAAAATTTTACCAGTAATAAAAATGTTTAAGATCATAAATACCAATTTGTAGCCATCACCGAGCTGCAGAATTGGGCAATAATCCTCAAACTTATTGTTCCACTGAGATCTCTCTCGTTCCGTCCTAGATGCATTCCACAGCTCAATAATTTCCGAAGTAATCTCAGTCAATTGATTTGATCGAATCAGATTCATCAAACAATGAACAGCATTAAACGATTGAGGATCTTCGGTTGACGCATATTCCTCAGATTCTTCATCAGAACTGTTTGTCCTTTTGCGTTTCTCCTGATTTTTTTGTTTTCTAATGCTGTTGTGATAAGCATTGTACAAAGTGCCTCCATAGGTCCTCTTCTTTCCGACTTCAGTAACTTTGTAGTAGTATTCCTGCGATGGAAAATTATATGAATTAAAAAAAAAATGTAACATGTGCGACGTTTTACTTTTTGTGGTGTGTGTTAACAATTTTAACACAATTTCTAAAGGAAATATTCACTTATATTCTTATTTTTCAAAATATTGCTAAATTTTGTAGTGTTGTTTCAGTAGTTTCGCTTATTATCAACAATATAAATTATAAAAATTTACCTTCTGTTCTTTTGGAAAGATTTCCTGAATGTCCTCTGCGATTTTCTCAATCATGTAACATGTTAGTGGAAGCGCTTTATCTGCTGCGGACGCGAGAATGAGAGCAACCAATTCTTGTTTATTGGTTTTGAAAAACCCTCCCCGATTTCTATAAATATTTAGGAGTTTCTCGCCATGCTCACAGTTCAAAATGTCGGTCAGTTTGAGGGGTGACCAAAACTTCGAAGAAAAGTGTTCTCCTCTTTGAAGAATAGGGGGCCCGGCAGACGCTGCTTCTTGGGAACGTCCGGATGAGACATTCATATCCCCGTAAAATTTTTCCCAGCCACTTCTGAAGGCTAATTGGAGGCCAACAGTTGGGAATACGAGTCTGCAATCATCAGGAGTCAGTTTTGGCACTCTCTCCATGGTAATTTCTTGGCCTATAAACAAATTAATGAAAAAGAAAATTGTGAAATTCTTAGAGGTTATGTCTGCTCAAATGAACTTACTCAACAGAAAATTGTATGCCTCCGGTAGATTGATTTTTTCGCAGAACTCCTTCAATTCCTGATCATCAATTGATGCAGACACATCTGATTCAGCCATTGTGTCAATAAATAAAGCTTTTTTAATTCACAGCACGTCGCAATAAGAAAATTTTCCTTTGATGCACTTAAAATGCGCCATCACACTTGCACATGTATCACAGTCACTGTCGCATTTTCTCAACACGATTTGCACCCGAAGTGTGCCGATTGAGAAACGTATTACTAAATTAAACCAAAAAACTTGTATAATGTTTGGAAAATCTTTGTTATTCGGAATTTAACAAAATATGTTGATTTCTTCTTGATTTTTTCTCGTAAAATTATGTTTAATTAAAGAACAACGAGATCATCTTGTATTTTTCTTGATGAATTCTTGTAAAGTTTTGCATAATAAACAAGAAAACAAAATAATACCAAGATTTAAACAAAACATGTTTTGTAATATTCGGGAAAACCAGAAAAAAGGAGATTTTACAAAATTCTACGAAATTTTTACGAGCGATTTTTATCAGAGTAGGACTGGATGAGAGAAACCGCAGATGAAGAAAAATTAAAAAGATTAAAAAGTTTGAAACAAATCAGATCGTGAGGCAGGCTATCGAAAGCTTTGGTAAAGTCTAGCAATACCAATACCACAAAGTGGTTGCGATCAATAGCAGCCGCCAGATCATGATTTATTCGGAGAAGGGCAGAAATAGTGCTGTGCCCACTGCGGAAACCCGACTGGTTGGCGCAGAATAAGTTATTATCGGACAAATAAAGGGAGATTTGTTCATGTAAGAGAAACTCGAAAGCTTTCGAAAGAGATGATAGTAGACTAATAGGTCTGAAGTCCGAAGGTAAAGTGGGGTTCGATATCTTTGGGATTGGAATAACTAGGGCAGTTTTCCAGGGATCGGGAAATGAAGAGGTCGTTATAATGTGATTGAAAACATCAGTGAGCACTGGTAAAAGCACCGGGAGGATAATTTTAATGAAATCAAGGGAGACGCCATCACAACCCATGGCATTAGACCTGACACGGGAAATAGCATAAGCTACGCTCGTTTCAGAGACGCAACAGAAGCTAAAACCCTCCCAGGGTGAAGGAGGAAATTGAGGACAGTGCACTGCACCACCATGAGAAGCAGAGGAAAAGTAAGTATTTAGCTCATCAGCAGACAGAGGTTTACTTACTGAAGAGTCAACGGATGGCCGAAGACCAAGTTTTTTTATGTTAGACCACAGCTTTTTCGGAGGAAGCTTATGGTCGAGGCTTTTGTGAAAATGACGTTTTTTAGCATTTTTAATTAGGCCGCAAACCTTGTTTCGAAGACGATTAAAAATTAATCTGTCCTCAGCAGCACCGGAGCGCCTCCATTTTTTATATGCTTTATCACGCCGTTTTATGTGACAAATAATTGAATCACTGATCCAAGGAGTAGAGAGGGAAGGTTTTAAAGTGCGTTTCTTGGGCACCACATCATCAAAAAGGGTATTGAGCCGCTCTGTCAGAATCTCCACCTTCTCGGAAGAAGAGATGGAGTAAAATAGAGGATCCCAATCCACTTGCAAGACAGCAGCGATTGCTGCGTCAGTGTTACATTTTTTGACTTGTGGGATAGTTATATATTCATTTTTAGGTTTTGGAAGTCTGATATTATACGATCCAAAGATCATATCGTGATCCGATATTCCAGGTAAGGGCAACTGACCGTAATGCAAGAGTCTTTGCTGATCACAGCAAGGCAAAATTAAAAGATCGAGAAGGGAGCCCTGACGGGTCGGACTAAAAGGAGTACTTATCAGAGAGCGGGCAGTTAGAAGACTGATAAAACGAGCGCTAGTACTGGATGTTTTGGCAAGATTCACATTGAAGTCACCCATTAATAGCACATTGTCATAGGACAAGGCAACATCAAGGAGACTTTCAATGCAGCCCAGATCATGAACAGGGGGTGGAAGATAAATCGAGAAAATTGAAACTGAGACTCTAGCCAGGGCTACCGAAATGCCAATGTATTCCAAGTTGTCAAATGAGCCTGAACAAATGAAAGAACAAGTAAGGCTATCACGGACATAGACTCCCACACCACCGCCACGGCGAGTCAATCTATCGCGTCTAAGAAATCGGAAACCAGGGACACCAATGGCCTCCTGAGAGTCAGAGGGGTCCAGCCAGGTCTCAGAAACACAGAGTACTGAGAGAGAAGAATTCATTAAGAGAATACGAATGTTTATTTTATTTATGTGTTTATTTTATTAAATCCCATTTTACTGCTGTACTTGTTTTTCTCGTTGGGAAATTCAATTTTGTTTGTGAAGTACTTTTTGCCGATCTGCTTAAATATGTGCGTGTTCTTGGTATTGAAAGTGCTTTCTTTTTATTTGTCACTTTTGGGGTAACAAGATTAGATGATATATACTTTACTAGACTATCCGTTGATATGTGATACAATATTCCATCTTCGCCATATATATCTATTGATGGGGGCACTACATTTTCATTTGAATAATTTGTTATATATTGTTTTGCTTTTTGAAAAAACTTATTTTGAATATCCTCAGAAAGAGTATTCAATTCATCTTCAGGAATCAATTCACGTGACACATTTAATATAGAACCACTATTAGGTGAATCATAATAATTTAAGTGAGGGTTCTCAATATCTTCAGAATCAACAGTATCGATCCCATTATCTCCACTTTCATAAATTAATTCCTCTAAATTTCTTCTCGGACTATGTTGTTTTATTGGTGACATATCTGTAGAAACATCTTTTATAATCAAGTATTTAGTTTGAGTTCCAATATTTGTTACATTGGGATTTTTTACCGTATTATAAAATTTTATGTTTTTTGAAGTAATTGTAGGAAGAGTATTATCCTGATTTTTGTTTTTTATAGGTAAATTTGTTTTCCTACGTTGAACTTCTGCTTGTCGTGTAAGAGTCTGCCTGTATCTGTACCATTTTTGAGACATGTTTAATGTTTTATCTTTTAAAATTTTATATATTTCTTTGTCAAAATTATTGAATGATTTGTCGAGGTCATTCTCTGATTTAAGTTTGTCAAATAACTCAGGGGTTATCAAGATCAGACGATTAAATTTATTTTTATTTTTACTATTATTCATGTCGATGATAAAATTTTCCCAATAATTCCTGATAATATAGAAGATATTAATAATGGTACGAATCCACCTCGTTGCACAGTAATTTTTCTCTTCGAACATTGAGATGATTTTGAACAGGTTAAGTTTCTTAACTCCTTTTTATACATTTTCAGCGCATTAAAGCAAATTGGCGATAACTTGTAATTTTCCTTTAAAACATTATGAGCAATTTCTTCAATTGTTTTTATAATAGAAGCAGAACAATTTTTTATTATAGATTTACGCAATTTAGGGTTTGCATCTTTAAGTATATGTAACATATACTTGTTGCCCTTCAACCTCTTGATATTCTTCAAATTCTTCTTTTTCTTCATTCTTTATAATTTGATTATTTTTGAAATGATATCTAATTCTGCTGTTCCACAATAACAGGTTGTGTAAATTTCATCAAAAATATCTGTTCTAAATCTTAAAATGTCAGGTGTATCTTGAGTAAGATCTATCAGTAAATAACCATATGGTTTTGATGTACATTCTTTATATATTCTTAGGAGTTCACCTGGATTTTCAGGATGTAATTGTCTTGCCAAAGCTTGAAATTGAGATTTGTCACGAACGTTACGAAAAATTGCCAAATATTTAGTATTTAGAGAAATTGTACGTGCTAGTCTGGACTGATAAAATATATTTTGACAAATGAATATTATAGATATGTTTTTGTGATGTGATTATTTAATAAATAAATCACATATCCTCGATTCATATTCCTTACTTGTCATCAAATCATCGAGGATTATAAGCTTGTGTAATTTATTAGATGAATTTTGCTCAAAACTTTCTGGTATTCCTTTGTAAACATCCAAGTTTTTAATTTTAGGTAAACTTCCTACGCTTCCGCTCTCGGAGACACACCAAATAATTTTTGAAAACTCGGTATCTGTCAATTTTTTTAAATTATGCAAAATGTTGTATGCAAATGTCGATTTTCCACACCCAAAAGGGCCTGCTAGAATTACTGAAAAGGGTACAGACAATTTGAGTTGCATTTTGCAATTCACTCTGAAAGACTAAACTTCAAAATTTATCTCACTTATATTTATAAAATCGTAATCAAGAATGAATTGAACAAATGAATAAAAGTTGTTTTTTTTTAATTTTTATTTTTATATATTTTATTTTTCTATAATAGGGTTTAATAACATAATAGAAAAGGGACAGATAATCCTAACCGGCTTATGTAGGTGAGATTCTTAACGTGAGCTAACTCGGAATGCATGCAAGTTCGATTTAGAGCTGAAGTTGGGAGACGCCATTCAGTTATCTTGAATCAAATTCGTGAAATTATACAAATTTTGTATTTAAACCAAAATATCAAGGATTTGGATGAACTGACAGAAAAGTGTTATATGGGTGAAATGTAGACCAGAATGTTCTCTATAATTTTCCCATAGAACATGATCTCATCGATTACTCAGAAGCCAAGATAATCGAGGTTTTTTGTTTCTTAACTCGTTTTTTCATCCAGAGTGCCCTAAGTAGTCATTTGTTGAACTTCAACTATATCAAAGAATTGTTGTCTTTTGCGGGACTTTACATTTAAAACCATATTTTAAGTGTCTTGGTGGAGTAGAGGCAGTCAAATTGGCATCTGAGTGATTTCAAAGCGTTATTATGGGAAAAATCAATTTTTTCACACTTAAACGGCAAAATCGGAGTGATAGCGTAGTCTGAGTGGAAAATGATGTATGGACGAAATGTAGAGACAAATGTGCTCTACAATTATGTTGAAGTAATCATCAAAATCGGTTCAGCGACAGTCGAGATAATTGAGGTTATGTGATATTGAAATTGGTTTTTCGACTGTGGCGCCCCTGGTGTTGGTCCCACAAAGTTCAAATATTTTAGAAAGTTGTAGCATTTGGTGAGATCTTTCGTTTAAGCCCTCATTCATCAAAATCGGTCACATAGAACCGGAGATATGATTTTTTGAATTTCGTGAACTTTGACCCCTCATATCTCCGGTTCTATTGAAACCACAGCGCTCATACGCACCATTTTGGAAACGTCCTAGACTGGACTACAACATACTAAACTTTCAATAACTTGCACAATGCCGTTTTTGAGAAAAGTTACTTTGAATTTCGATGAATTTTGACGCTATCACAGGGCCACCTGTGGTGACTTTTTGAACTTCCATCTGAAAGTGCTCATTGAGACGAAACCAAAAAGGTCAAAGAAGATACAGCTGAAGACGAAACAGCGAAAGAATGGAGAAACTTTGAATATTTCAAGAAGGAAGGACACAAGACAAGTAATCTACCGAACGGACACAAGATCGTTAAACATTACCAAAATGGACAGAAGACGAAAGAAGAAGTGGGGAGTAATCTTTTCATGCTTGGGAATTGCTGTAACACCATGCAACGCTGGAGACTCGATGATTGCTGATGATGATGATAAAAGTTTAATGAGGATTGACTCTGAAGTTGTCCGGGGGTCAACTTATTGTCAGGAAGGGCCGTGTGGGAATTGGATGAAAAATAGTAGTCCAGTGTGAAATAATATTATTCTCATTCGATTGTTCATAGGAAGCAGACGTTGAAGTTACATTCTTTTCAATTAAATCATTCATTAAATAAAAAGAAGAGTCTTTTCCCTCAATATCCTCCTTCCCGAATCCTACATGTGGGAATTGGATGAAAAATAGTAGTCCAGTGTGAAATAATATTATTCTCATTCAATTGTTCATAGGAAGCAGACGTTGAAGTTACATACTTTTCAATTAAATCATTCATTAAATAAAAAGAAGAGTCTTTTCCCTCAATATCCTCCTTCCCGAATCCTACATGGGGGCTCAACCGGGATGGGGGTAGAATATTGCTGGGAAAAATAAAAAAGACGTGGAATTTTGAGGAGGCCGATAAAAAAAATGAGTGGAGAAAAACGATGAAAAATTAATGAAAAGACGTGATATGAAGACAAAAGACGGTAACTGCTAAAGAGTTGCAAGAAGACGAAAGACGGTATCTGCTGAAGAGGTACAAGAAGACGAAAGACGGCAACTGCTGAAGAGTTACAAGAAGACGAAAGACGGTAACTGCTAAAGAGTTGCAAGAAGACGAAAGACGGTATCTGCTGAAGAGGTACAAGAAGACGAAAGACGGTAACTGCTGAAGAGTTACAAGAAGACGAAAGACGATAACTGCTAAAGAGTTGCAAGAAGACGAAAGACGGTATCTGCTGAAGAGGTACAAGAAGACGAAGGATAGTAACTGCAAAAGAGTTACAAGAATACGAAAGACGATAACTGTAGAACGAATGACGAAAGATGAGAAGCTTTAAGGAATTGGTTACTTGCCTTACCAAGTGTGGACTTGTGAATGAATGTGAGAAGAGAAATTTGCCTTGCAATGGGAAGAAAAAGGATCTTGCACGACGAATTGTGCAATACGACGAATTATTGGACTTTTGACGAAGAAAGGACTTATCAATCAATGCGTGAAGAGAAATTTTTCTTGTGTTGGAAGTGAAGAAGAGCTTGCACTGCGCATTGTGCAACATGATGAAGCTTTAATTGATTTCCAGAAGAGTGAACTAAAGATCAATAAAGAAAAGGGTGTCCCAAGGATGCTTCAAATGTTGGTTCAGGACAAGGATGGAGACGAAACTCCAAATATGGAAAATACGAAGGAAGAAATCTTTGGTGATGACAATTGGATTATGCAGATTCGATGTGACGAATATGTGAATGATAAGGAGAAATTGGTTGATGAAGATGAAGCTAAAGATGTCTACGACGAGTGTGAAGATGAAACTAATAAGACGGAAATGACGAAAAAAGATGACTCTGAAGATGAGAATTGGATCAAACTGATACCATGCGAAGAATATGAGTCTGAAGTAGTGGAAAAATTACATGCAGAAGTTGAAGACGAGATCGCCTCATGTTCACCAAAGAAGACGAGATCAAGAAAAAGAAGATGCGAGCGTAAGGACATCTCAAAGAAGATACAGCTGAAGACGAAACAGCGAAAGAATGGAGAAACTTTGAATATTTCAAGAAGGAAGGACACAAGACAAGTAATCTACCGAAAGGACATAAGACCGTTAAACATTACGAAAATGGACAGAAGACGAAAGAAGAAGTGGGGAGTGATCTTTTCATGCTTGGGAATTGCTGTACCACCATGCAACGCTGGAAACTCGATGATTGCTCTTGATGATGATAAAAGTTTAATGAGGATTGACTCTGAAGTTGTCCGGGGGTCAACTTATTGTCAGGAAGGGCCGTGTGGGAATGAATTTGGAATTTGGAATGATTTCACTGGGAACGTAGTACCCGATCAGTAGAACAAATAGTATTATAGAGTTCTGTTCAAGGGAGGAGACGTGATGAAGTTGCATAGTACTGAATTAAACCATTTATTAAATTAAAAGGAGAGTTTTCCCTCGATATCCCCCTTTCCCAAATCCTACATATATGTCGCTATGTTAATTAGAACCGGAGATAGAGGCCGGTCAATGTTCGAACTTTGACCCCTTATAGCTCGGGTCAGGGGTTATGGATCGACTTAAGTTTTTTTTGTTTGATAGGTATAATCAACGGCTACAACATACTAAAATTTTAGCCCGATGCACAATGGAATTTTTGAGTTATTTAACTTTTAAGATTTAAAAATTTTCTTTTTAATAATACCGCCCCTAGCGGTGGTTTTATGAACTTGCGATGTTAGAAGGAGAAGTGGCATTTCATGAGAGCTTTCCAAAAAGCCCTCATTTTTTAAATTCTGACAATTAGAACTGGAGTTATGGCCATTTTAAGAAATTTTTTTGGACCCTTATAGCTCGGGTCAGGGGGGTCGGGGAACCTTAAGTTTGGTATTGATGGAAAGCTCTAAGGCCCAGCTATAACATACTAAAATTTGAGCCCGCTCGATGCCATAGGGGCGGATCTATTGAGAAATCAAAAAAAGGGTGGTCTTCAAAATGGCGGAAGGAGGGGTGGGGGGTGGGGGGTCAATACACCAAGTTGCAATTTTCACCCGATATATAACCTTTGCCGAAAACCGCAAGTCGATATCTTTTTTAGTTTAGGAGCTATTAAGCTCGAAAGAGCGGCCGGCCGGCCGCCCGGGAACTTAACTTAGCCCCCCATATATTCGTGATCAGGAAGTGGCGAAATACATTTTGGCCAAGTTTGAGCGCGATCGGACGACATGAAATTTTGTTAGGATTATAGTAGGTGAGATTGTTAAGAATCTCACCTAATATTAGGCTTGGACAATAGTTATTAAAAATATGATAACAAGATACGTATTTATATACATAGGAAATAAATTTACTTCAGGCTATTTTATACTCTTTTATCAACATATGTTTTTTTTTAAGACTATAATAATAATAATAATAATAATAATAATAATAATTTTGGCTTCGGACTAATAAATATATTAAATATAAAATTAATCTAGCTGCAATCATACCCATAGGGTACTGTATCGTAATTTTTTATACATTTTCGCTTGTCAAAAGTATATTTCACAGTTTTTGTCGAGGGTCCCGATGACATGTGAAAGTCAGCCCCTCGAAATATGGTATCAGTATATTTTACCTCTATGGGATCCGCACCATTTAAAAGTTCTTTAATAGTATCAAAATTTACTTTTTCTTCAAATGTGACGATTCATAGTGATACCCTTAAATACAACCTTGTAAGAGTGCTTACCTGTCATAGGGTTAAATATACGGATACCATACGATTTAGGACCTGTCGATACATACTCGTCGATGTAGGCTCCCTCACCGTAAGAAGATAGTTCATCTGTGAGATCCCCTAAAAATGAACCAGTTTCAAGAGGGTTTTCTTCGCCATTCGGTACCAAATATATTATTGAATCTGTATCACAATAAAACGCGTTTTTCCCAACTTTAGACAGGGCATTGTAGAGCGCTATTCTTGCATTTGTTGTGGTACAGATTCCTACCCCTAAATTTATATGTTGTGACTGAGGAATACACTCAGCTAAATAAGACCATGTAACAAAGATTTTATTCTGTCCACAGAGGTATATCTGATGCACCTCAATTTCTTCACTTGCCACAAATGACATTAATTCCTCTTGCGAACTACAGATTGTTGTCTTTTTTAGATCATCTCTTTGGATAAATTTTCCCCACAAGCTGTTTAACATTAGTTTTGATAAACTTCGAAGTCCCTTGTTTTCAGAAATATTTGCCCCGTCGAGTTTGATACCTTCATTCTCAAGATATTTTTGAAGATATTGATCTTTAGCTTCTTCGGATTCACAGTCTTCTGGCCAACCGCTGGATTCTTGTTTTATTTTCAGAAAATTATCCACATAGTCTGCGAATAACCCTCTTTCTCCAGAATCACGATCATATTGAATTGCGTCATATGACCATAACTCCAGACTTTCCAGAATTTTATAGCAGTACTGTACTGCTAATCTGATCTCATCTAACGACCAATATCCTAACAATGAACGTTCGTCTTCACTATGTGTGCATTTATCTAGATCGGATTTCTGTAATGTACACATAGCACAGAGTGGGAAAGTCAATCTGTCGTTGCACCGATAAGGTAGGCGTGGCAAGTAAAGATCGCGTGGCGGTAGTATTCTACATCTAGCGACACCATCATAAGCTAAAATTTCATCAGGAGTTGTAAAATTTCGCTTTATTGTTGGATGACCCACGAAGTATTTAGAATATTTATTGGCCCAGGGGTATAAGGATGTAAAATCGTAATAGAACATCTTATCACCCTGCTGAGCCTTATAATATAGCTTAAATACTTCGGTGCGCCCATCATACACAGCCGATCGTAAATCAAAATCCGAGTAAATAATTTCTCTGTGATTATCAAGAAGGCGGTTTAACTCGGGATACGATTTAAGTAACTTGCGAAATTTGCATTCCCAGATGAAATTGATTTTGTAACCTAACTTTTTTATTTTGTTTATTCTGTGCCTCGTCATTCTATATCGATTTTCCAGTGTATCCAGTGGGTCTTTACTGCACTGGTATTTTCGATTTAACAGACAAGTGTGACCGTGATAAAAGCATCCGAAAAATTCAAAGACTGTGTTGGAATCTTCATCAAATCCGTCAACAACAAAATTAGTATTATTAATTTTTTCTTCGTAACGTAAATTTGGAAAATCAGTTTCTTTTTGAGAAATCAACCATGTAAGACCGATTTTACTTTGTAGATGGATAAATCGCGAATTATAATTATTTTTAGGTATGATACCTAAGGTATTTTCCTTCAAATAATTTTTTCTGTAAACCTTCATAACGGCATCCGCGATAGTTACAGCTTGCAAAAAAGGATTAATATTTGTAGTTTGTACAAATGAGGCCATGAAATTTAAACATCCTGCTCTTAAGATGTGAACATCTTGTTGACAGTATTTAACAAGTTCCTTCTTGTTGTCAAATGTTTGATGCTTGTTTTCATCATACCATTCGACAAACTTAGAATACTTATCCGATGACATGTTATCAATAGGATGATAATTCATTGAAGGATATGGTCCAACATAGTCTTCATTTTCCGGCGTATTAAATTTATAAGGGTACTCACCCTTAGTGCAATCCGTTAACCCGAAACTTGCACCAAATTTAGATAACGCGAATGGGATAAAAGCAATGGAATCGATAAATGTCACGTTATTAACAGAAATGCTTAAAATTTTTCTCCCTATCAATATCGGGGAAATTTTCACATCTCTGTTACACAATTCTTGTAATATAAATTGGGCATCATATCCTTTTGAATTGTGTGCAATTGCTACAACGCACCATTTACGAAATGTGAGTACATAATCAACAAACTGGGAAACGCAATTTTTGGGATCATTTGTAAGAATTTTTTCGAAAGGATTGCAATTAAGGCAGTTTGTCGGGAATGATGAGGCACAAAAACAGGAGTGGCAAACAATGTTGGTGACGCAGAGATTTGGTAGATGGCTGAAGAAACCCTGACCTTGATCAATCAATTGAGATTCAAAATCATAAAATATTATTTGAAATTCGTTTGGAGGAGATAATTTAAAAGCTTGAACATGGCAATAATGGGGAATATTTACAATTTTATTACAATTATAGCATTTCTTTGTATTACATGTATGTTTAATATTTGGGTTTACTTTATAAAGTGTATTGCAAGAATCACAAATTCTGATCTTGTGACAAATTTTAGATTTGTGATTATTGAAACAAATATCGCCCCGAAATTCTCGATTGCAACTGGAACATTTTTTAAGGAAGGGAACAGAAGGACAAGGGGGATATGAATCACAAAGGGCACACTTTTCCGGACATTTGTGATTGTGATTATATAAAGTGTTATGGGGCGTACCTGAGATATGGAAAATATATATTAGTTTAGATAATCCTATCCTTGTCGACGCACCCACACAAACAATAAAAAGAGAATTCCACTTTACTTTTACAAACTTTATTTAACAACTTTTATTTAACCCAACACCTTATTAACACACTTCCTACTCGACTGTTCAATGTAGACTACTGTCGAACTCACTGCACAGACTGGACTGATAAGAACGTAACGGGACTTCCTGGTTTCCCCTCAACATCTCCCTCCTGAAGTCAGATCACCCCGTGATCTGAGATTGTATCCATGAATGGGTGGTTTATGTTGCGGTGAATTCCCATTGACGTCTCCATCCGTGAATCTCGATCTAAGTTGATTGCAGTGGCTCCGGATAAGACGATCTCCTTGGCACCATTGAACCAAAACATTGTAATTGACATTGCCACGTCGTTCAATGATTTCTCCAGGTGCCCAAACACGTTTGTTGGTGGTGTACATTCGAGCGAAAACCTTTTCTCCTGGATTGAAGATCCTTTTCTTTGCGCCATGTTTCTTGTTGAACTGTTGTTCCATGGTAAGATTTCTCTTGCTATTGTCGTCTTCCTCCTCCCCCGGAAGGAGAAGGTTGAGATCAATATTGAGTTTCCGTCCTGTCATGATCTCAGCTGGCGATTTTCCATCAGGCGCGCTTGGATTTGGTGTGGCACGATATGATGATAAAAAAACTGAAGAGCTTCATCCACAGTATGCTTGTGTAATTTTGCTAGAGCTCTCTTCAACGAGTCCACCATCCTCTCAGCTTGTCCATTCGATTGGCTATGGAATGGCGCAATCCTCAGGTTTTGAATCCCGTGATCCTTGCAGTATGACTGGAACTGAGTGGACGTGAAATTTGTGGCATTGTCGGAAACTATGATGCGAGGAAAACCCCATCGTGAGAATGTCTCTGACAATTTTGTGAGAGTGGCACTCGTAGTCATCGAAGTCATTCGGAAAATTTCCGGCCACTTTGAATAGGCGTCAATGATTATGAAAAAATCATGCCCTTGGAAATTCGCATAATCGATATGAAGCCTCGACCAGGGCTGCGAAGGAATTGGCCAAGAATATAGAGTCGTTTTCCCTGGTGATTTTGCCACAACCGCACAATCATCACATTTCCGGACTAAATCCTTGATGTCTGAGTCGATGCCTGGCCAATATACATAGCAACGTGGAAGAGATGTCATGCGTTCTCTGCCAGGATGAGCTTCATGAAGCTTTCTCAGAACCATGTCACGGAAAGTGGGCGGAATCACCAGGCGATCTCTATAAAAAAGACAATCACGAATCAGTGAGAGTGAGTCTTTTACCTTGTAAAACAATGACACTTCCCTGTTAGTGAAATTGTGTCCTGTGGGTGGCCATCCTTCAAGAATGTACTTCTTCACATCCTGAAGAATCCTGCACTGGGAAGTTGCCTTCCGAACCTTGTTGAAAGTGAGTGGGAGATGCCTGAAGTTATCATCCACAATGCTGCTGATCTCTCCTTCCAACTGTGCACAGGCCACGATGTAATCTTCTTCAGGTTGATGGTGGGAATTCATAAGACGTGAAAGTACATCCACGTGTCCAAATTCTCGGGTTGATGTGTAGCGAATATCAAAGTCATAGGACTGCAGAGTGAGGGCCCATCTTTGGATTCTATTCGCTGAATGCACAGGAATGCCCTTCTTCGAACCAAAAATGGCTAGAAGAGGCTTGTGGTCCGTGAATAATGTGAACTTTTTACCGTAGATGTAACGGTGGAACTTGGTAACCGCAAAAATCAGAGCCAGGGCTTCACGTTCAATTTGACTGTAATTGCGCTCAGCTTTTGTCAATGAGCGACTCGCGTAGGCAATCACTTTCTCTGAACCATCCGGGAATTTGTGTGAAATTTGAGCTCCCAGAGCCTTGGATGATGCATCGGCTGATACTTCCACTGGTCTCTCCGGAAAATAATGAATTAGGACGAGATCTGAGGATAAAATCTCCTTGAATCGATCGAAAGATTTTTGACAATCTTGAGAACAATTCCACTTGGCATCTGACTTGAGAAGATCATCCATGGGAGATCTCAAGTGACTCATTTCCTTGATGAACTTGGAGTAGTAATTGATTGCTCCAAGGAACGACCTCAGTTCTCCAACATCTCTGGGTGGCAACATCTGAGATATGGCTTGAATTTTCTCAGGATCCGGACGACATCCTGTCTGGTCGATGATGTTGCCCAGAAACTTGATTTCTGGTAGGAAAAATTGACATTTCTCCAAGCGGATGTGGAAACCATAATCACGAAGTCTCGTGAGTACAGCTCTGAGTGTCTTCAGGTGAGATTCCTCACAGCGAGATGCAATGGCGATGTCATCGAAATAAACAGCTACACCGTCAATTCCTAGCACCATTTGCTCTACAATCTGTTGGAAAATACCTGGGGCAGCCTTCACTCCTGGGCATAGACGATTGAAATTGAAAAGCCCCTTGTGTGTGTGTATCGTGAGCATTTTCCGAGCATCATCATCCACCTTGATCTGTAGATAAGCATCAGATAAATCAATTTTACTGAATACTTGCCCAGACGTGAGTTTGTTGTAGACTTCAGTGGCTGATGGAATGGGATATTGACTTGGTTCCAAACAATCATTTAGCCCCGTGGAATAATCTCCAACTAGTCTAATTTTTCCATTTGATTTGCGAACAGCAACAATGGGAGCTGCCCAATCTGATGACTCTACTGGTGTTATGATATCCAGATTTTGAAGACGCTGGAGCTCTTCCTCAATTGTCTCCATCAGATGGAATGGAACTGGACGTTTCTGACGAAAAACAGGAACAGCGTCAGGCTTCAGGTGGAGTTTTGCAGAAATTTTTGTGCAGAGACCTAAGGATTCAGTGAAAACTTCAGAAAATTCGTCTTTGAGTGTTTGAATGGATTCAGCTTTATTTATTGATGGAACTTTCATCACACGGCAAAAAGTTGATGGAGCTTTGTCCCATAATTTGAATGTTGTTATGAGATCAATGCCAAATAAATTGCATTCGTGTGTGTTTGTGACATAAAATGTCCCATAGGCTGAATCATCTTGAAGTTTGACATCAGTAGAGAATTTTCCCTGAATAGGAATGAGATTTGATTGAGCATCTCGTACAGAAGAATTGGTTTGCATGAGGTGTGGTGCACCAATTTTTTCCCATGTGTCTTTTGAGATGATGGAAATATCTGCACCTGAATCGTATTGAAGATTCACAGATATCCCGTTGATCGACACAGTGATGAAACGCCTCTCATTCACAAGTGTTTTGCCCACAGTGTAAACAATGTTGGTGTTGAATGACTGTGAATTTTTCCTATTATCCTTGGTCTTCTTGGAATTAGCACGTTTTGAACAGGAGCAGTAGCCTTCTTTGTGCCCAATGGAATTGCAATCCTTACATTTATGCTGAGCATAAGTGCATTCGGAAGAAAAATGCATTGCGCCACAATTCCAGCATGGTGTTTTGGGTATTTGTTTTGAATTTGCAGAATATCCCGGTTTGGATGACGATGATTGTTGTGACTTTTGAGATGATTTTTTTGGATTCTGGTACTTGTTCCTCTGAACGACCTTCACCGATTTTTGTTCTCTTTCTAGCACGCTAGCATCCTCTTGCACTCTAGAGAGTCGCTTGGATTCATTTAGCATGAACTGTAAGTTGATTTTGCTCACATCTTCTGTCTCTAGCTTGTTCAGCAAACGAGTTCGAAGTGAGCTCTCTTTTTCACTCCTCAGTCCCGCTAGGTAGATAAGAGCTTTGAAGGCATCATTGGACAGTGATAAATTTTTCACATCTATCATTTACCAGTGCGGCATAAGTCACATAATCATCAGAGTCTCTTTTTGTAGTGGTGATACAGTTGTATCTGGCACGAAATAGTGACTCTTCTGGTCCAAAAAGTGATTCTAAATTCTTCGCAGTCTCCTCATAGTTCAGATCTTTGGGCTCTTTGGGCAGAATGAAACGGGCATAGCGTGAAAAAGATGATGAATCAGGCTTTCGGAGTAACAATCGCACTCTAGCGCCATCTGAGAGCGCGGAGCCATCCTCTAAAAAGATTCCTTTGTGACGTTTGTACCAAATGTCAAACGTAAGCCCTGTTTCCGGATCATGTGTAAATGTAGAGCATGAGTTTGCCAAAGATTCCAATAAATCTGGAGTCATTGGTGGCATAACCTTATCCATCAGCAATTTTCTTGAAATTTCCTTCAATTGTTCTTGCTGAGTCTGAAGAATTTTGGTGAGAATTTCCATCTCAGTGGGTTTGCTTGCACTTGCACCAGCTGAAGTGCCTTCAGACCTCGTGGTGGGCATGTCCGGTTAGCACGTGATGAATCAGAAAAAAAAATTTTTTCTTGACGTTAAAATTTTTCACTTTTGCAGACTTGTGGGACTCTGGGCAGGCCGTGGATCTGTGGAATTCCAAGCCAATCCTGATCTTGATGGGAAAAGTGGCTCCAATCCGCCGTCGCCAGTGTTATGGGGCGTACCTGAGATATGGAAAATATATATTAGTTTAGATAATCCTATCCTCGTCGCCAGTGTTATGGGGCGTACCTGAGATATGGAAAATATATATTAGTTTAGATAATCCTATCCTTGTCGACGCACCCACACAAATAATAAAAAGAGACTTCCAGTTTACTTTTACAAATTTTATTTAACAACTTTTATTTAACCCAACACCTTATTAACACACTTCCTACTCGACTGTTCAATGTAGACTACTGTCGAACTCACTGCACAGACTGGACTGATAAGAACGTAACGGGACTTCCTGGTTTCCCCTCAACATAAAGTGTAGCACATTTTACATTCTTTTCTATAGTTAAAGAATGATTTGATATTACGATTTAAAAAATAATGAATATTATTTACATCGTAAAATAGATTTATATACAATGCCTCATTTTTAGATGTTTTGTGTGATCTATATGCAACACTCTTATAATCTTTCGTGTTATCAAAAACTGTGACTAAATATTTAGGAAAAACTTTCTCAAATTTAGAAATAAAACTTAAGTTGTACTCCCCATTTTGCTTTACTGGAACACCACATTGTTCAATGAACCCTATTGTATATGATTGAAGCTGATTACTATATCTGCAAGCGAATTTTACAATTTCAATGTGAGAATGAGATTCTCAATTTGAGAATATTTTGTTCGAAAAAATCGCTCGCAACTCAAACAATGCGAGTTGAGTTTCAACTCAATGTGAGTAAAATTGTTTGAGTTTGAGCAAAAATGTTGAGTTTGATAAATGAATAAACTCAACATTTTCATCTTTCACATTTACTTTAAAAAAATGTTCCAAATAACTTAAAATGAAGAATATTGTTAATTTTGATTAATTTTGAAACTTAAAAAGGCTCTTTATCTGCAAATAAATGAGTATTTATTGTGAAATTAGCGCAAAATATGTGTTCAAAAATATTTCTATTTCAGCCTGATTTATCAATTTTCCTGTAAATTAAAATTCATTTTGATACTTTCCTCGACTTTTTATGAAAAGTTATTGACAAACATGTTTTAATTTAAGGGAAATAATGAATTAATATAATATAAATCAATTTTTTATGCGTGGCGCGAGAAAAGTTAGGTTAAATTTACTCAAATGTCAACAACTTTCAAAAATGTTGATAATTAATTTGAAAGATTCTCACAAAGTCTTGGACTTGTGAAAATGTGATGATGGTAAGGAGCAAAGGATGAAAATCCAAGAGTTGCTCTCTAAAATTTACAAATTCTTATATTATAGTGGATGAGGATGAAGACATTGTACAGAATTATGAATTAATCATTCCCGGACAGTCCCTAAGTCTCTAAAAAAAATCTCTAAAATTTTAAAGAATCTTAGCACCTTCAGTGCTTTAGAAAAATGCTCAATTAGAATTTAAAAAAATCGTGAGAAACTTCATTGAGCCAGTTGAAAGAAAATTTCAGCTGAAGAAAAGACGGAGAGCCTTGATCGACACAGATGTGATCTCAACACCGGCTCCGAGTCCTTGTCCGAGTCAGAAGTACTGGGAACTTCTGGCTCAGAAGAGTCTGGTGGCTCTAGTAGATGCCCTGAAAGACCTCGAAGCTCCACCCGAGGTGAAGGATAGCATAGCCGGCCAGTTATCCTGGCGTCTCTGGCACTTTTTCCCTGCAGCCAGAGATGCAGTCACAGCATTTTTCCCCCTACGCAAAACACACAACTCTAAGAGTTATTTTACTCTGAGGAGAAGCGTCTGGTGGCTCTAGAAGATAACCTGAAAGAGATCGAACCTCCACCTGGAGTGGTGGGTAGCGTGAGCGTGGCCAGACTTATCCGGACGCCTCTGGCAGTTTTTCCCTGCAGCCAGAGATGCATTCACCCCATTCACCACACCTTTCCCGCACACACAAAACACAACACCAAAAGTTGATTCACTCCAGGTGGTGGATACCGCGATCAGAGCCTTCCAGACGCTTCTGTGATCATACTTCGTTCATCCAGGGACTCAGTCACTTTCCCTCCACACAGAGACACTGTCCAAGAACTTATTGGAGGTTATGTGTAACGTCAACATATATCTTTACAAATATTCACAGCTATTGTAATTGACTGAAAAGCGAGATATTTTACTTTTTATTAAAATTACGTTATGCATTAATTTTCAATTTTTTGAATTCAAGTTCCTGAACATTTTTCTCGTTGATTTAGTCCAATCATTTACGAAAATATGGTACTTTTGATACGCTCAGTAATTTATTTTTACGCTCTGCATTTTAAAAAATAATTCCCATTGCATTATGGATTCTAAGATTTCTCTATAGAACCTAAATTTGCTTAAATCAGTTAAAGGGCTTCCGGAATTAGCAGACCAATTCGTCATAGTGTTCCTAAATAACAAAAATCTAATTGTGAAACATGAAATAAAAAAATGGAGAAAATTGTGAAATTCAAACATTTATTCAGTTGAGCAAAAATGAGTTTTTACAGATAAAATATTGATTGTAAAATTTGTATGTATAGAATTTCCATTCTATAAGACCTCTTAAAAATAAGAGACAAAAGACGGTTGGATTTTGAATATGCATGGAGGGAGAGAGAAGGAGGAAAAAGTGGTGAATAAGATCAGCTGGAAAGAAAGTAGGGGAATGAGGGGGAACGAGTCAGAGAGTTACGTAAGATTTGATTTGACAAAGAGACGTGAGGAGAAAAGTGTATAAGTTTATTTTGTGAATTATAAATTAAATATTAGTTTAAAATACAGAAAAACGACAGTGACGTAGAGTTAAACTGTGTTCAGTCTAGTAGTGGAGAAGTTGGTGTAAATAAAATAATTGGTGAAGGTGAAAAGTGTGTTTCACTGCCTCAGTGGATTTGGAAAAGGGCATTTGGCGGTCATCGAGGAAACGTCTTCTGGAAAATCCAGCGGCCTACGTTCCGGATCACTGTTGAAGATATTTAATAAAGGAATATATATTTCCAGGTAAACTGGGCAGGAAGAAGAGGGTATTAGATATCACAGAATCCTATCACAGAGAAATTATTGTTTACCACAGGTACGTGAATATCACAAACGGTAGAAGGAAGCCCAAGAAACACACAGTCCCTGACAGATTTATAACACCACAATATATTATAGGTAATTCTCCACATCAGTGGTCCTTCGAGCCGGATCACTGTTGAAGATATTTAATAAAGGAATATATATTTCCAGGTAAACTGGGCAGGAAGAAGAGGGTATTAGATATCACAGAATCCTATCACAGAGAAATTATTGTTTACCACAGGTACGTGAATATCACAAACGGTAGAAGGAAGCCCAAGAAACACACAGTCCCTGACAGATTTATAACACCACAATATATTATAGGTAATTCTCCACATCAGTGGTCCTTCGAAGGAAAAGAGACCCCAACGAGGAGGCTTCAGTCACACGGCATCAGCCACGAGAACCTCGCAGTTTCGCCTGTTGACATTCGCACTCTGAAGACAATTGCCTTGTAGAAAAATCTTGGATATCTGCAGAAAATCTTTGGCCATTCACTGGGTATCCAGCAGAATTGAAAAGGAACTCCACGAAGAAGAGGACAAAGAAGCAGCTCCAAAGATGGCGAATATCAAGAGTCGAAGCGCATATAAAGGGCAACTTACCAGTGTAAAGACAGCCATATCCCGCTACCATGAAGATGAAAGTCTGTTGAGTAGAGACGGTGCTCGAGCGTACCTTGAGACGAATTTGGAGATTTGTGACAGAATCAGGGTTCGATACAATAGGGTACAGGATGAAATCATTAACCAAGCTGAATCAGAAGAAGAGCGCGAAAGGGAAATTGAGGAGCAAAATAATTTCCTATTGGAAATTGATGAAGCGGAAGAGAAACTGACTGAACTGATTGTCAATATCAAAGTCAATGAATCTGCAAAGAAAGATCTTTTCCATTCAACCATCATTGAAGATGAACGAATTGACAAACTTCTCGATGGCTTCTCAAAACTCGTAGAGCGTATGGATGGTAGTGAGAATTCCAAGTATTCGAAACTCGAACCAGTGAAAATCCCCACATTCAACGGAGAGCATGCGCAGTGGCGTTCATTCAAAGAGATGTTCATCAATCTGGTGGACAGCAACAAGAAACTGTCAAAGACGCAAAAGCTGCACCATCTCAAGGCGAAATTGACCGGAAAGGCCTTTGACGCCATTGATCATCTCGATATGTGTGATGAAATCTACGACATAGCGTGGGAAACCATCACAAACCGATTTGAGTGCAAGAAAAAGGTCATAAACGGTCACATCGAACGCATCAAGAGCCTACCTACTCTGAAGAATCCTATCGTCGATGATCTCAGGAATATCTACGATGTCTCCACGACGACTATCAATGCAATGGACGCTTTGAAGGTCAACACTCGAGATCCGTGGATCATCTACGAAGTCCTGAGCAAACTCGATCACGAGACACAGATGTTATGGTCGCAGGAGCAGTCAGACGTGCCAACATGGGACGAGTTTAAGGTATTTCTAAATAAACGTTGTAAAGCTTTAGATTTATGTCCATCCACGTACACTAGTAATGTAAATAGTTCAGGTTCAAAAGTTCAAATTCAGAAACAAAAAATTGTAAAGTCCCTCACGATCTCTAAAGAAAATTCAAGTCAAAAGCATGAGTCATGTAGCGTTTGCAAGAAATCCGCACATAAGTTGTGGAAATGCGGTAAATTCAAGTCATTTCCTGCAGCCAAAAGGCTCGAAACTGTTAACAATTTAAATCTTTGCATGAATTGTATATCAGAAAGTAGATCCCAACATGCTGTAGACAAATGCCCTTATCCTCCTTGCAAGCATTGCAATAAGTCTCATAATTATTGGGTTCACGATGCTCTCTCCAACCCCCCGTCAAAGGTTACTCAAGACAATCCTCAATCAGTTTCCGAGGATCAGAAGAAGCCAGCCGTGCTGAGTAGCTTTCTTCCGTCAAACAAGAGTGCCAAAGGTGAGATTCATCGCTCTATTTTGAAGACAGCATGTGTAAGAATTCTGGATTCCCAACAAAATGTCCATGTGTGTCGCGCCCTTTTGGATTTTGGATCCGAGATTTCTGTGATGACAACCGAATTGTGCCAGAGATTGAGATTGAAGTTGCAAAAGTCCCCTTACACTCAAGTTGAAGGATTTCAAGGACAAGTAAGCAGCCTCAAGCATCAAGTGAATGCAATCCTCATCCCTCAGGAAGGAACGCAAATTTCTTTGCAATGTCAGGTTTCACAAAAGATTTCCACCAATTTGCCTACATCTCAGATAAACCCTCGGGATGTAAGGGTTCCCACGGGATTCGTGCTCGCTGACTCAGAGTGGCATGTGTCTAGGCCAATTGACCTACTCATCGGAGCAGCACACGAAGACGAAATTATGCTGGACGAAGTTTACAAAATGGGCCCAGGAATTCCATCACTCAGAAATACCGTCTTCGGTTGGGTAGTTTGCGGAAAATGGCAGCCTAATGGCGCACAATCAGCAGACACTCCCCCCGTTTGCCACACAATATCCCTGAAAACCATTGATGAGACCCTCAGGAAATTCTGGGAACTCGAAGAACTCTCAGAAGAATGTCCACAAACGGTCGAGTATAGGGAAGTGGAAGAATTATATTCAAGTACGACAAAAAGATCGGAAAACGGTCAGTACAATGTTCGTCTACCTTTGAAGGGAAACTTCGGTGAACTCGGATCTAACCGAAAGCGAGCTTCAAGGCAAATGAACTTCCTAGAGAGAAGGCTCTCACAGAATCCCCAACTATACAAGGAGTACTCTAATATCTTTGAAGAGTATCTGAGTTTGGGAATCATAGAGAGAGTGCCTCTGATCGAGCTTCAAGCTAAGTCATATTATATGACACATCACTGTGTTGTTCGAGAAAACGCGTCATCTACCAAAGTCAGGATCGTTTTCAACTGCGGATCTGTTTCTGAGACCGGCATAAGTCTCAACGATGTTATCAAAGTGGGGCCTGTCGTTCAACCGGAGTTGATAGAGATCTTGTGGAGATTTAGACGATTCCCGATTGCACTATCCTGTGACATTGTCAAAATGTATTTGCAGGTACTACTCAATGAGGATCACAGAGATTTGCAACGTTTTCTTTGGCGAACATCACCAAGTGAACCAATCATGGACTACAGGTTCAAGACCTTGTGTTTTGGCAATGCTGCGTCACCCTATCTTGCCACAAAGACGTTGACCAAACTTGCAGAAGATGAAGGAGAAAGTTACCCACGAGCAGCAGAAGTTCTTCGGAACAATTTTTACGTGGATGACTGTCTATTGTCAGTGGAGACCACAAAGGAAGCGATCGAGGTGCAGAAAGATCTCATTAGTCTTCTCGGCAAAGCTCAAATGAAGCTATCCAAGTGGCAATCCAACTCTCCGACAGTACTTCAAACATTGCAAGAAAGCAACACAGAGGCAAAGGAAGTCTCAATCTCTGATGGCTGCGTGAAAGCGCTAGGATTGATGTGGAATCCGTCAAACGACACCTTTTCATTTCAAGTCGATACAATGGTCGAGAATTTAGTTCCAACCAAGAGAAATATCCTGAGAGTGGTGGCAAGGATTTATGATCCGCTAGGACTACTAGCCCCCATCACAATCAACGCGAAATTAATCTTGCGGAATCTTTGGAAGAATGAGATTGACTGGGATACCGAGGTTGAGGGAGATATTTTGCGAGAGTGGAAAAAATTTATTGCCTCACTACAACACATTCCGTCTATGAGAATATCTCGATGGACATCGAAAAACGAAAATGTTTGTGAAGAGCAGCTCCACATGTTCTCGGATGCCTCCAACCTAGCCTACGGAGCCGCAGTGTACCATGTCACCAAGGATGTCTCAGGACGAATTTCAAGTCAGATGTTGACGGCGAAGTCGAAAGTTGCGCCAATCAAAACTAAGACAATCCCGAAGCTAGAACTTTGTGCAGCAACACTTGGGGCCAAACTGTTAGCAAAGGTCGCAAAAAGTCTGAAAATCAGCAAGGTTTATTGTTGGGTAGACGCCAAGGTAGTTCTTGCGCAAATTGCATCCGCTTCAAACAAACAAGACGTTTTTACCAAAAATAGAGTGACAACGATCAGAGAGTTGACAGCTGTTGAATGTCGGAGACACGTTCCCACAAAAGAAAACCCGGCAGACCTCATTTCAAGAGGAACCACAGCCATGGAGTTGAATAACTCATCATTGTATTGAGAAGGCCCTCATTGGTTAAAGGAGAGTGATTTAGCTTGGGAAAGCAAGGAAAGTGTTCCACCAGCAGTCGAGGAGTCACAAGACATTTCAGTCACTACACTCACTGTCAACAAATCAGAAGCATTCATGAGCAGCTTCAGACGATTCACTTCACGTAGAGGAGTTTGCAAAGAAGTGTTCTCAGATAACGGAAGGAATTTCCTAGGAGCATCACGTGAACTTCAACGTCTGTTAGCAGAAGAAGCTCAAACCATTCAAGACCAAACAATCAACCAGAACATTACCTGGCACTTTCAACCGGCTCGTTCTCCGCACTTCAACGGATTAGTCGAAGCAGCAGTGAAGTCAGCAAAGACTCATCTCAAGAAAGTTATTGGCGAGCAACGACTAAATTATGAGGAATTTTATACAATTCTCACACAGGTCGAAGCCGTGTTGAATAGTAGGCCGATCACCATTCTGTCGGACGATCCCAGAGATCCACAACCATTGACTCCGGGTCATTTTTTGCTTTTGGCACCACCGACTCAGCTGCCTGATGAAAATCTTGCATCCGTGAGGATGAACCACTTGACAAGATGGCAATTGTGTCAGCGGATTGTACAAGATTTTGTGAGAAAGTGGAGGCTATCCTACTTGCACACACTTCAAGAGCGCTCAAAATGGCACACGGAGAAAGAGAACCTGAAGGTGGATGACATAGTGATCTTACACGATGCTTCCATAGGAACCACCAAATGGACAACAGGAAGAGTTGTTGGAGTTCACACTGGAGGAGACGGGAAGGTGAGAGTCATCGACATAAAAACCCCGACAGGCACCTATACCAGGTCAGTGACTAAAGTTGCCAAATTTCCAACATGTGAGAGTCACAATCTCCCCCGGGAGCATGTATAGAATTTCCATTCTATAAGACCTCTTAAAAATAAGAGACAAAAGACGGTTGGATTTTGAATATGCATGGAGGGAGAGAGAAGGAGGAAAAAGTGGTGAATAAGATCAGCTGGAAAGAAAGTAGGGGAATGAGGGGGAACGAGTCAGAGAGTTACGTAAGACTTGATTTGACAAAGAGACGTGAGGAGAAAAGTGTATAAGTTTATTTTGTGAATTATAAATTAAATATTAGTTTAAAATACAGAAAAACGACAGTGACGTAGAGTTAAACTGTGTTCAGTCTAGTAGTGGAGAAGTTGGTGTAAATAAAATAATTGGTGAAGGTGAAAAGTGTGTTTCACTGCCTCAGTGGATTTGGAAAAGGGCATTTGGCGGTCATCGAGGAAACGTCTTCTGGAAAATCCAGCCGCCTACGTTCCGGATCACTGTTGAAGATATTTAATAAAGGCATATATATTTCCAGGTAAACTGGGCAGGAAGAAGAGGGTATTAGATATCACAGAATCCTATCACAGAGAAATTATTGTTTACCACAGGTACGTGAATATCACAAACGGTAGAAGGAAGCCCAAGAAACACACAGTCCCTGACAGATTTATAACACCACAATATATTATAGGTAATTCTCCACATGTAAAAAAAATTAAAAATGGATTTTCAACAATTATATAGGTTTCATTAAAAGGGAATTTAATTCTAAAGACAATAAACCTTAACAGCTGAATGTTGAAATGAAAAATAACTTCAGTTTGTATCACATACCAAAGTTATTCTAGAGTTAAAGTCAAGCCAGTTTTAAATATATTTTCGTATGCAGGAACGTGGAATAGTGCTTTGGCGTAAGCTGTTTTTCTCATATGTTTGGCTTTTCTGACATACCAGAAAATGTCAATTCATCTCTTTGAATTATTTGTATTTACTAGTATTTTTTCACCAAAATGACACACAGACTTCACCGCATGTGAAAGAGAATCAAATAACGGTGAACATAGTAACTTATCTAGTGCTTTCTTTCTTTGTCAAAGCACCAACGCTGTTTGAACAACAAATCTTCATTCTGAGGACTATCCCTAAAGTGGGGATAATTTTAGTACCATTTTATTTTATAAAAAGGGTGGCAAAGCGTCCGAGGCTTTGCGAGTTGCTCGAACTCCCGAGAAAAATCTCTGCCTTGCCCTAGACACACTTGCGACTTAAGCCGAGAGACGACTTTGTGAAAAATGATAGAAATGTAGTTTAACCATTATTTCTGATATAATTACGCTAAGCCGTCTCTCGGCTAATCCTCATGTCTGTCAAGGCCCTTATATACCTTTTCGCAATTTTTCTGATGCATATAAAATTATTGTCGAATTTAATTTGTTTTTAAATCACCACAAAACCAGCTTAAAATTGAAAATTGTTCAAGAGGATTTGAAAAATCAGTAATCTTTTAATTAAACAAAACGGGTGAAAATTAGGCCTTAGATTTTAAATAATTCTAGATGGCGAATTAACTTGTGACAGGTGTTTAAGGACGAAATGTTCAGCTGAACTACCTCCGAAACATATCCAAAATGAACGAAATCGTCAGGGCCAACTTTTTGCAAAGTAAAAAACATGTTTTTGGAGGGGTTAGAAGGAGTGGGGTACTTTGAGTAATTTAGTTGGATAGAGAATATATTGACTTGTGGGGGGGGGGGGTACCGAAGACTGGAAATCAATATTTCTTGCCGTTTGGCAGCTAGGGTGGTGAGAAGTTAAAAAAAAGTCGATTGTGGAAACTGCTCTCTCTTGGAGTTCGAGCAGTTAAAATTAAGTTATAATTCCCAAAACGGAGATTTGTTCCAATTTTCTTTACAGTGGTATTTAATGTAAATGCTAATAATTTTAAAAATATTTATATACAAGTAAAAAATGAAATTGCGGTAGTGTGGTCAAAATAAGAATCACAAGTCATGTAGAATGTTTGTGCTTATACACATAATTTATGATTTTGCGTAGAAATTTGAATTTTTCTTCTAGCAAATTTAAGGATTATTCGATACCCTCAAATATTATTTCGTGAACTAAAAATCGTGCCTTAGGGTGCCGATTATAGAATTAATTCGATTAATTCACTTTTTGAAAACATTAATGTTCTGACACTGGAATTACCAAATGTAAACATCACTTTCCAGTATAACAGTTTGAAATATTCTCAAAAAATATTCTCAACTCAATCTTAGTTGAATTGAGTTTGAGGATCTCATTCTCACATTGCAATTGTAAAATTCGCTTGCTGGTCCAACTTTTTAAAGTTCTCTCACGTCGATCGGTATTTTTGATATGTAACACTCTTCCAAAGAGGAGTGCGATCGGTAAGCAATACTTAGTAGCACCGGTGTCGATAATGCTGTATTTTTTATACCTGGTGAAAAAAAATAAATAAATAAGTATAATAAACAGAATCATTTTTATAGATAAATATACTTTTTCATCTCATTCATGCTCATATTAGCTGCTTTGTTCCTTCCTGTTCCTTGCATCATGTGCACAATATTTGCTTGAATTACGAGGTCGTCGGTAACACCAAAAGAAGAATGACTTTGATTGACTTTTTCTAGACGATCAAGTAATATATCAGCTGTGAGTCCTGTAATAGGGGTAAGACCAACATATATTGGTCTCACCTCCGGCTTTTGAGGTAGGTGTAACTCCAGCACGGCCTTATCCCCATCTTTGCCTTCGCTGGTAATTACATCGATGACCTCTTGAAAAGCATTCTCCATCCAATCAAATCCTTACACAGATCCTTCTGGTTTTTTTTCAAACGAAAATGTACAGCTAGTTCAGTAACATTAAATCGCTTGTTAAACGATTTTTGTTTGCTCATAACCTCAGCCAAATTTTGTGCATTTATGTTAGAGTGATTGCCTATAAAAAAAGAAAAACAAATTAGAATAAACAAAGAACTATTTTTTGTTTATTTTGTAGAATAAAATTTAATTGCACTTTTAGACATACCTCGACCTGACTGATTATATTGATAATCATTAGATACTTCTTCTAAGTCAATATTCATTCCAATGGGCAGGCAAAGACCTGGCGACGTGGATGATGTTGGTGAGACTGGTTCCGATCGGTCCGAGAGACCCTCCTTCAGATTTGAGTGAATTTGGGATGCTGCTAACGCTGACTGTAACGTTGTTGAAGAAGTAGTATCTGAAAGAATTAATTTAACAAATCAGTTAGAATGAGCATAAATAATTATTCAAATAATATTCATAAATACACGAAGTTCTGTTGACTTACCAGTTCCAAACCAAAGTAATTTAAGAATGCGTAGACGAATCGATTCATATTCTTCAATAGCGAAGATATCGTGAAAGAATAATTTTTTTTCTTCTCCCGAAATTTGCACTCCATTTAACAATAGTCTTTCGATCTCATTCAACAAATTTTCTATAAAAAAATGTAAACGAGGTTCTTTAAGGGCTTTAAACAAGAAAGACAGACTTTTGTTTGAAATTAAAACATCCTCCAAGAAATATGACATTGTTAATTTCACAGGTTTTCTTTTTGTGCACTCGATAAATGTCTTATGTCATGTACGACTTAAAAGAAAGTGAAATAATTTCATACACAAGAGATTTGATATCCGCAATAAGCTTTATTTTCTGCGGAATACGAAGAAAAAATTGTGCGTCAATAAACGTAAGCTAGAATTTTTTTTATTGTATCAGCATTTTTTTTAATAGAAAAAACACTAAAGTGATATTGATTAAAGTTTATTAACTTATAATACACATTTAAATTATACTTTGACTATCAAAGCTAATTTCAGTAACATTTTCATACATAAGTGGAATTTCACTAAACAATCTAAAATAGTTTATTGGTGGTCTTAAGTACATTGGTGCTGTATAAGATGTTGAATCTAATTTTGTAACACTAAGATTCTTACATGCAGTGATATATCTTTCACAATATTCCTTTACAAAATATTGAACAGAATTATTATAAATTAAAGTTGTATTAATGAAATCGTTTAATAACATTAAGTTTCGAAATTCTATTTTAGTTAAAACTATCGATATGCCATTTTGGGTAAACACTATACAACAAGACTTATTGAAGCTTAAAAAATTTATTATAATTCCTTGTGCATCTCTTGATGTAGGCAGTAATTCATGTCCCTCAATTTGATCTCCAGGGGTATCCAGTTTTTCATCAATCATATCCTTTCTAGCGCAAATTGATAACCATTGATTACGAGAGATATTAACAGAATCCACTCCAGAATGCAAATTTTGGGTTGAAATCTTTACAATGGATGTAAAATCTTTCGCCGAGAACCCGATGGTAACAAAAGTAGAATGATATGTATTTAAAAAATATGTATATCCTTGTAAGATGTTGGTGTCATTTCTACTTTTTGTTGCTGATACATCTAATGATTGGATTTCTCTTTCTGACTCTTTTGCACGATGATCTTCTCCTTGAGTGAGAACTTTCTTTTGGCGAGTCCGTTTAGGTTTTTGAGATGATTCCTTAATGTTTTTCATACTCATGAGTAATTTCCAGACAAATGTTTGTAATTATCATACATAACTTCACTTTATAAAGAGTGATTTAGAACTAACTTGAAATTATAAAGCAACTCTTATTTAAAACTTTCAAACAATATTTTTAAAATTTCTTCGAAATCAGTCGACAACCCTTCGATCATTTTCGTATAAGCGAATTGTAGAAAATAAAGTAATAAACTTATTCAGTGAAATCTTTTTTGATCTATAAAATGCATACACGCAACAATATTGTCCACAAACACTTAAAAATGATGATTGAACAATTTTTTTTATTGTAAATAACTTTGTCTGTATCTAACTGTTTTTTTAAAAAAGCATGAAGATATTTGTTCTGCAAAAATCTTCCGTAGGAGTCAAAAAATTCTATAGTTTTCTTGAATTGCGGCAGATAGATACACACCCAATGTTTTCCAGGGTGTGTAGAAATTGCAGTATTTACTACAAGTAAAGAAGGTCTTTGTAGTTGGTACATGAGTAATTGATCCATTGGAAAAACTCCATGAAATATTTCTCTAGTGAATTTATTTCTCTTAAGACACCTTGCAATCTGTAGCGTGTTCATGACTGATAATTTTTTAAGTATGTTTTTCTATATATATATATATATATATATAATTCACCATTAATAATCATCTTATAAAAAATGAATAAGTGATATTACACGCGAACTTAAAGGTACCACTCAAACATATACATACATACATACACGGATACATTCACACATTTATTTTTCGCAACCAATTTCAATTTATGAAGTTGAGATAAAGAGACGATGGTGTAAATTGCACAGGGAAATTTTTTGTATAGGCAAAAATGTGTACAGGTCACATTTTATTGTTTGTACACAATTTAGTCTCTATAGGAAAAATTGCGTATATTCACACCATGTATAATTTCTCCCCCCGTTTGATATTTCTGCATTGTGAATTATAGATCATAAGATCATCAAGTACGGACACAGGGAAAATTGGGAAAAATTGTGTATAGTCTCACTGTACACATTTTTTCCTTTTAAAGCACAGTCCTACAGTGCCATACTTACTACTTTCTTGTCCATTTTTTCCCTCACTTTTTCATAAAATTCGTACCGCACAATTCACAACCAAAAGAAAAAGTGAGGTTATGGCTATTGCAATGCAATTGACAGGTTTAAGATTCAACGTGTGACTGTTGACAAGAATCTCAAAACCCGACTTAAGTCGCGATTTGACTTCGATCTCATAGAGAATTGTAGTTATTAATAATAATTAGAGGTGGCTGATGGAATTTTATTTCTTACTGACTTTATTTTCAATAGAGTGAAAGTGTTTTGCAGTGGAAATATCAGTGTTAAATCATCGAAAAGTAATGTTTTGTGAGTGCCAAAGAATGCTAAGCCTCGTAGTGTGTCAGGAACTGACTGGACTATGAACGAGCTTAGTCGTCTCTGGACTTTAGTCGTAAGTGCGTCCAGGGCATAACTATCAGCTGAAGCAGAAAACAAGCTTGTAAAAATACTTCAAGCTGGTCATTACAATCGAGAACTTCACAGATTGCGTCAAAATCTGTCTCTTCCATCAACGAGCAAAATTCTCAGTCTAAATCCATTTCTAGACAATGATGGGATTATGAGAGTATGAGGTAGATTGGAAAAATCGGAGCTTTCTTTTAATCAGAAGCATCCAATTCTCATACCTCACAAGACGCATTTTGCCACACTCATAATTAGAGATGCTCACGAGTCTACAATACATGGCGGCATATCCTTAACATTAAACTACTCAAGAAACAAGTACTGGATTCCAAACTCCAGGTATACAGTAAAAACAATCCTGGATAGATGTGTATATTGTTTCAAACAGAAGAGGCATACCCCAAATCAATTGATGGGAGATCTCCCTCAAAATAGGGTTACTCCTTCTTCTCCTTTTGCGTCATGCGGTATTGATTTCGCGGGTCCATTTTACACAAAGGCATCAAAAGGAAGAGGAATAACCAAAAACAAAGGCTACATAGCTGTGTTCGTGTGCTTCAGCACCAAAGCAGTGCACTTGGAGTTAGTAAGTGATCTGTCGACAGAAACATTCATTGCGGCTCTCAAGAGATTTATAGGCAGGCGAGGAAAACCTGCAAATATCTACAGCGATAACGGAACAAATCTCGTGGGAGCAAAGAATGCTCTTGACAGAGAACTCAGAAATACGACCGAAACTGCCTCAAAATCCGCTGCAAAATATGCAACGGACGAGGGTATCCAATGGCATATGATTCCACCGCAGCTCCACACTTTGGTGGACTGTGGGAGGCAGCGGTGAAGTCGACCAAAAAGCACTTAAAGGCATTGTTGCTTTCTTCCAAATTCATTTATTCATGTAACAAAGTTTCCACGGTTCAAAAGTACAACGGTTCAAAGGTACAACGGATTAAAGATTATCTGTAAGAAAGGGATCAGCCATGAAGCTTTCACTCAAAATATAACCTCAAATTTTACCTGAGCAAAGCCCTCTTTCAATCGCGTTTTACTCTATTCTTCAGCTTGTCCTTGAGGTCCTATAAATTAGAAAATTCTATCAACTCCTAATTTCTCTATTCATTTCCTATCCCCTACTTACAGATATAACTTTTTTAGTCAATTTTTCTCGCACGTGGCGTCTCAAATTCTTGCCGGAATATCTTCAGTTTCCTAAAAATACAAGGTTGTCCTACAGACTTCTAAGTCAATTCTCTTTTTCAACAGTCTACTTACGATATTCCGAATTCTAAATCAATATAATTTCACTTTGATTATCACTCAATATCTTTGCGTTCGTCTCGCTCAGAATTCCCTATCACAGTGTGTTCTAAACCCTAACAAAATGGCTGCCCCTTCTTATTTAGTACACAATTCGAATTTGAATCTGCAACAGGCATTGATGTCCGATATTTCACTCACGTTTGAGGAATTTATCACGGTTCTAACAAGGGTTGAGGCAGTTTTAAATTCTAGACCAATTGCCCCCCTGTCGAATGATCCTAATGATCTGGCCGCGCTGTCCCCGGGACACTTCCTGATCGGAAGACAAATTCTTGCGCCCCCAGAGGAACTGGTTCAAGAAGAAAATCCTTTGAAGAAATGGAGGACAGTCACAAGACTACAACAGGAGCTTTGGAAAAGATGGTCGCGAGACTATCTTCAGCAGCTTCAACAAAGACACAAATGGAAACAACAGAAGGAACCCATCAAGGTTGGAGAACTTGTCGTGATGATAGACGAAAATTCCCCTCCTCAGCAATGGCCACTCGCCAGAGTGACTGAAATACACCCAGGGGAAGATGGGCTACCCAGAGTAGCAGATATCAAAACCAAAAATGGAATAAAAAGAAGGCCGATTACCAAATTGGCACGGCTTCCATTACAACAAGAACTTGAAGAAGAACCTGCTCAGCACCCAGAAACCACATCCAATTTCTGCCATACAACGCAGATTCGAGCAAGGCCATCAAGGCACTCATGGAAATCAATTCTGCTATTTATGCTTTTAGCGCTTCTGACTCTGGGAGCAGCACAAACGGACAACTACAGCATTGTTCAACCAGAATCAGGATTGTATGTGGAAAGTTTGGGTATTGCTCGCTTGAAAAGAGAAGTTCTTAGAGTTCAAATAGATTATCCCTATGATCAACTTTTCAAGGATAAGAGAATGGTTGAAGAGACCTTCCAAAACACTTCAAGGGCATGTGAGATCGCTGAAACATTAACTCACGATGTACATTGTAAATACTACGTGGAACATCTTAGACATAAAGCAGACTCTATATCGCAACAAATTGATAACGTTGCCAGTTCATCAAATAGGAAGAAACGAAGACTTCTCGGCAAGGCACTGACTTACGTATTTGGTGTTAATGATGAGATCTACAAAGAGATTGACGAATTGAAGCATAATGAAAATGAGAACTTGGCAGTTGTAAAACAACACAACATGCTGCTTAATGCTAAGGTCGATCAGACAGTTGATCAAGTCAATGCAAAAATGTCACAGTTCACCCAGAAGATGAATCAAGTGCTAAAGTTGACGGAAGAACTTCAAGCATGGCACGCTGTAACAGATCATAATAGAGTCAGACTAGAAGTGTTGTCGATGTACACAAGCGCAAGTGATTACCTTGATGAGTTGAATGATTTTTACAGAAATCTGATTAGAGCAAAGACCGGTAGTGGCAATATTCTAGAATTTGCCTCGCGCAGAACTATTCGTGATGCGATAAAGATAACTTTGGAAAAAATTGGTTCAAATTATCAGGTAGTAGAAAATTTGCAGTCGAGTGTAGGTTTGCCATAGAGAAAGGCAAATTTCATGTCTACGGAAGGTTGCATATCTTGGATAAGAACTTATTTCAAGTTATGCATGTTACGCCAATACCATTGCAATTGACAAATGGCAGTTTCCTGATGCTTGATACAGTAATTAATACAATTGCTGTGGATTTCAATGGTCAAGGCTACTTCGAGTTTCGTCATGACATCTGCGCTCAAGATTTGCAGTTAGAGTACATCTGTGCTCCACATGCAATTCATAGTATAAAAGAGCAGCCGGCATGTCTGATTGACGAAATATATAATCGCCATCCAAAGAAGGCCTGCAACTCAAGGATACTTGAGCTTGAAGGCATCTTGTGGAAGAAGTTGATGATGTCAAGCGTTTGGCTCTATATGACTAAAGATCCCGAAACAATCGCCATAATATGCCACGGTGAGCGAGAAGAACACTTAATTAACGCTGTTGGCATTATTAAGATCACAGGAGGATGTGCTTTAGAGTCTGGAACCATGAGTCTTCGCTCTACAATGGAGCCGATGGTGAAAGCTTCTTCTAGCTTTATAAAACCATTGGATTTCACACAACTTGGCATGAATATTAGCGCCACAAGACTCAAGGTTCAGCATCCTCAAAAGCTGAAGCCATTTCAGCCCATTGAAAACGTTCATGTACCATCAATGGACCTGAGGACTCATGAAGACAGCACGATCATAAGACATCCTGGTTTTACGATTCCAATCACGATATTGATTGGTGTTTTTATGTTTGCTGTATGGAAGTCAAGGAACGTGTGGTGGCCTTGCTGCATTCGTCGATCCAATTCCAGCACAAGGCCCCGGGATGAAGCATTAACTTTATCAGAGAAGTTCAACCGACTCCTACGACGCATAAGAAGATCATCGCTGCCCGTCCCGTCGCCGGCCCAAGATGTTCACGCATGAACATGGATTAATATTTTTTAAGATGAAATGTAACTTAAGATTTTACCCTAAATATTTCTCCATAAGTACACGCATAAGAATATTCGCGATTGTCTTTAGTATAGGTCAGTATATCTATACAATATTGTCATAGATATACCGCCTCATAAAATAATTTTTGCTTATGCATTATATATTCAAGTAATTTTCCCCACATATTCTTGGGCGTGCACTTTCGTTCATTTTTCACTCTCCCACTTTCTCCCAATTTTCCCACTTTTTCCCATGCACGTTTTCAGTGCAATTAATTGATATAAAAACCCGAATTATTTTCAATAAATGTCTTTTTTCGAGCATCCGAAAACTTCTAAAGGGAGCCAAGCATAGAAGCCCAATATTGGCTGATGCTGTAGGAGGAAATTGTTAGAAAAGTCTTTGAGTGAAGCCAACAGTCTATTCTTTATTGTGTCAAGGAGCCCTAAGTAGGGAAATTTATCGACACCAGGAAGCGATTATCAATGAGAGAAAGCAAGAAGCTAAGAAGAAGACAACAAGAGTGAGTAAAAGGAGTAAGAGAATTTTTCCTCCCGGAATAATCTTAGTGAGGAGATTTTGCGCTCCTAAGATCATTCTTTTCCCCCCAATTTAAGTCGAGCGGTAAACCCGCACCTTAAATTGGGTCCTGCTCACGGGAGCACCCTTCCCATTACAACCCCCTATTTAGCTCTGTCACTGAACAGTCCCTATCTCTCATAGTTTCCGAGATAATCGACTTTAAAGATTTTCTGACACTTGTATGCATTTCTTTTTCAATTTTCCTCATTTCCAAGCGAAATTTTGCATATCTCAAGCTTGAAGGAGGCTCTAAACAGATGTAAAGTTTGAGGTCCCTATCTCTTATAGTTTCCGAGATAATCGACTTTAAAGATTTTCTGACACTTGTATGCATTTCTCGCCCAATTTTCCTCATTTCCAAGTGAAATTTCGCACATCTCAAGCTTGAAGGAGGATCTAAACAGATGTAAAGTTTAAGGTCCCTATCTCTCATAGTTTCCGAGATAATCGACTTTAAAGATTTTCTGACACTTGTATGCATTTCTCGCCCAATTTTCCTCATTTCCAAGTGAAATTTTGCACATCTCAAGCTTGAAGGAGGCTCTAAACAGATGTAAAGTTTAAGGTCCCTATCTCTTACAGTTTCCGAGATAATCGACTTTAAAGATTTTCTGACACTTGTATGCATTTCTCTTCCAATTTTCCTCATTTCCAAGTGAAATTTTGCACATCTCAAGTTTGAAGGAGGCTCTAAACAGATGTAAAGTTTGAGGTCCCTATCTCTCATAGCTTCCGAGATAATCGACTTTAAAGATTTTCTGACACTTGTATGCATTTCTCGCCCAATTTTCCTCATTTAGGGATTGCTGACGCAGTAGAGGAAAAATGTGTCAGGCGTATTAACGCATCGCCTGACGGGAGAGTAGAGCTTGCGTTCCACATTTCCACACACACACACACACTCACTCAGAGATCATTCGTTGTCTTCCCCTCTTCCATGACAAACAATGTCGTGTGTTGAGCGGGAATTCGAGAACTTTCTTCCCATTGTTGGGAGAAAGTATAAATGGGAGAAGCTCGAAATCCACTTCCTCTTTTTCTCTGCAGTTATCACCAATAAAGTAGTATCATCTTGCAATAGTGAACCACGTTTTTTTTTCTTTCTGAAAAAGTCCAATTTATCAGTGATTTGGTGTCAAAAGTTCCGCGCGCCTCTAGCGGACATTTTAAATTCACCACTTAAGAAAAAAACCCTAATAAGACAACCCTAAATTTCGTAAGTCTTGCGCTAACATCCATTGAGCTCACGCATGTGAAATAAATTTTCCTCTTTAAATACAAACTAACCATCCTCTAAAACTCTAAAACTAAACAAAGTGAACAATAAGATCAAGTGATCAATCTACCGCAATACACTACTTCAATTAGCACGGAGACTGGAAGACCTCAGCAAATGGAATTTTGTTCCTTCTCAACCGGATATATTTCCAGGTAAATTTGCACCCTTCCGTCTCCATAATTTTGTTCCTTCTCAACCGGATATATTTCCAGGTAAATTTGCACCCTTCCATCTCCATAATTTGGTCCTTCACACCGCAGTCGTCTGGACGAGACGACAAAACCAGCATCTTTCTGCAAATATCGACCGGGAGCGTCGATACTTCCATCCATCTGAGACACCTCATCTGTCCGGAAACGCACAACGCGTCATTCCAGGGGCGTTTCACTCATCTCAGTCACTAACTGACTGATAATCCTCGAGGCTCTTCCTAACGAAGGGGCACCTCGTCTCTCTGGGGCTTCAATATCGGTGCTAACCATTGTTTATTGACCGTCCGGAAGACTATAACCTCATTTTTTGCCACGAGGTCCCACGAGGCTTTCTCACACACACTCTGACACAACGAAACGATACATAACCTCATCTAGGGTAAGTCTCCCTCCAATTTATCGCATTTTCTTCGTGTCTTCGGGTATCAGCTCGTCCTCCAACTTTGCGAAATGTCACTGAAGACAAAGAGAGGGGTAATTAAGGGGTAGGTGACACGAATAATTCGTTTTGTGGAGTCTTTGGATGAGTCTCAATTGATTATCCCGTCAATCCAAGAAGAGCTTAAAGCTAAACTCGAGTATCTTACGAAAGTCAGGGATAAGCTTTCAAATTTGCATGAGCAAATAATTGCGGAAGATGGGGTGAATGTGGCTGAGGAAGAAAATAGCTTTGATGAACTTCATGCCACAATCGACAATCTCGATACTTCCAGTAGGGTTATCATCAACAAAAGGAATACTGCATCTAACGCTGAGGTTGAGAAACCCCCAAGGCATCTCATGGTTCCAATGAAAACCTATCCGACTTAAAATTTGACACTTTCGTGGACAAATTCTCAAAAGTCTTGGAGAAGTTGTCAAGCCGTGATGAAATTGATAATGTAAAGCTCGAGCCAATCAAAGTTCCCACCTTCTCCGGGTCATATGAAGATTGGCCAACATTCAAGGACATTTTCCTGTCCTCTATTGGGAATTCTCAGCTTCCAGATTCTCACAAAATGCAATATCTCATTTCATACCTGAAAGATGAGCCCCTAAGGACAGTACAACGTTTGAAAATCTGCGATGCAAATTATCGCGCTGCTTGGGAACTCCTCTCAGAAACATATGATGATCTTTCTGCTATAATCAATGACAGTATTCAGAGATTTCTTTCCCTACCAAATATCAAACCTTCTTCTCAAGCGTCTGTCCGTGAGTTCCGTACTACTTGCAACTCAATTCTGCATTCTCTCGACACAATGCAAGCAACGGGACGGAATATATGGCTTGTTTATTGGGCATCCCAACGCCTTGATCATGATTCCAAGATTCTATGGGCTAATACAATAAAGGGAAAGGTTTCAACATGGGAGCGCTTTGATAGCTTTCTTGAGGGACGTGCAAAGGCACTTGCGATCTACACGCCTCCAATCGAGAAAACCCCTAATGTAAAATTTCAACCCCCTCCAAAGGCTACTCCTCGCTCAAAGCCGTCCACAACCAACTTGCTAACAACTGATTCTTTTAGTGTTTGTGATTGCTGCAAGGAGGGACAACACAGACTTTACAAATGTCCCAAATTCGAGGCACTCAGTGCATTCGACAGATTAGAGTTCGTCAAGTCTCATAATCTTTGCCGAAATTGTTTTGGGAAGCACATGACAAAGCATTGTCAATCCTCCAAATGCAAGAAGTGTTCAATAAAGCATTCAACGTTGCTACACGATGCATATCCCTCCTCGTCTACTTCATCACAATCTACTACTCCACAAACTCAAAAACCTGCTCTATCCGAACCTACCCCCACAACCTCGACTTCAAAGGATACACCTGTCACTCAAACTGTCGCCATATCCTCTACTGTTCTCTCTTCACATACTGTCAGCAAGATCTTTCTGGCTACTGCAGTGGTGAAAATCCTGGATAGAGACAACAATGTCCATCTCTGCAGGGCCATCCTGGACTCGGGTGCCCAGATGAATTTGATGACTCAGGAACTCTGTCAAAAGCTAAAATTGAACAAGTCCTCCTCCTCTGTCATGATTTGTGGAGTTACTAATTCTCACAGCCTCACAAAGCATCAGACAGACACTATTGTTCAGTCTCGACTCAATGACGTACATCTTGAGTTCAATTCTCTGGTAGTTCCGAAAATCGCAGGAGATCTCCCTAATTGGGAAGTAGACACTAAATCCACCCCACTTCCTCAGAATGTTATTCTGGCAGACCCTACCTGGAATGTCACTCTACCAATTGATATCCTTATTGTGAAGTGAACTCCACGACGGCTCTGGTTAAACTCCACTTCATTGCACTCATTTACACATTTTTATAATAAATCATTACATTCAAATGAACTGATTAATTGACACAATACATTCAAATAAGCTTAATAAGCATAATAATCAAATTTCTTCTAAAATAAAATTCTCTTATTTTTAAGTTCACTACATTTCCTATCCCCTAATGAAAAGTGAATGAAATGAACTAAAAGCTTTAGAAAAATAAGTAAATTGATATAATATTTTACTATAATTTGTAGTGTAGACTGTAGAGTAAGAATCTAAGTCTCTTTTCTTTCTTGTTTTTAATTAAAAAAATGATAATTTCAAAGGAATTTTCAAGAATACAATTTTATGTAATTAATTTTATTTGGTTTTGTTTATTCATTTGTTTGTGCAAAATCTAAGGTGTTTAACTTTTTTCAGTTCCTTTTTCTAGTTTGTAATCAAATAATTGGAATATAACATATGTGTATATATATATTTTTTTATTTACTTTTTTTTTAGTTAATAATAAAATTGAATTAATAACATTCATATATTGATTTATAGTCTAACATTTCTAACAAACTGATTTTTTAAAACATTTTTTTTAATAGTTTTTTTTTACTTTCTTACCCCTGATAAAATGAATACAATTATATTTGTAAACTTTTGTAAGTTATAGTTTTTTTTTCTTACTACTGATAAAATGAATATTATTTTTATATATTATGAATTTAAAATCAATAACTTTCTTACCCCTGATAAAATGAATATAAGTATATTTCTAAATCTTTGTAAATTGTAAATGCATAATCATTATTTTATTTTACTTTATTTAATTTTTTTTTTGAAGATTTTTTAATTATATTTTTTTTTGTTATCAATATATTTCAACTCTTGTTGATGAAGTAGGGTTTTGAACTGATTTCGTGTTTTTCTTTATATAATTCTTTACAGAAAGTAATGGGCTTTCATAGTCTTTTTCACGAGTCTTATCAGTTTTTGGCGTAGGTACAGGCGGAAGTTTTCTAGTACAATGATTAAGAATATTCTGCTCGGAGACGATAGGTTGTGGTTGTGAAGGAGCAATGGACTGTGGCATTGTGATCGTAACCGATTGAGGGTTCGGGCTTGAGGGTCGTTTCCTAATGCCAGATCTCTTAAACCTCCTGCGGCATTTAATACAAGCATATATAATACCAATCAAAATCATTAAAATACTAATCGTACCAGTTATTGATAAGTAATGAGTTTCATCGAGATATTGAAAATTATTTTCGTGATTTTCCATTTCTTGAAGATCTTCAACTTGATTTAACAATTTCTTTATACGATCTGAATTTAAATTAACCATTGCCGGGGGCGAGATATGCTTCGTTTGATTTTTGATAGATATAGTTTTAATACTACTAATCTTTTGAAACTTTTCCGATGAAGTAACACTCTTAATATTTGATGTTGAAAGAAGTCGTAAACCGTTATCAAATATTTCGCAGCCTTTCTCTAGCAATACAACTCCTTTTCCCATAATGTCTCTGAAGCTTTGAAAATTTTCTTTTTTACATAAAACCTGAATAGTGGTAGAAATTCGAGCAATAAATATAAAGGTATTTTGATCTAACCGTATCCAAATGTTTTGTTTTAGATTAAGAGAATTTAATCGACATGTATCCAGTGTATTTTTAAGAATTGAGAATTCACACGATGGGAATAATGAAGAATAAATTATATTTATCTGGCAAATATAAACATTCTTCGTATTCTTACACTTGTCTACTTCCTGTGAAGTAAGAAGAGCACAAAATTCTTGAGTAGTGTCACTTGCAATAAATTGATGCTCAATCTTAATCATTTTAAACGAATTATTGTTGTCCACGAACGGAAGTGGTAAAATTTTGTTTATAACGAATTTTCTTTTATCGCATAATGGTAAGTTAATGAAAGCTGTAATCCTTTTTGAATCAGAAATTATCACAACATCTGCCAAACTTGTACATTTCCGATATGGTTAATGAAGGAAGTCTGGTATTTTCTGGTAACCTAGAATCAATACTCAAAATTTCGTTTTCAAGCTTATATGGTGGTAATAGCAAAGGATGGCATCGACCCACTATTGCTGAATGGATAACAAGAAGTAATTGATTTTGGTCATGTTCAAGATTTTCTATTTCGATTTGCAGTAGATTTTCCGTGTATAGAATTTCCATTGATTGGAGATCTCTTAAAAATAAGAGACAAAAGACGGTTGGATTTTGAACATGTATGGAGGGAGAGAGAAGAAGGAAAAAGTGGTGAAAAAGATCAGCTGGAAAGAAAGTAGGGGAACCAGTCTGGGCATTACATAAGACTTGATTTTTCAAAGAGACGTGAGGAGAGAAAGTTTGTTAGATTTATTTTGTGAATTATAAATTAAAGGGACAGATAATCCTAACCGGCTTATGTAGGTGAGATTCTTAACGTGAGCTAACTCGGAATGCATGCAAATTCGATTTAGAGCTGAAGTTGGGAGGCGCCATTCAGTTATCTTGAATCAAATTCGTGAAATTATACAAATTTTGTATTTAAACCAAAATATCAAGGATTTGGATGAACTGACAGAAAAGTGTTATATGGGTGAAATGTAGACCAGAATGTTCTCTATAATTTTTCCATAGAAAATGATCTCATCGATTACTCAGAAGCCAAGATAATCGAGGTTTTTTGTTTCTTAACTCGTTTTTTCATCCATCAGAGTGCCCCAAGTAGTCATTTGTTGAACTTCAACTATATCAAAGAATTGTTGTATTCTGTGGGACTTTCCATTTAAAACCCTATTTTAAGTGTCTTGGTGGAGTAGAGGCAGTCAAATTGGCATCTGAGTGATTTCAAAGCGTTATTATGGGAAAAATCAATTTTTTCACACTTAAACGGCAAAATCGGAGTGATAGCGTAGTCTGACCGGAAAATGATATATGGATGAAATGTAGAGACAAATGTCCTCTACAATTATGTCGAAGTAATCATCAAAATCGGTTCAGCGACAGTCGAGATAATTGAGGTTATGTGATATTCAAATTCGTTTTTTGACTGTGGCGCCCCTGGTGTTGGTCCCACGAAGTTCAAATGTTCTAGAAAGTTGTAGTATTTGGTGAGATCTTTCGTTTAAGCCGTCATTCATCAAAATCGGTCACATAGAACCGGAGATATGATTTTTTAAATTTTGTAAACTTTGACCCCTCATATCTCCGGTTCTATTGAAACCACAGCGCACATACGCACCATTTTGGAAACGTCCTAGACTGGACTACAACATACTAAAATTTCATTAACTTGCACAATGCCGTTTTTGAGAAAAGTGACTTTGAATTTCGATGAATTTTGACGCTATCACAGCGCCACCAGTAGTGACTTTTTGAACTTCCATCTGAAAGTGCTCATCGAGACGAAACCAAAAAGGTAAAATTTATGTCGATATGTTAATTAGAACCGGAGATAGAGGCCGGTCAATGTTCGAACTTTGACCCCTTATAGCTCGGGTCAGGGGTTATGGATCGACTTAAGGTTTTTTTTGTTTGATAGGTATAATCAACGGCTATAACATACTAAAATTTCAGCCCGATTGCATAAGGAATTTTTGAGTTATTTAACTTTTAAGATTTAAAAATTTTCTTTTTAATAATAGCGCCCCTAGCGGTGGTTTTATGAACTTGCGATGTTAGAAGAGGAAGTGGAATTTCACGAGAGCTTTCCAAAAAGCCCTCATTTTTTAAATTCTGACAATTAGAACCGGAGTTATGGCCATTTTAAGAAATTTTTTTTGGACCCTTATAGCTCGGGTCAGGGGGGTCGGGGGACCTTAAGTTTGGTATTGATGGAAAGCTCTAAGGCCCAGCTATAACATACTAAAATTTGAGCCCGCTCGATGCCATAGGGCCGGAGCTATTGAGAAAACAAAAAAAGGGGGGTCTTCAAAATGTCGGAAGGAGGGGTGGGGGGTGGGGGATCAATGCACCATGTTGCAATTTTCATACGATATTTAACCTTTGCCGAAAACCGCAAGTAGATATCTTTTTTAGTTTAGGAGCTATTAAGCTCCAAAGAGCGGCCGGACGGCCGGCCGGCCGGACGGACGGCCGGCCGGCCGGCCGGCCGGGAACGTAACTTAGCCCCCCATATATTCGTGATCAGGAAGTGGCGAAACACATTTTGGCCAAGTTTGAGCGCGATCGGAGGACATGAAATTTTGTTAGGATTATAGTAGGTGAGATTGTTAAGAATCTCACCTAATATTAGTTCAAACTACAGAAAAATTTACGTGACGTAGAGTTAAACGTGTTCAGTGAAATCTAAGAGGAGAAATTATGGAAGTAAATAATTGGTGAAGGTGATAATTGTGTTTCACTGCCTCAGTGGATTTGGTGAAGGGCATTAGGCGGTCATCGAGGAAACGTCTTCTGGAAAATCCAGCCGCCTACGTTCCGGATCACTGTTGAAGACATTTACTAAAGGAATATATATTTCCAGGTACGTGAATATCACAAACGGTAGAAGGAAGCCCAAGAAACACACAGTCCCTGACAGATTTATAACACCACAATATATTTATAGGTAAACTGGGCAGGAAGAAGAGGGTATTAGACATCACAGAATCCTATCACAGAGAAATTATTGTTTACCACAGGTAATTCTCCACATCAGTGGTCCTTCGAAGGAAAAGAGACCCCAACGAGGAGGCTTCAGTCACACGGCATCAGCCACGAGAACCTCGCAGTTTCGCCTGTTGACATTCGCACTCTGAAGACAATTGCCTTGTAGAAAAATCTTGGATATCTGCAGAAAATCTTTGGCCATTCACTGGGTATCCAGCAGAATTGAAAAGGAACTCCACGAAGAAGAGGACAAAGAAGCAGCTCCAAAGATGGCGAATATCAAGAGTCGAAGCGCATATAAAGGGCAACTTACCAGTGTAAAGACAGCCATATCCCGCTACCATGAAGATGAAAGTCTGTTGAGTAGAGACGGTGCTCGAGCGTACCTTGAGACGAATTTGGAGATTTGTGACAGAATCAGGGTTCGATACAATAGAGTACAGGATGAAATCATTAACCAAGCTGAATCAGAAGAAGAGCGCGAAAGGGAAATTGAGGAGCAAAATAATTTCCTATTGGAAATTGATGAAGCGGAAGAGAAACTGACTGAACTGATTGTCAATATCAAAGTCAATGAATCTGCAAAGAAAGATCTTTTCCATTCAACCGTCATTGAAGATGAACGAATTGACAAACTTCTCGATGGCTTCTCAAAACTCGTAGAGCGTATGGATGGTAGTGAGAATTCCAAGTATTCGAAACTCGAACCAGTGAAAATCCCCACATTCAACGGAGAGCATGCGCAGTGGCGTTCATTCAAAGAGATGTTCATCAATCTGGTGGACAGCAACAAGAAACTGTCAAAGACGCAAAAGCTGCACCATCTCAAGACGAAATTGACCGGAAAGGCCTTTGACGCCATTGATCATCTCGATATGTGTGATGAAAGCTACGACATAGCGTGGGAAACCATCACAAACCGATTTGAGTGCAAGAAAAAGGTCATCAACGGTCACATCGAACGCATCAAGAGCCTACCTACTCTGAAGAATCCTATCGTCGATGATCTCAGGAATATCTACGATGTCTCCACGACGACTATCAACGCAATGGACGCGTTGAAGGTCAACACTCGAGATCCGTGGATCATCTACGAAGTCCTGAGTAAACTCGATCACGAGACACAGACGCTATGGTCGCAGGAGCAGTCAGACGTGCCAACATGGGACGAGTTTAAGGTATTTCTAAATAAACGTTGTAAAGCTTTAGATTTATGTCCATCCACGTACACTAGTAATGTAAACAGTTCAGGTTCAAAAGTTCAAATTCAGAAACAAAAAATTGTAAAGTCCCTCACGATCTCTAAAGAAAATTCAAGTCAAAAGCATGAGTCATGTATCGTTTGCAAGAAATCCGCACATAAGTTGTGGAAATGCTGTAAATTCAAGTCATTTACTGCAGCCAAAAGGCTCGAAACTGTTAACAATTTAAATCTATGCATGAATTGTATATCAGAAAGTAGATCCCAGCATGCTGTAGACAAATGCCCTTATCCTGCTTGCAAGCATTGCAATAAGTCTCATAATTATTGGGTTCACGATGCTCTCTCCCACCCCCCGTCAAAGGTTACTCAAGACAATCCTCAATCAGTTTCCGAGGATCAGAAGAAGCCAGCCGTGCTGAGTAGCTTTCTTCCGTCAAACAAGAGTGCCAAAGGTGAGATTCATCGCTCTATTTTGAAGACAGCATGTGTAAGAATTCTGGATTCCCAACAAAATGTCCATGTGTGTCGCGCCCTTTTGGATTTTGGATCCGAGATTTCTGTGATGACAACCGAATTGTGCCAGAGATTGAGATTGAAGTTGCAAAAGTCCCCTTACACTCAAGTTGAAGCATTTCAAGGACAAGTAAGCAGCCTCAAGCATCAAGTGAATGCAATCCTCATCCCTCAGGAAGGAACGCAAATTTCTTTGCAATGTCAGGTTTCACAAAAGATTTCCACCAATTTGCCTACATCTCAGATAAACCCTCGGGATGTAAGGGTTCCCACGGGATTCGTGCTCGTTGACTCAGAGTGGCATGTGTCTAGGCCAATTGACCTACTCATCGGAGTAGCACACGAAGACGAAATTATGCTGGACGAAGTTTACAAAATGGGCCCAGGAATTCCATCACTCAGAAATACCGTCTTCGGTTGGGTAGTTTGCGGAAAATGGCAGCCTAATGGCGCACAATCAGCAGACACTCCCCCCGTTTGCCACACAATATCCCTGAAAACCATCGATGAGGCCCTCAGGAAATTCTGGGAACTCGAAGAACTCTCAGAAGAATATCCACAAACGGTCGAATATAGGGAAGTGGAAGAATTATATTCAAGTACGACAAAAAGATCGGAAAACGGTCAGTACAATGTTCGTCTACCTTTGAAGGGAAACTTCGGTGAACTCGGATCTAACCGAAAGCGAGCTTCAAGGCAACTGAACTTCCTAGAGAGAAGGCTCTCACAGAATCCTCAACTATACAAGGAGTACTCTAATATCTTTGAAGAGTATCTGAGTTTGGGAATCATAGAGAGAGTGCCTCTAATCGAGCTTCAAGCTAAGTCATATTACATGACACATCACTGTGTTGTTCGAGAAAACGCGTCATCTACCAAAGTCAGGATCGTTTTCAACTGCGGATCTGTTTCTGAGACCGGCATAAGTCTCAACGATGTTATCAAAGTGGGGCCTGTCGTTCAATCGGAGTTGATAGAGATCTTGTGGAGATTTAGACGATTCCCGATTGCACTATCCTGTGACATTGTCAAAATGTATTTGCAGGTACAACTCAATGAGGATCACAGAGATTTGCAACGTTTTCTTTGGCGAACATCACCAAGTGAACCAATCATGGACTACAGGTTCAAGACCTTGTGTTTTGGCAATGCTGCGTCACCCTATCTTGCCACAAAGACGTTGATCAAACTTGCAGAAGATGAAGGAGAAAGTTACCCACGAGCAGCAGAAGTTCTTCGGAACAATTTTTACGTGGATGACTGTCTATTGTCAGTGGAGACCACAAAGGAAGCGATCGAGTTGCAGAAAGATCTCATTAGTCTTCTCGGCAAAGCTCAAATGAAGCTATCCAAGTGGCAATCCAACTCTCCGACAGTACTTCAAACATTGCAAGAAAGCAACACAGAGGCAAAGGAAGTCTCAATCTCTGATGGCTGCGTGAAAGCGCTAGGATTGATGTGGAATCCGTCAAACGACACCTTTTCATTTCAAGTCGATACAATGGTCGAGAATTTAGTTCCAACCAAGAGAAATATCCTGAGAGTGGTGGCAAGGATTTATGATCCGCTAGGACTACTAGCCCCCATCACAATCAACGCGAAATTAATCTTGCAGAATCTTTGGAAGAATGAGATTGACTGGGATACCGAGGTTGAGGGAGATATTTTGCGAGAGTGGAAAAAATTTATTGCCTCACTACAACACATTCCGTCTATGAGAATATCTCGATGGACATCGAAAAACGAAAATGTTTGTGAAGAGCAGCTCCACATGTTCTCGGATGCCTCCAACCTAGCCTACGGAGCCGCAGTGTACCATGTCACCAAGGATGTCTCAGGACGAATTTCAAGTCAGATGTTGACGGCGAAGTCGAAAGTTGCGCCAATCAAAACTAAGACAATCCCAAAGCTAGAACTTTGTGCAGCAACACTTGGGGCCAAACTGTTAGCAAAGGTCGCAAAAAGTCTGAAAATCAGCAAGGTTTATTGTTGGGTAGACGCCAAGGTAGTTCTTGCGCAAATTGCATCCGCTTCAAACAAACAAGACGTTTTTACCAAAAATAGAGTGACAACGATCAGAGAGTTGACAGCTGTTGAATGTCGGAGACACGTTCCCACAAAAGAAAACCCGGCAGACCTCATTTCAAGAGGAACCACAGCCATGGAGTTGGATAACTCATCATTGTATTGGGAGGGCCCTCATTGGTTAAAGGAGAGTGATTTAGCTTGGGAAAGCAAGTAAAGTGTTCCACCAGCAGTCGAGGAGTCACAAGACATTTCAGTCGCTACACTCACTGTCAACAAATCAGAAGCATTCATGAGCAGCTTCAGACGATTCACTTCACGTAGAGGAGTTTGCATAGAAGTGTTCTCAGATAACGGAAGGAATTTCCTAGGAGCATCACGTGAACTTCAACGTCTGTTAGCAGAAGAAGCTCAAACCATTCAAGACCAAACAATCAACCAGAACATTACCTGGCACTTTCAACCGGCTCGTTCTCCGCACTTCAACGGATTAGTCGAAGCAGCAGTGAAGTCAGCAAAGACTCATCTCAAGAAAGTTATTGGCGAGCAACGACTAAATTATGAGGAATTTTATACAATTCTCACACAGGTCGAAGCCGTGTTGAATAGTAGGCCGATCACCATTCTGTCGGACGATCCCAGAGATCCACAACCATTGACTCCGGGTTTTGGCACCACCGACTCAGCTGCCTGTTGAAAATCTTGCATCCGTGAGGATGAACCACTTGACAAGATGGCAATTGTGTCAGCGGATTGTACAAGATTTTGTGAGAAAGTGGAGGCTATCCTACTTGCACACACTTCAAGAGCGCTCAAAATGGCACACGGAGAAAGAGAACCTGAAGGTGGATGACATAGTGATCTTACACGATGCTTCCATAGGAACCACCAAATGGACAACAGGAAGAGTTGTTGGAGTTCACACTGGAGGAGACGGGAAGGTGAGAGTCATCGACATAAAAACCCCGACAGGAACCTATACCAGGTCAGTGACTAAAGTCGCCAAACTTCCAACATGTGAGAGTCACAATCTCCCCCGGGAGCATGTATAGAATTTCCATTGATTGGAGATCTCTTAAAAATAAGAGACAAAAGACGGTTGGATTTTGAACATGTATGGAGGGAGAGAGAAGAAGGAAAAAGTGGTGAAAAAGATCAGCTGGAAAGAAAGTAGGGGAACCAGTCTGGGCATTACGTAAGACTTGATTTTTCAAAGAGACGTGAGGAGAGAAAGTATATTAGATTTATTTTGTGAAGTATAAATTAAATATTAGTTCAAACTACAGAAAAATTTACGTGACGTAGAGTTAAACGTGTTCAGTGAAATCTAAGAGGAGAAATTGTGGAAATAAATAATTGGTGAAGGTGATAATTGTGTTTCACTGCCTCAGTGGATTTGGTGAAGGGCATTTGGCGGTCATCGAGGAAACGTCTTCTGGAAAATACAGCCGCCTACGTTCCGGATCACTGTTGAAGACATTTACTAAAGGAATATATATTTCCAGGTACGTGAATATCACAAACGGTAGAAGGAAGCCCAAGAAACACACAGTCCCTGACAGATTTATAACACCACAATATATTTATAGGTAAACTGGGCAGGAAGAAGAGGGTATTAGATATCACAGAATCCTATCACAGAGAAATTATTGTTTACCACAGGTAATTCTCCACATTCCGCATTGTTTAAATGTTCAACAACTTCAAAATGTAACATTTGATCTTGAAGACTATTCATTTCAGCTGTGATTTCTTTTAATTTGAATAAAATGATGCGGAGATCTGATCGAGTGTCATTTATTTCAGCTAAAGTGGATTTGATTAAGCTCGTATGCATTTTCATTAATTCTTCTGATCGTTTATGTTCCATATCAACAATTTCCAATTTTCTCTTTATATTGATGACATCGTCCTCCGTAGCAGTCCCAAACAAGAGTTTGGAAGCACTACCAATAAGGTTAAACCATCCCCGTTTTACTCTTTTATTACCAATTTCTTTGGGTTCAAGCAAATGTGCAATTGTATTATGGGTTTTGTTTAACTGTTGTAAACGAATAGTGATTTTAGACGCAAAATCTATACAAGTAGAATTAGACGAATCGTCATATATTTGATCACATGCCCTAGTTATTCTTTCGATATCTTCTTCTAATGTTTCTATATTATTTTTAAAATAGGGAAAATCCAGAAAAGCCATAATAGTCCATGATCCTTGCTCCAGGCAAAGCTCTCCTTTCTCCTGAATATACGCATTGCTGTTGTCTTGAATTGTCGTGACATTAAAATAATATGAGAGGTCTTCCGCATGAAATCCCCAAATCAGAGTCGAAAACGCCAAAATCGCGAACAATCCTGAAAATTTACGTTACTCGTTAAATTTCTTTAATTAATTATTGTGAAAGACTTTTTCTTTTCTTCCAATTAAAACCGTAGAATTAAGCGGTGAATTGATTTTTGTAATAACGTAGGGACCGCGTCTTCTCTCCATTAGTTTTGAAGATTCACCATGCTTTGGTAATGTTTTATTTATTATTAAAACTTTGTCCCCAATGTTAAAAGTTTCAGGATTGACCTTTGAATCATATGCAACTTTATTTTTTTCTTTTTGAATTTTTAATCTTGTTGAAGCTATTTGCTGTGTAATAGCCAATTTCCTTTTGAGATTCAAAACAAAATCATCATGGGTATATTGTGGTTCGTGTGAAAAATGAGAAAACGAACTTATGTCAAATTTTTCACCGAAAATTAGTTCATGTGGGGTAAAGTTATGGCTGGCATGTACAGTAGAATTATAAGCTGCTACAGCTTTTGATATCCAAAGATCCCAATCATGAGAATTGTTTCGAGTAAATATTCTAAGATATTCTGCCAAAGTTCGATGAACTCCCTCCACACCCCCTGACGTTTGTGGGTGGAAGGGAGACGCTTGATTTTTTGTAATATGTAAAAGTTTACACATGCGTTTAAAAAGATCTGACGTAAAACAACCACCCTGGTCCGAAACGATGCAAATGGGAGCGCCAAATATACAAACGAATCTGTCTATGAATGCTTCTGCAACATCCTCCGCGGTTTGTGATTTTAAAGGGATCGCCACCAAATACTTGGATAGATCGTCGTAAATTGTGAGAAGGAATCTATTACCATGTTCAGTAAGAAAAAAGGGTCCCACAATGTCCATTGTAACCCTATAGAACGGATAAGGAGACGTATAAGTTAGTGCCATAGGCATGCGAGTATTACGTTGTATTTTGTTTCTTTGGCAATCTGGACATCTCCCTACATACTTATTAATTATCCTTCTCATGTTTTTAAAATTATACTTTTCTTTTACGCGTCTGTATGTGGCAGTATTTCCTCGATGTCCGGAAAGAGGGGTATCATGGCACTCCGCAATGGCTTTCTGAATATCATCTGGATCCGTCAAATATTTAATGTTTTGACAATAAATTGAAATGGCAGTATCAGTATTTCCGAATAAATAATTTATCAGTCGTTTGATCACTCTGTAATACAAATGAGAAAGTAAAATATTGGATTTGTCCATTTTGATTTGTGAAATCGCATTTTCTTCGCAATAATTTTTCAATTCATGAAATACTTGGAATAAAATCTCGTAATTGACATCATGTTCGAATGGAATTTTAGTTAAGAGAATCAGAGTCGTTTGCATTTGGTGTGAGTATATTTTAGTCAGTTCCTTCTCGCTAATAATTTTGTTAAAAAACTCTTTAGGGATATTAGGGAATTCATCATGATTGCTACCATCAGGAATCATCAGGAATAAGTTACCTTTGGAATTAGTGTGCATAGATTCTCCAAGAATTTCTACTATGACATTCGGAATTTCTGCTTCAGGCAATTTTGCAAATTCTTGATATTCAAATTTATCCTTATCTTTTATGTTTGGTTTATTAAATCTGGCTTTTGATCTTGTGGTTATATTGACTTCGGCAATATTCTCAATTTCTTCATTATTTTCTTGTACGGGAACTCTTGACATTGCGTCGGCATTTTGATTTTGACTTCCAGGTTTATATATAATTTTAAATTTGAATTCCTGCAATCGAATCCGCCATTTTAAAATCCTGCTCGATGGATCTTTGATGCTAAAGATCCATTGCAAAGGCCGATGGTCTGTGATAATAGTAAATTCGCGGCCTATAAGATATACCCGAAAATATCTGCAAAAGAAATATATTGCCAAAGCCTCCCTTTCGACTGTGGCATAATTTCTTTCCGCTTTGTTTAATATTCGACTAGCGTATGCCACTACACCGTCTCCTTGAGAGAGGACTGCACCAATTGCGGTGCCACTTGCATCTACAGCTAACACAAAATGCTGAGAAAAATCTGGAAATTTTAAAATCGGAAACGTTGTTAATTTATTTTTGAGTATATCAAAACTTTTCTGGCATTCGGATGTCCAAAGAAAAGGTGTATCCTTTCGGGTCAAATTGATAAGAGGCATTGAGATTTGAGCAAAATTTGCTATAAACCGTCGGTAATACGACGCGAGTCCAAGGAAAGAGCGAACATCTTTAACATTTTGTGGTATAGGATATTCTACTACAGCTTTAATCTTCAAGGGGTCAGGCAACAATCCATTTTGAGAAATTTTAAAACCTAAATACAAAAGCTCTGATTTTAGAAGCTCACATTTCTGTGGCTGAAGGGTTAAACCGAAATCTTGTAAACGTTGAAAGACTTTGTCCAATTTTGTGAAATGATCCTCAAGCGTTTCGGAAAAAATTACAATGTCATCGAGATACGCCATACAACATGATTCGAGAAGATCTCCAAGTACATGACGTATCAAGCGCGAAAAAGCTGCAGGGGCACTACACAAACCTTGCGGAAGCCTTTTATACTCGTAGTGCCCTCCCAAGGCACTAAATGCCGTTTTATGTCGGCTACTCGGGGCAATCTTCATCTGATGATATCCCGAAGCAAGATCGAGAGTCGAGAAAAGCTTACTTTTGCCTAAACGATCAAATATGTCATCTATGTTTTGTAAGGGGTGATTATCCTGAATTATGACCTCATTCAGCTTGCGATAATCAATCACAACTCGCCACCTCTTATTTCCATGTGCATCTGGTTTCTTAGGAACAATCAAGAGAGGCGAATTATAAGGGCTGTAAGAGAGCTGAATGATGTCACTTTCAATCATCTCTTGAATTTGTTTTCGAATCTCATCTCTTTGGTGATAGGGTAAACGGTATGGGCGTTCATTTATAATTTTTGATTCGGGTAAAGTTTTTATTTCATACTCTAGAGCCGATGTTGGTGACAATTTATCTCCAGGGAGGTGAAAAGCTTTATTGTATCTCCGAAAAATATCTTTCAATCGAGCGGTTGCTTCAAAATTTAAACTTTCTCCAACTTGCACTTCGTTTAAGATTATTTCAGTACGATATTCAACAGCTTCGTTCAATTTTAATCCAAGATCATCGAGGCTGTAAATGTCAAATTCTTTCAGGGGTTGAGTAAAAGGCGTTATATAAGGGATGCGCTTTGAATTCTCGCTTTTATTAATAATCTGTAGGGTGGAGTCTACACTTATGGATGTTACACACTTATGGACAGCTCGTAGAAATCTCTATTTTTTACATAAAATAAATGTTGGAAAATTACAATATTAACATTATTTTATGGCTTATCTTCAAATACAACTTGAAAACTAATTTCCTTTAATATTTAACCACAATTCTAATTGTTATAAGAAAAATATTTTGCTGATGCGACAATTGATTAAAAATACATGAAATTGTTAAGATATTTGCTAACGCACTTGCAAATTGTAATGTCAAAATTTCATATATTTTATCGAAAATATTTAATGTTATGCTTCTGATACTCTTTCATTAGTTACTAATTTTCCTTTTTTAATTTATTTTTTTTAGATATTTTGGTATAGAAATATTAAATTAGGAGATGTCCATAAGCGTAAATTTATTTGAGGAGATTATACACTTATGGACGTGATATTTTACGAGTGGCGCACTCACAAAATTTTATCATTGGAGCATTGTCAATCGTTGTGATAAGTTTTTTCCATGGAGTTGAAGAGGATTTCTGGCAAACAATATCAAGTAAAATTTTAGGTAAATGTTTGATATCAAGTGGAAAAGTGTTGTGTATAATCCTATTTAAAGATTTTCTGAAAATTGTAGATTTTAAACTAAATGATTGTATATTTTTCAACATATCCTAACCTTTTTTTAAAGTGCAAAGAAAAGAACAAAAAACAGCAGCTATATTCCTGCCAGAGCGTAACGAAGACCTTAAAGGTCATTATTGAAAATGGAATGAACTTGACGAAGGATTCTCAGCACATTCCTGTACCACACTACACAGAAAGTCTCCGGAAAATCTCCGAATAAGGTATCTGGTCATGGAGGATATCACAGTGCTTTGAAAAAGAAAACGCGAGAGGAAATCGTGAGGTGGATTTTCTATTCTGCTAAGTGTAGCTTTCCCATAACTAAAGATGATACTAGCCACAGTAGAGAAATTCATTTCAGTGACGCAATTCCAAATGGGGTTTTAAGAACGCAAGACCATCAAATCAGTCGTTCTACAGATTTTTAAGGAGACATCCGGAAGTTGTTCAGAGATCAAACAAGTGAGACAAGAAAATTGAGGAAGATGAAATAGACAGAAGACGAATAAATGAAGAAAAGTAGATCAAGAAAGAAGAAAACTTCAAAAAATAAGAAGAAAAAAAGAAAAGAGGCGCAAAAGAAAATTAACTGTTGAAAAAATATTAAAGAAAAAAATGAATAAAAGTTAATGAACTTGCTTAAAATTATAGTATTTTACTTACATTCCCTTTCACTACATTTTTTATTATCAATTTGGATTTCTAACACTTTTTAACTTGTGTCCAGAAGTGTGTACATGAGCATCCATAAGTGTGTAAAAGTGTCCACAAGTGGAGAATTTGATATGATCAGAAGATCCAAATTATTTGGGGGGCTTAGGGGAATATTTTAATAAATTCTTTGGAGGTTATCGAAAGGAGCTATATTGAAGAACTTATACTAAAAATTTCATTTTATTTAGTCAAAAAGAAAACGAATTACAACCCGTTATACCCTTAATCTGTCCATATGTGTAGACTCGACCCTACCTTTCCTTTCTTATGTCTTGGGCAAATAATACATGGTGAGATCACAACGTCCTTGTCTAGGTCAGGAAAAATGCATAGAACTGGGTCATCGCGCAAAAATGACAACTCTGCAAAAACTGATGAACTTGCAGGCAATTCGATATCTCTGTTGTGAATTATTGGACAAATTTTTTCAAGTTTGTTTACTACATTAATTTTTGCTGATGATATATTTTCCGAGTTGTTTTCTTCATTATTTACTTGTGGGTCTACGTGACACCTGAATATTGCAAATTCGTCATTTTGGATATCCGTTGCACTTTGTGCTTGCACGAGCATTTCTTTTTCACAAGCATTTTCTATTACGTCAACGTTTTCTTCAATTTCATCTTGCGCGGTTTTTTTCGCATCTCGATTTTCATCATTTTTCCGTGGGATTTGTACTTCGGAATTTTCTTCTGTCTGGGACTTTGACCGAATGTGCCCAAAGTCATTGGTGAAGGGTACGACCATTCCCAAATGATTAAATATAATAACGCGATTTTTGACGCAAATAATGGCATCAAGGGGATGTAAGAGATCCCTGCCAATGATTCCATCAAAAGGGATGCAATTTTGAGATAAAATATGTAATTTGGTATCAATTGGTAAGAAATTTGGAGAAAAGAATCCAAGGCTCACTGTAACCGTACCATGTGTTTTCGTATTTCCATTCGATATTCCGATCACGGATATAATATTTTCGGTATCTATTTCCGTCCTAGGAAGAAGACAGGAGTCCTTAATAAAAGAGCAAGTGGCGCCTGTGTCCACTAAAAATTTTAAGGGTTTTTCTCTACAAGAAGAGGATGTAAAAACATCCACAACGTGAGCTCGATGGTAGTTTGAGAGATAATAAGCTGTAATTGATTCAGTGGAATGCTGGCCGACAGTACAGGCTCTGTCGGCCCCCTTAGTTTTCCGGGATAATTACTGAATTATCCTCTTCTGCTTGACTTAAATTTAATCTGGTTGAGGAATTATTTCTCTGAGTGTTTGAATTGGGATTTCTTTCATGAAACGTTGAGTTTCTACGCGGGATAAATATTGTCTCAAAACCCTGAGAGAAATCTCTCCATTTAGCGTCTGCCCTTTCCTCTTGAGGGGTGAGATGAGTGCCACTTTCATTAGAATTTTTCTCAAAACGAGATGAATTAAATGTATTTCGCGAACATGAATCATTTTGGGAGCCGGATCTGTTTGAATTTTGCTGAGAGTATCGAGAATTATTTTGAGAATATGATCTATTAAAGCTTCTATTCTGGTTCTGATAATTTCGATTGTTTCTGAAAGAATTTCCCGAAAAAGTTGTATTGTTATCATTTTCATGTGAACGCTGATTTTCAGAATTATTAGAAAAACTTCTTTGATTTTGGGATCGTTGTGTTTCCTCTCTATACCGCGAAGTCCTTTGAAACTCCTGAACATTTATAGATCTCCTAATCTCATTCTCTGCAAACAACATCGCGGAGTGCAGAGTGTGAAAATTCCTGGCAAGTGTCAAAAGTCGAGCCTCAGGATTTCGGATGCCTCTCGCGAAAGTCTCTATTGCCATCTTTGTGTTTGAGATTCTCACGGACTGTGGCAAATTACCTTTTAGATGGTACGAATACGCGTTATTTAGAGTATCGAGTGCGTCCTGTACCCTGCCACCAAAATCCTTCAAGGACTCTTTTGATTTTGTAAAAAGACTTTGAAGCCCAAATATTGCGTCATTTAGATCTACTTGGGGAAAAATTACTTGAGAGATCGAATTGCGAAATTCATGATAAGTATCAAAGGATAAGCCTCGAATTTTGACAAATATCTCAGGGGATAGCTTAGCAATAATTAGTCTAATCCATATATGATCTCTTGAATGGGTGGGAGTATAAAAATAATCCTCATATATGTTGTCACATATATATAGAAAATGAGAAACTGTATTGGACTCACCAGTAAGCTTAGGCAGATTGTTGTACCTCACTTCAAATGGAAGCTGCGGGACCACATTGAGCCCAAGGAAGTCAGCATCCGCTGGATTCTGCTGTGATGCACTCCATGGGTATCTATGGGATTGCTGATGATGACGTGTATCTCTTCGATCACGTTGTGTCTCACGGTCGCTGTTTGCATCCTCTCGATCACTAACAATGTCCTGCAGATGACTCTGATGGCCATAGTTGTATCGCTTCTGGGAGTCCCTGGCGTGTGTCTTCTTGATGGCTCCTGTCGATGCCTTGTCACTCTTTGTAGATTTATCAAGGTTTTTTGCCCATTCTGACAAAAACGGCTTCGATGTTGCTCCTTCTTCAAACACTGGAGAGATGTTTTCATGAGATTTTTCTGCTGGCTCTGGAGTGTTCACCATCATGGTCCTTTTATGGGATAATCCCTCTGCGGTTGGCACTTGCGTAGAAGTGAGAGATCTCCTTGGCTTGAATTTGTATACCGTGCTAAATTCCGGAGTGGATGCTGGTGTTAAATCCCAGTCGGCAAAGGCTGTTTTGTCTTCCTTGCTAAATAGCCGTGTCCTTCGTAATTGTGGGGAGTTAACGTTGAGTAGAGCTTCGTCTGGAATCACTGGAAGGTCCTGAATTTCTCTGATGATCGGCGTTACTGTGTCTTCAGGAAATATCCGATGGCTTGGTGTTCCTGATACTTCTTCGTAAATATTTTCCTGGTTTTGAGGATATGTCGTTGTATTTCCCAATGAGGGTTGTTCTGTTGTAATTCCCGTTGAGGGTTGTGTAGATTCTGCCGTTGAGGCTGGATTAATTTCTTTTGCACTTTTCTGCTTCTTAATTGATAGCTCCGATTCATTTATATGCACTTCACTTGCACATACTTTTTCTATCACTCGCGATATGCCCAGATACAGAGAGGGCGAAAACACCAAATTGAAGTGAACTCCACGACGGCTCTGGTTAAACTCCACTTTATTGCACAAATTTACACATTTTTATAATAAATCATTACATTCAAATGAACTGATTAATTGACACAATACATTCAAATAAGCTTAATAAGCATAATAATCAAATTTCTTCTAAAATAAAATTCTCTTATTTTTAAGTTCACTACAATTGGTGCTGCTCAATACTTCGACATTGTGAAGGATGAGTCTATCAAATTGGGTCCTGGACTTCCCCAGCTGAAGAACACGGACTTTGGGTGGATTATTGTCGGAGCCCATACATCACCACAGCAGCCTACCTCCAATCTCACTTGCTGCCTCACTACTCTCTCAAGCATCGATAAAACCCTAAAGAAGTTTTGGGAAGTCGAAAATGTTCCTTCTAACCCTCCACCATCTCAGGAACACAAGGAAGTTGAGCAATTGTTTTCTGAAACTACATTCAGGGACTCAACCGGCAGATATGTTCTTCACCTTCCTCTTCGATCCATTGTTGAAAACTTGGGGGACAACAAGGACAATGCAACTCGCCAATTCCTACGTTTGGAGAAACGCCTTGCCAAAAGTCCTGAACTCAAAGCTGACTATGCCAACTCCATTCAACAATATCTCAATGAAGGTTTTCTTGAGCCCATCTCCAATAATGAGAGTTCCCTGCCTGTCTACTACCTTCCACATCATCCAGTGGTAAAGGAATCTTCAACTACCACAAAGATCCGTATTGTCTACAACGCAAGCTCTCGCTCTTCCACTGGACTTAGTCTCAATGATGTGCTAAAAGTTGGACCTACAGTTCAGCCTGAACTTGTCGCTACTCTCATGTTGTTCAGGAGACATCCCATTGCACTCAGCGCTGACATTCGTCAAATGTATCCGCAATTCCTCCTCTATCCTCCTCACAGGGACTTGCAAAGGATACTTTAAAGAAATTCCACTTCTGAGCCGATTAAAGAGTACAGGCTTACTGGAGTCTGTTTTGGCGTTGCGTCCTCGCCTTTCTTGGCCACACGGGCACTCAATCAGCTAGCTGTGGATGAACAGGAGTCATATCCAAGAGCCTCTCATGCCATTCTCCACAACTTCTACGTAGATGATTGCCTGCTTTCTTGTCACACAATTGACGAAGCTCTCAACACTCAACAGCAGCTGATCAATCTTACTCAATCAGCTGGTCTCACTCTCACCAAGTGGTGTTCAAACCGCAAGGAGCTTCTTCAAATGACCGATGATTCCACGACCTCTCTCGATGTTCCTGAACATTCCGTCAGCACCCTTGGAATGAAGTGGAATGCGCAACGTGACGTATTTCACTATGATTTCTCAACAGACGAGTCACCAGCTACAAGAAAGAGACAAGTCTTCTCCGTTATTGCTCGACTGTTTGATCCTGAGGGTTTTCTGGGTCCGCTTGTTGTCAGAGGCAAGATATTCATGCAGTCACTTTGGCAATTGGGACTTTCATGGGATGATCAGATACTACTGGACCTCCTTTCCACATGGGAAACTTACCTAGAGGATCTCAAAAACATTTCGATCATCGAAATTCCTCGTTGGGCCTCCACTGTCAAATCTCCCACCTCGGAAGAATTGCATATGTTCTGCGACAGCAGTCAAGTCGCATATGGTGCAGTTCTGTACTATGTGACAGCAAATGAAAATCATCGGTCATCTCACCTGATCTACGCAAAATCCAGGGTAGCTCCACTTGCAATGCTGTCCATTCCTCGACTAGAGCTTCTCAGTGCAGTTCTTGGTGCTCAAATAATGGATAAATTCCGCACTATACTAAACATCACCAGCTGCTTCTATTGGACAGATTCAATGGTCGTTTACCATCAAATACGATCGTCTCAGAACAAGTTTGATAGGTTCGTTGTTCACAAAATCGGAATGATTCATACACTATCTCAACGTGAGGATTGGCATCATGTCCCAGGGATTCTTAATCCAGCGGACATCATCTCACGGGGATCGACTCTGCGAAACCTACACTCTTCGTCGCTTTGGTGGCATGGTCCATCCTTTCTACTCCAGCCAACCTCAGAATGGCCTCAACCAAGTTCCACCGAAGATCAGTCATTTTTGCTGGCTTCTCTACCGGAAGAAACACAATCTGCACTTCCACCACCAGACTTCATATCCAAACTTGTATCAGAGTCTTCAGACTACTCACAAGTTACACGGGTACTTGCCATTTCTTTCCGGTTCCTCTCTGTAGCCAGCAAATCTTCTTACTCATTTGGCCCAATCTCTGTGACTGAAATTCATCATGCTGAAGTGATGCCGCTGAAATGGGAGCAAAACGCTAAACTCTCAGAAGTTGCTAAGGCCATCGAGAACAACACTCTCAACTCAAACAGAAGCATGAAAACCTACAAATACCTTTCTCCATTTATCGACAAGGATGGTCTCATCAGAGTTGGTGGTCGTCTCTCTCAATCGGACGAGTCCTATGGCACCCGTCACCCCATTCTGCTGCCAAAGGGGGAGCTTACCCGACTGATCACCACTCATGAACCTCGAAAAAATCTCCATGCAGGCCCTCAACTACTTCTGTCGATCTTAAGACAGCGTTTCTGGCCATTACGTAACTTGACTCGTCAAGTTGTGCATAATTGTGTCCGATGCATTCGCTGCAAGCCACGCCCTCAACAACAGTTCATGGGTGATCTACCTCAAGAACGAGTAACTGCAACTTCTCCTTTTCACAACACGGGCGTTGATTTCTGTGGTCCAATGTGGGTTAGACCAGACCTCAAACGCGGAGGAACTCCTCGAAAAGCTTATGTGGCTGTTTTTATTTGCATCTCTACAAAAGCTGTTCATCTCGAGCTTGTCAGTAATCTAAGCTGTGAAGCTTTTATCGCAGCTCTTCGTAGATTCGCTGCAAGACGGTCAGCTCCTCTTCATGCCTTTAGTGACAACGCCACAAACTTCACTTCAGCTGACAAGGAACTGCAGTCACTCTTAGACTCTCAAGTTTGCCAGGATGAGCTCTCATCAACAGCCACTTCTATGGGAATCACATGGCATTTCCAACCACCACGCTCTCCTCATCACGGTGGTCTTTGGGAATCAGCCGTAAAATCGCTGAAACACCATCTACTTCGAACCATTGGTGACAGATGCTTTACATACGAGGATCTCTACACGATTTTGACTCAAGTGGAGAGCATTCTCAACAGTAGGCCACTTACAGCACTCAGTGATGATCCATCAGAGCCTTCCTGCCTCACTCCTGGACACTTTCTGGTAGGCAAACCTCTAAACGCAGTCCCGAGCCCTAGCCTTCAAGAAATTCCACTCAATCGCCTCGAATACTGGCAGGTGTGTCAGCGGATAATTCAGAAGTTTTCACATCGTTGGAGACTTGAATACCTCACTGAGCTCCAAAGAAGGACAAAGTGGTTTTCACCTCAATCAAATTTGAAAATTAGAGATTTGGTGATTATTCACGAGAACAATGCACCATCTCATCAGTGGCCCCTTGGAATAATTCATCAGCTCCATCCCGGCAAGGACTCCAAGGTACGTGTCGTGACAGTCCGCACTCCTAAAGGGCTGTACAAAAGATCCATAACAAAGATTTGTCGACTACCATCGCCTGAGGATGATCAACTCTCTACAACACAGAAGGACCCTTCGGGCCTTCAAGGGGGAGCATGTAACGGTTGATCCTGCCTCTCACTATTTAAATTTAAGTTTCTCACCATTACATCCGCGCGCCTCTAGCGGACATTTTAAATTCACCACTTAAGAAAAAAACTCTAATAAGACAACCCTAAATTTCGTGAGTCTTGCGCTAACATCCATTGAGCTCACGCGTGTGAAATAAATTTTCCTCTTTAAATACAAACTAACCATCCTCTAAAACTCTAAAACTAAACAAAGTGAACAATAAGATCAAGTGATCAATCTACCGCAATACACTACTTCAATTAGCACGGAGACTGGAAGACCTCAGCAAACGGAATTTTGTTCCTTCTCAACCGGATATATTTCCAGGTAAATTTGCACCCTTCCATCTCCAGGGACCTTAAACTTTACATCTATTTAGAGCCTCCTTCAGGATTGAGATGTGCAAAATTTCACTTGGAAATGAGGAAAATTGGAAGAGATATGCATAAGTGTGTCTGAAAATCTTTCAAGTCGATTATCTAGGAAACTATGAGAGATAGGGACCTTAAACTTTACATCTATTTAGAGCCTCCTTCAGGCTTGAGATGTCCAAAATTTCACTTGGAAATGAGGAAAATTGGAAGAGAAATGCATACAAGTGTCTGGAAATCTTTAAAGTCGATTATCCCGGAAACTATGAGAGATAGGGACCTCAAACTTTACATCTATTTAGAGCCTCCTTCAAGCTTGAGATGTGCAAAATTTCACTTGGGAATAATATGCAAGAAAATCCCAAAAGATCTGGGATTTCTGGAGGAAGCTCCAGGAATCCTCTGACCACGGAAGGTACCGTCGTTTGCGGGTGACTTTGCACTCTGCTGTCCGTAAGACTTTCATAAATTCTAGCACTTATTGATGGTCTTCGCCGATCCTGTCTACCATGTCAAAGTATATAGGGATATGTTATGTACCAAGTAAGGTACAATGATCCCCAAAAGGATTCTTATAGTTTCAGTAATAGTCAATGAAATGCTAATATAGGTATTTTGTCAAAAAATGCCTCCGTGAAAAAGTTATCTGAAGGTGCAATTCCAAAATCGATCACAGAGTAATAAATTGCCTAAATCCAATCTAAATTTATCTGACTGGAATAATCCACTTCGATTTTGTTGATTATTTTTATTAAAATATATATTTTTTCCTATTATCTTCCTAAGAACACATGATTTATGTTATAAAATTGCATATATTGGTCTTTCTAAAGCTTTATTATAGAAGTATTTGGCTAAAAATTATCCAATTTTGTGCGAAATTAAGATAAAATGACCGAGATCTACAAGATGGTATGGTCGCCATCTTGATTTGACGTTTCTGCCCGCAATTTTGAATAACTGTCAAAACAAAAATCTCATCCGATTGAGCTGAAATTTTAGTATGTTATAGCTGATGTCAAGGGCTTTTCAGAACATATATAAAATCCGACCTAGGTCAAGTGATTGCCTAGATATAGGGGCTCCAAGTTCAAAATTTTGACATTTTCATGAATACAGAACTACAGGGAGCTTCTTTTCTCAAAACTATTACAAAAAAGACAGCGCCATCGTTAGGCGATGAGATCTAGCAAACAAACAAAAAGAAAAGTAAAGTTTTTGTTTATAACAGCGCATTATTTGAGAATCTTAAAAACTGTTTTCGCAAAGGTGAAAAATAAAAAAAATTAATTAAATGCACTTTTCGTTTATTTTTTTTTTTAAATTATATTAGAGTAAATAAATATATAAAATTAATGCCCCCACCATATTTAATGGTTACTAAGGCATTTCGTTTAGGTTTCAAATATTGAAGATTAAAAAACAAAGACCGCCAAAATATGAGTATTACAAAATTTTAAAATTTGAGCCTCTATATCTAGGTAAATACTTGATGTAGACTGGAGCATAAATATGTTTTGAAAAGGTCTTGACATCAGCTACAACATACTAAAACTTCAACTCAATTGGACCAGTTTTAGGGTTTGACAGTTATTCAAAATGGCGGACATAAACGTCAAATCAAGATGGCGACCACGTCATCTTGTAGATCTCGTGCATCTTACCCTTAGATATGAAGATCTTCGTTGTCGTTTATTATCAGAAATTGTTGTTCTTTTAGTATTTATTAAAAGGTGCAAAGTCACCCGCACCTTATCCCAAGTGCAAGCCTTTTTTCTTGATTTTTTTTAACATAGTAAAATTTTATAAAATTAATGTTAGTGGCACAAAATCCATTCATTAACAACTGAATACAAATAATTTTACCCATTCACCCCCCTCCTTTAACAACAGCGTTAGTTGAAAAACAGCGAAAAAACGTGCAAAGTCACCCGCAACGACGGTATCTGAAGAGTCTTGGCATAATATGCAAGAAAATCTCAAAAGATCTGTGATTTGCTGGAGGAAGCTCTAGGAATCCTCTGACCACAGAAGGTATCTGAAGAGTCTTGGGCATAATATGCAAGAAAATCGCAAAAGATCTGGGATTTCCTGGAGGAAGCTCCAGGAATCCTCTGACCACAGAAGGTATCTGAAGAGTTTTGGGCATAATATGCAAGAAAATCCCAAAAGATCTGGGATTTCTGGAGGAAGCTCCAGGAATCCTCTGATCACAGAAGGTATCTGAAGAGTCTTGGGCATAATATGCAAGAAAATCCCAAAAGATCTGGGATTTCCAGGAGGAAGCTCCAGTGTTGCAGTTTAGTGAAAAAATGTAAAAAAATTAAAAATTATAGTTGACATTGAGACAAATCGAAAAAAAGCATTGTTGGTTTTGCACAGCGCAGATTCTTCCATTTATACGAAATCTGGTGCTCCGAACCGGATTGTAGATTGCTAATAATATTAAAATTGTCTGCAGGTAAAACATATTTACATAAATCTGGTGCTCCTAACCGGATTGTAGATTGCTAATAATATTAAAATTGTCTGCAGGTAAAACATATTTACATAAATCTGGTCCTTCGTGGGAAAAAGACACCAGCAAGCTTCATCTGAGATCATCAGTCTTTTCCTACGAGGAAAGTGATCATTCCAAAAATACAAAAAAATACAGTCCATTTGCAACAAAAGGTTCTTTGAGAACACATAAGGGATTAGTTAAATGAACTAATCTACAAGATATCAGCACAGACAAACAATTTACTCAAGAGCTTTACCAACAATCAAGGGACGTGAGTCTATTTTTCAAGAAATTCAGCAACTATATTCAAGGATTCAAAGGAAGAGAATCAAATTATTCTTTAGTCAAGGATCTCATTCATTGAATCATCGCAGCTGAAGATCTATAAAGAGGTACAGCACAAGATATCTACAAGGAACATTGTCTCAACTCTCGATTAATTCAAGATGGCTCCAACACTAGCATTTTTGCATAAGAAAAGAGGAGCAATAAAAGCAAAACTCACAAGATTTTCAAGAATATTGAATTCTGATGATCCAACTCAACCAACTCTAGCTGAACTCCAAGCAACTCTCGAAGAAGTGATAGCACTAGAAAAGCCATTAGAAGAAATTCTAGAATCAATTGATGATCTTATGCAAGGGCTACCAAATGCTAATCAAGAGGAGGAGGATGAGCAGGCATCAGAGCTCAGGGAAAGGATTGCAGACATGAGATTGCAATTAAGAATGAAAATTAATTCTATGAAGTCAAGAGAAGTGTCTCCCGAGCTACTTTCACAAGAGATACCAAGCCAACAACCATGGGAAGAGTTCGCGAGATCATTGGCACAACAATTGGGAGATTCTACAAGAAATACTCCAGTGAATTCACAAGGTGGAAGAGTCAAGTTGCCACCATTATCTTTGCCGACTTTCACCGGAGAATATACAGAATGGACAACATTCTATGATACCTTCCGTTCGACTGTGCATGAGAATTCAAGCATTTCACCAGTTCAGAAACTTCAATATTTAAAACGATCATTGAAAGGTGAAGCTGAAGGAGTTCTGAAGAATATGGCAATCACTGAAGCTAATTATGAGATTGCACTCGATATGCTGAAGAAGGATTATGATAAGAAGACTCACATCGTCACAGCTCACATTGAAAAATTCATTAAGCAGTCGCAAGAAAAGGTTCGCTCTGGAAGTGCATCTTCTATCAAGAAAGCATGCAATACATACAAGGAAATTCTGGAGGATTTAGAGGTTTTAGGAGATGATTGTACTACTAGAGATGTTTGGCTCATACATTTCATGAAACAAAATATAGATGATGAGACACAAAGGCTGTGGGCAAGCAAGCTTTCATGTCACAAGATACCAAATCTCACAGAGTGGTTCGATTTCTTGAAAGGAAGAATAGATTCAATGGAAATGTATAAAAAGGAAGACTCAAATACCACTCAGGAGAAGTCTAAGGTGAAGACGCATTTGACATCAACAGCAAAATGTTTAAAATGCTCGCAGGATCATTCCCTAAAAGAATGTGAAGAATTTAATAGACTCTCAGTTGATGCAAGAAGGAAGTTTGTGAATGATAATAGCACATGCTTCAACTGTTTAAAAGGCTCTCATAGAGCAAAGGATTGTCGATGAAAGATGAAGTGTCAAAGTTGTGGAAAACGTCACAATACTTTACTTCATTTAGACAATGGAGCTTCAACAGGAAAGATTGAAACTCAAAAGGAGGAGCAATCAATGACAAGTAAGAAACCATCTGACTCAGGAACAGTGAAGACACATCACGCCGTAGGTTTCAAAAAATCTGTTCTACCAACCGCTCAAGTTTATGTTGAAGATGTTGAAGGAAACCTTCAGAAATGTCGACTCTTGATTGACCAGGGAGGAGAGTGCTCTTTTGTGTCCGAAGCACTCGTGCAGAGGCTTGGGCTAAAAAGGCAAAATGCAAGAGTGGAAGTCAAAGCAACTTCTGAAGTTTCAGTTGGTTATACCAAGGGACTTGTACAGATCAAGATGTCTTCACGTTATGATGACAGGAAAATTATTTCCGTGGATGCCTACATTCTAAGCAAGTTGACTACAGAACTACCGGCAAGAGAAGTGGACAGAAGAGAAGTAGAGTTCTTCGGAAACATACTACTTGCTGATCCTGATTTCTACAAGCCAGGTCAGATAGATATGATTCTTGGCATCGAATATGCTATGAGCATAATAACTCCTGGAATGTTCATGACTCAACCAGGAAAACCTGTGGCTCAAAATACTATATTTGGATATGTGACAGGTGGATTGTTCGACGAAAAAGAATCAACAAATGTTTCTTCTTATCATGTAAGATGCAATTTGGATGCCATCGTGCAGAGGTTTTGGGAAGTTGAAGATCAAGTGATGGATAAACGTCAGCACATGACTCCAGAAGAAGAACTTTGCGAAGAACAATTCCAGAACACCCACACTCGAGACGAAACAGGACGATATATCGTGAGATTGCCTTTCAAGGACGATAAGAATAAATTAGGTGACTCACGATCAGCAGCTGTAGCTAGACTGACGGCCATGGAAAGGAAATTCACTAGAAATGAAGAATTTCACACTCAATACAAAGTTTTCATGAAAGAATTCGAAGATTTAGGTCACATGGAAAAGATAATAGAAGATGAGAAAAGTAATGATAAAGGAAAATACTACATTTTACCTCATCATGCAGTTCTACGACCTTCCAGTACAACGACTAAGTTGAGGGTAGTTTTCGATGCATCGGCGCTAACAACACCAGACAAGATATCACTCAACGACGTTTTGGCTATTGGTCCTCATATTCAAGATGATTTACTTACCATTCTACTAAGATTCCGAACATATGAAGTAGCATTTTCAGCGGACATTGAGAAGATGTATAGACAAATCTTAGTACATCCAGAAGACAGAGATTACCAAATGATTGTTTGGCGTGATGACATGACCAAGGACATCGAAAAATTTAGATTGTCGACTGTAACTTATGGGACCGCTTGTGCTCCATACTTAGCTACACGTACGTTGGCCCAAGTTGCAAATGATTATGAAGAAAAATATCCTAAAGCATCTGAAGCAATAAGACGTGGATTTTATATGGATGATCTTCTATATGGTGAAAGGTTAGAGGAAGATGCGATCAAGCTGAAGAATCAAATTCAAGAAGTATTACAAGAAGGAGGATTCAGACTTCGAAAGTGGACATCCAATTCTATTCAGGTTTTAGGAACAATTGATGAAGCTGATCGAGCAATATCTCAAGAAGAAGTTTATGATTCAAAATCCATCATGGCTTTGGGATTGAACTGGACTCCAGGATCAGACGAATTCAGTATCGTGATTCAAGTTCCAGAGAAGGCAATGACTACGCGTCAGTTACTATCAGAAACAGCTAAGATTTTCGATCCACTGGGTATCATAACTCCAGTGACGATACGATTTAAGATTATGTATCAGAAAATGTGGTTGATCTCCAAAGATTGGGATACTGCATTGCCAGAAGAAGTAAAAAACGAATATGACAAGTTAAGGTCTGAATTTGGACTGCTCAGAGAAGTCAAGGTGCCGCGCTTCATACCATGCAGCGATGAAGAAATTGAACTCCACTGCTTTTCAGACGCATCAGAAGAAGCTTACGGTGTAGTAATATTCGCGCGATTCAAAACTCCGGATGGACAAGTCATGATAAATCAAGTAGCTGCGAAATCAAGAGTATGCCCATTGAAATCTACATCGATTCCCCGATTGGAGTTGCGAGCAGCCGCTCTTCTCACAAATTTACTCAAGAAAATTCAAGATGCAGTGAATCCTCTGAAAGTTAAAAAGGTGATGTGGACCGATTCCACTATTGTTTTGCAGTGGTTACAATCTCATCCTAGACGATGGAAGCAGTTTGTTGCCAATAAAACAAGTGACATCTTAGAAGTTACGACACCTCAAGATTGGCGTTACGTTCCAACAAGTGACAATCCAGCAGATTGTGTTTCTCGAGGAGTATCTCCGAAAGAGCTGATACATCATTCCTTGTGGTGGCAAGGTCCTCCATGGCTTAAGCAAGATGAAGAACATTGGCCGCAGAACAAAGTAATCATACCTCAAGATACAGGTGAGGAGAAACCACCCAAGAAGAATTGTAGGGCGAAGCCCCAGAAATACACTTTGGAAAAACCCCGAGTCAGCTCTTCCACGCCTTCACTCTTCACCATCCAAACCCGACTGACTCCCCCGATCCAGCACGTCTTCGTCCACCCCTTTTCCTTGAGGGGAAATAACTCACGATGTTCAAATAATGACCGTTATAGTTTGTAAATATAGGAGTCAACTTCTACAATCGGCCAATTCTGACTTTCACCGACCCGGTGATTGTAGTTTATTAGTTTGTTTTCTTTTTCGGGAACAATACCTGAGCCACCAGATTTGCAACAATTATATCTCCAGATCTCGAACAACCGTGTCCGTCAGATCTCAAATGATATCTTTGTCCATCAAATCACGAACTATATAGTGTTGTCCGCCAGATCTCGAACAAATATTTGTCCGCCAGATCTGGAATGATGTTCTTGTCCCCCAGATCTCGAACAATATCATTGTCCGCCAGATCTCGAACAATATCATTGTCCGCCAGATCTCGAACGATAGCTCCGTCCGTCAGATCTCGAACAATATCATTGTCCGCCAGATCTCGAACGATAGCTCCGTCCGTCAGATCTCGAACAATATCATTGTCCGCCAGATCTCGAACGATAGCTCTGTCCGTCAGATCTCGAACAATATCATTGTCCGTCAGATCTCGAACAATATCATTGTCCGTCAGATCTCGAACAATAGCTCTGTCCGTCAGATCTCGAACAATATCATTGTCCGCCAGATCTCGAACAATGGCTCTGTCCGTCAGATCTCGAACGATCTTTCTGTCCGTCAGATCACGAACAATGTCTTTGTCCGCCAGATCTCGAACGATGTTCTTGTCCGCCAGGTCTTGACGAATCGTTGTCTGCCAGATACAGAACAATTCCTGACGAACCATGATGTCATTGATTCCAGTGTTGTCGCACGTCTTCTGCCGTTGTTCATCATATCCAAAGGAAAATGATATATTCAATTAAAATTCTTCTAATTTTCTTGAATAGTCATATCACTTATCCAATTTTATTTATTTCACTTTTCTTTTTCAAATAACGTATAATTCATTAGATCATCATCAAAATTCTTTTTAATCACTAGAATCCTCACAATCATCAACATAACTGATTTCCGATATATCAAAATTAATTAGGTCTGGCCATCGCTTCATTCTTTCAGAACTTTGAACAGACACAAACGGTTTTCGGGTAAGTCTAACGGTTTCTGAGTCTCTGACCTCATATCGGTCTGCCCCTAATACCTTCGACACCACGTAAGGTCCCTTAAATCTCGTTAATAGTTTCCTAGAGGAACCAGTTGCCGGATGATCAGCTCAGATCAACACGAGATCCCCCTCATGATATTGTTCTGGAGCTAGATGAGAGGAATTGTATTTTTCAGCTTGAGCGTGTCGAATTTTCTTCACTCTCTCAATCGTGATACGACGCAGTTCTTCCACTGGAACGGTCTCCTCGTCTACTTCTGTCAATAACGCATTGGTGAGTTGATTTCCAACGATATTTCGGGGACAATAGGATAGTAGTAACTCTTGAGGTGACAACCCTGTTATTCTATTCTTCATGGAAACCATGGACCACTGTACAGCCCTAAGGTGCTTGTCCCAATCCTTCCCATTTGGGTCCTCGCTCATAGTCATCAGGGACGAACTAACTTCTTGGAAACACCTCTCTATATGTCCATTTCCACGAGGGGTTCTTGCTGCCGTCAGGGAATGTTTGATTGTATGGACCTCACAAAATTTTTCGAACTCTTTGGACACAAATGCGCCTCCGCGATCCGATGCAATTACTGCTGGCATTCCTACAAAGTCAGCCATGTCTTCAATCAGCTTAATAACAGGTTGGGGTTTCTTTTTCCTCACAGCACGAAAAACAACAAATTTTGTGAACGAATCCACAATTCCAATAACTTCTTCGTTTTGTGAAGAACTTCTTGGAAAAGGTCCACAATGGTCAATATGGATAACTTGGAATGGAACAGTTGGTGTATCCACGATGTGTAATTGATGACGTGTTTCATCTTTTCCCCTCTTATTGTACAGACATGGTACACATGATTTAATGTATTTGCGTACTGCCGACCGCATACGCGGAAACCAGTATGTTTTCTGCAAGTACTCCACCGTTCTTTCTAGTCCTGGATGACCCATCTTATCATGTGCTGAGTGAATTACATGATATCTAATTCCACGAGGAACAACAAATCGTGGTCCATTTTCAGTTTGCTTGTATAGCCTGCCATCACTGCTAATGGAGTTCTTTTCAATTTCTGTAGTGTCTGGTTGGTTGATGAGTTCACCATCCAATATTTTCCGAATTCGTTTTAAATCACCATCTTGATCCTGTAGAGTAGAAATCCAATCGTTCTCTTCCATTCCCACACGACAAATCCTATGAGCCACTGGGTCACATCCATCAACTACACTGTTCGGGTGTCTACTGAGTGCGTCCGCATGTAACATCTGACTTCCTGGGCGGAACTGTAAGTCAAAATCGAATTCTTGTATTTTGAGGAACCATCTAGCTATTTTGGGAACTAACTCCTTCTTCATAGCTGATAACTTTAGTGAGTGGCAGTCTGTGTAAATAGTGAAATGCTTATTTAAGAGGTAGTACTTGAATCTCTCCAAACTGTCCACTACAGCAATTGTCTCAAGTTCATAACTGTGAAATTTCGTTTCTGCTGGTGTTGTATTTCTACTATAAAATGCAACAGGTTGTCGGTTACGTTCAGAATCTTTTTGAATAAGCACCCCACCGATTCCGAAAGAGCACGCATCCGTATGTAGTTCATGCTCAGCATCTGGATTGTATAGAGTGAGAACTGGTTGAGCGCATAACAATTCCTTCAGTTTGTTGAATGCTGCTTGCTGATCGTCTTCCCAGGTAAAGTTTGCATTTTTCTTTAAAAGTAAAGTAAGAGGTCGTGCAATTGAAGAAAAATTTCTGACAAACTTCCTGAAATAGCCAGTCAATCCTAAAAATTGCCTGACCTCTCGGATATTTTGTGGAATTGGGAAGTTTCTAACACTTTCCGTTTTGCAGTCACCTGGACGCATTCCTTCTGCACACAGTTTGTGTCCAAGATAGTTAACTTCTGTCCTCAGAAACTCACATTTCTCCAGATTCAGAGTCATTCCAATCGACCTCAGCCTCTTCAGAAAATCGCACAGAGTGGATAAATTTTCTTCAATGGTCGTTGTCGCTATTAGAATATCATCCATGAAGACCATGACATTCTTCTTGTTCATTCCCCGGACAACATGTCTCATAGCTCGCATAAATACTGCGGGGGAATTTGTCAGTCCAAAGGGCACTCTAGTAAACTGGTAGTGACCATTGGGTGTTACAAAAGCGGTATAGGGGCGAGACTCACTATCAACTTTTATCTGGTAATACCCTGACATTACATCTAAAGCAGTGAAATATTTCATACCAGAAAGATCACTTAACTGTTCTTCAATGTTTGGAACAGGGAAATTCTCGCGGTTTGTCTTTGAGTTTACTTCTCGATAATCTACACACATGCGAAGGTCGCCATTTTTCTTCTGAGTCAATACTATTGGACTTGCGTAGGGTGATTCAGAATACTCAATTATCCCCAAACTTAGCAACTCTTCAATAATTCTCTCAAGTTCAACCCTACGACCAAAATCAACCCTACGTGGCTTATATGACACAACCTCATTATCCTTTAAAGTGATTTTCATGCTCACAATGTCTGTCTGACCTAATTCTTTTAAAGTGATCGAAAAACAATCCTTATTTTCTTCTACAATCCTTTTCACCTTCTCTTGAAACTGCTTTGGAATTTCTTGATTAACTTGTATCATTTCTGGGGGAATTGGTTCTCGCTCTTCTGTAGACAAGCCCTGCATTTTAGAAACTCGATTTAAGCGTTTGACCTCACAAGTTCCAAACCTTTTCACGAGCTCAAGTCCCGGCTTATCCACCAAATCTCTTCCAAGCAGAACATCGATATCCAAGGCCTGTAGAAATTAGTACAGACACGTTGTGTAAGTCCTAAGTAACTTCATTTATTTTCTATTGAATTCAGATAGTGAAAAAGAAACAAATGAAACACATCACCTGATCAGGAATCACATAAAGGGTGGTCTTTTCTTTTACACCATCCCATTGGGCGTCTGCACATACTTTCTCTGTCGCTTTGGCCAACCCATTTCCGAATCCCTTGAGGTTCACATCGCACCTTGTTGTCTGCAAATTAATATCTCGAGCACAACTTTCTCTAATTACGGAACAATCTGCTCCTAGGTCCAGAAACGCATCCGCCTCCTTCCCGTTGATCATCACAGACTTTTGGAATTCATTTTGAGTGACGACCTGCTCCATCACTCGAAGACGAAAATCCGATTTCATTGGGCAATTTCGGGCGATGTGACCTCTATTGTTACATTTATAACAGATTATAATTTTTTTGTCCGGTTTATTTTTGCCCTCTCTTTCCTGTGCACTAGAAGATACTGCTCGCTCTCCAGACTGATCACTTAAATACGCTGGTGGATTCTTGAGATACTTTTCTCCCGTAACTTCCATCCTTGTCTTTCCTGTGAAATATATTAGGAATAATTCTTTGGATTTTTAGAAGAAAAAAATATATTTATTGGTTTGCCTTTATCGTCAGATTTGTTTGTTGGTGTTGATGAAAATCGTCTCTTTTTGTACACTGTAGCCTTTTCCATGTTGCAAGCTCACTCCCTCCTACGTGAGTCTTTAAGGATTATTTCCCCCTCTCTCAAATCCTTCAGGAGATCCGGAATGCTAGCATCACTTGAAATGGACACCATCCCCCTTAGTTGCGGATCATTTAAACCCGACAAAACATATTTGCGGATTTGATTATCATTCATGTTGGCGCTCATTGCCATTCTTTGTACATCATATACATAATCCTCCAAGCTCTCGCTGGCTTTTCTCTTCCTCTTCATCAATCGCTCATGTATCTGCCCAAAGTCGTTTGTTTCTGGGAAAGCTTGTAGAAACCCATTTTTGAATGCCTCCCAGTCTTGTACCTCCCTATGACGGGCCAAATACCATTTTTCGAAAGCACCTCGGAGTCTCGTGCTTGCATAGAACCGCGTCTGTTGTGATTCCCAACCATTGGCCACCATGAGAATCTCTATATCCTCAATCCATTTTGCCGGGCTGCATGGATCATTCGGGGAATAGAATTTGGGAATTGCGTATTGACAGTGACAATTGGTTAAGCGCGCCACGCATCGGAAAACTGTTGCAACATCTTCATCGACTTTTAATCGATTGATTGCCATGCCATCTCGTTTTATTTTCAATTCTTTTTTTTCTCTTTCCTTTTTCTTTTCCTACTCACATCCGCGCGTCTGCAATTCGCCAAAGCAAAGTGACACCCAACACACGCGCGCCCCTCTTTGAAGCACCCCAAATCCACAAACCTCATATGCACCACATCCCCAACGATACTGCTTCCAAAAGAGATTGGATATTCCAGTCCTCTTTTTATCAAAATGGAACATACTTACAGGCATGCTAAATAGAAAATTCTCCTTCATGGATTGTTTCTTCCCTCAACCCAATCTACCAGGAAGCTTATCCTTCTTATCCCTGATCACCTCTATGCACTGTGGTGACCCCACTTCTGATTTTGTAGGGCGAAGCCCCAGAAATACACTTTGGAAAAACCCCGAGTCAGCTCTTCCACGCCTTCACTCTTCACCATCCAAACCCGACTGACTCCCCCGATCCAGCACGTCTTCGTCCACCCCTTTTCCTTGAGGGGAAATAACTCACGATGTTCAAATAATGACCGTTATAGTTTGTAAATATAGGAGTCAACTTCTACAGAATGTCCTCATGAATTGTCAGAGTAGCCCAAGTTTTATTGATGAATTGATTCGAAGATTTTCAAGTTATGAAAAGTTGATAAGAACAACAGCTTACATTCTTCGATTCATCAAGAATAGTCAGTCTAAGTCTGAAGAAAAAAAGAAAGGTCCTATCATAATTGAAGAAATGACAGATGCTAGAGATCTTCTGATAAGACACGTTCAAGACCAGGAATATCTTGAAGAAATCAAGCGTTGTAAAAAAGGTGAGCAAATGCCAAAGGACAGTAAGTTAAAGAAACTTCTTCCCTTTATTGATGACAAAGGATTACTTCGAGTAAGAGGTCGTCTACAGAATGCTCAAGTTTCATATAACACGCAACACCCGATTATCCTTCCACCCAAACATCATTTTACGAGACTATTAATTGAATCTTTTCATGAAAAATCACTTCATGCTAGCATCACATTACTATTGAGTCTTCTACGTCAAGAATATTGGATAGTTAATGGAAAACAAGCTGTGAAGAAAGTAGTTTTTTCATGTATTACATGTTTCATGCAGAAGCCAAAAACTGAAGTTCCAATTATGGCTGATTTACCAGCGGTTCGAGTTCAACAAGCATATCCCTTCCTCAAGACAGGATGTGATTTCGCCGGTCCGGTCATGATGAAGTCTTCTCAACTAAGAAACGCAAAGAGGGTGAAAGGCTATGTCTGTCTATTTATCTGCATGAGTACAAAGGCAATTCACCTTGAAGCTGTTAGTGAATTGTCAACGTAAGCATTTTTGGCAGCTTTGGATCGCTTTGTAGCTCGAAGAGGAAAATGCTCCGATCTATACTGCGATAATGGAAAGAATTTTATAGGTGCTGAGCAAGAACTGTCTAAAAGTGAAGATACAGAGAGGGTCGCAAGACACCAAGATAAAGTCATCAAGCACATGGCTTCATCAGGAATAAAATTCCATTTTATTCCACCGTATGCGCCTACCTTTGGTGGTTTATGGGAAAGAGGCGTGAGATCAACCAAGTATCATCTCAAGAGAGTATTGGGAGAGTCATGCTTGACTTATGAAGAATTTTCGACTCTTCTAGCCCGCATAGAATCATGTCTAAATTCGAGACCATTATGCCCTATGTCTGATGATCCTGAAGATTTTGATATGCTGACTCCCGGTCATTTTTTGATCGGTAGGTCTCTACTTATAAATCCAAAGGATGATTTTAGTGAAGTTCCAATAAATCGTTTAACGAGATGGCAAGTTATTTAAAGAATGTCAAGAGATTTTTGGAAGAAATGGCATATGGAATACTTGACATCCCTTCAGCAACGCCCGAAATGGTTTGGAAATAGTCAAAATTTATGTGTTGGAGACTTGGTTATAATGAAGAATGAGAATAATTCACCCAACACATGGGACAGAGCAAGAGTTTTAGAGTTGCATCCTGGTAAAGATGGAGTAACTCGAGTTGTCACAGTAAAGCCAAATCAAGGCCATTTCAAACGCCCAGTAAGCAAAATTGCTAAACTGCCAATTAATTGATTGACTATATTGTCAATAAGGGGGAGTATGTTGCAGTTTAGTGAAAAAAATGTAAAAAAATTAAAAATTATAGTTGACATTGAGACAAATCGAAAAAAAGCATTGTTGGTTTTGCACAGCGCAGATTCCTCCATTTATACGAAATCTGGTGCTCCGAACCGGATTGTAGATTGCTAATAATATTAAAATTGTCTGCTGGTAAAACATATTTACATCCAGGAATCCTCTGACCACAGAAGGTATCTGAAGAGTTTTGGGCATAATATTGTTACGATTTTGGTGGTAGGGTAAAACCCTACAACCCCCGCAACCACCCTCAATTGGACCACGACAACAGTGGACTGCGAAATGGGGTCCCAGATCCAGAAAAACACTAATATTTCACATTGGGAATTTATTTAACTCACTTTTTTCTTCTTACATTTCTTTTTAAATCCCGGGGGCCTGATGGGCCACTTAGAATGCCGGGGTAATCCTGGATTGCCCACGGACAAGCCGGGGCAGATCCCTCCCTTCTATTACAACCTTCGCGGTGTAACTCCAAGCACACCTCCCATGACACATTCTACACACTTATAGCTGCAATTGTATATGTGGTGCTCCCAAGAATTATAGCCTTAACCCAAAGAAAATTCATATTCCTGCGAACACCACACATAAAATCGCAACATTCTCCCCCACGTAGTCTCAATCGTCCCGATTTAGGTCGCAAAAGGCGACAACAATCACTCGTGCAGTCAATCCAAACTCCTCGGATCCTTCGGTGCTTGCGCTCCCTGCATGGCTGCTCGCCACCTAAAAGCTGCTAGACGCTTTCGTCTTTCCCGTCTCTTCTTAGATGACGTAGGGCGAGTCACAATTGCAAGATCCGTGTTAGCTGTCACCGAGAAATCCGCAGTCCGTTGATCGCTGTTTCGGCAACACTCATGGGAAACAACAGAGCAGTCGAGGGCCCCTTAAATACCTCCCTGCCTGACTTGGCACGTTCATCAGCCGAGAATGCATGAGTTGCAGCTTCCCAATGGTTCGTTGGGTATCTCAAGAAAGAATTCCCTTCATCATCCTCACTTTCCACAGTTTCTCCTATCGGGTAACTGGTGTTCTCCACTGGATCATGTATCCTTTGATTTTGGCAATCGTTGAGTGGACGAAAATCACAATTACCCCTTGCACCAGCTTCCATCGAATTCTGGTCCGATGATCCAACGAGAATTCCTGCGAGTGTGGGGGGCACAACACTGAGAAGTGCACTCCATCCGTCATCGTCTAGCTGCGACTGACAAAAGACGCACCTTCTATATCTCTCCATCTCGGGATTCCATCCAAGTGAAGGCGATTCTGCCTTACGAATCTCAAATTCTGTCGTACATGGATTGGGGGGCTCCGCTGTGGCTTGTATAGCCTTGTCACATTGCAACATTTTTGTTTCACTTGCAAAGGGGCTACTTACTGCCTTGGGTTGTTCCTGAAGTTGGAGAAGTTGTTGAATTTGCTCGTTCTTTGCAGCCAGTTCCGCACGGAGATATTGCATTTCACCGAGAAAAAACTCCTCCAGCTTATCCATCCTCTTCATGAGAATCTCTTCAACTCCTACTAGCAGATGCTCAAACTCCATCCTCGATAAGAGACAGGGATTTCCGTCTGATGATTTAACTAGTGGAAGGTTATCAGTTTATTTGGAAAGAAGTCCACGTGATTTCATTTCCAATTTTCAGATGCCTTTCCTCTCACTCGCTCCGTTAGACATGACAATTAGATCACCTCATACAATCAATTTGCACACAACGCAACGTGTCACATTACATGTAATGCGTTACCCGTAATGAGTTAAAGGTTGTACACTTGCATGACATTTCGATGCAAACCCCGTACAGTAAATCGCTTCTATGCATGAAAATTATGCCAGTAAATGTTTGTGAGAGATCTCAGCTGGAATTACTCGGCATCGTATTAGCCAGAAGACATCAGTGTCACCGTCCCCTCTCCCATCGAATTCTCCGGAGATACCGCCACCGATTTGTCCTCTCGTGGGGCCCAACTTAACCTCAACACACGCAGAATGGAAAACATTGCTGATAATGGAGAGCCATACACCGGATTTTACCCTTCCTCCATCGATTCCATGGGGCTATTGGCTCTCCCAATGATCGACAGCTGGGAAAATCTCCAAATCCCGGGGGCATCTCAACATTACCTCAAGTCGGAAATACCTCAAAAGGTGTGGAAATATCGTTCTGGGCTCCTCGCAGATTCGTCCGATCCGGATGCGAGTAAAGAAATGACACAGGGCAGGTGCTTTACTTCACGAAGACACTTGATGACAATTCAGTGAGGCATGCACTTGAAACCCAATCCAATTCCTCTTAAAGCTGATAGTTGTGTTTAACTTCTTCCCTTACAGAATTACTGAAGATTGTTAGCCACACAATCTCCCGGCAGCTGCTTCCAGAGAGCCCACCCGTTATGAAGGAAACAGAACCTCTGCCAGCCGGTACACCGAACAAAAGAATTTATGACTCTTTTTGGAGGCTTCAGGGGCTAGAAAGCCGATCTCTGGAAGCTCTACCATTGCATGCTCCTCCCATCGACATAGAAGATACTGCTGGAGACGCTCTGGTTGGGGGCTAAAGCGTCACGGAACTAGCTAAGAAAAGTCCAAGTGACCCTGCTGACTCCTCGATCGCTGGAGCGCTCTCATCGGCCTCTCTGGAGATTCCGCCACAGGCTTTTGCTCAATGGAGTCGGGCATAATCTCTACACACACATATTGGAAAACATCGCTGCTAATGGAGGGCCAGGCGCCAGATTTTACATTACCTCCAGTAATTCCATGGGGCTCTTAGCTCATCCAACGGTGGCTGGGAAAATGTCCAAATACTGGGGGCAATCTCGACATTTGGCTATGCGGGAATACTTCAATATTGCGTGGAAATCATTTCCCTGGCTTCTTGCAGAATCGATCTCTACGAGGCTCAATGTTAATGCGAGAGGAGGAGGGTCTTCTTTACTCTCCTCCGCACCCTTCCCGTGTATAGCTCAGTGATGGAGGGTATTCCTTCCAAGCCCAATAAATTTCCTTAGAAACTTATGGTTGTACTAGTGTTCAACCCTCGTCCACCGTCCATGTCTCTATGCGGCCTCCAAGATGATTTTAGGAAAGCCTTGAGACTCGCCAACTGATGTCAATCCAGATTCCTCATATGCTTTGGGCGCCCAGAGCACCGTTGAGTTGTGTTCTCTGGAAAACTCAGCATCAACTCCAATCGCAAATCGAGGGTGTTAGGATCTCAGCGGTTTATGTCGACCTTTCCAAATTTCTAAGGGTGCAGGGAAGATCGCTGTCGATCCCACTTCTGACACCAATTGTTACGATTTTGGGGGTAGGGTAAAACCCTACAACCCCCGCAACCACCCTCAATTGGACCACGACAACAGTGGACTGCGAAATGGGGTCCCAGATCCAGAAAAACACTAATATTTCACATTGGGAATTTATTTAACTCACTTTTTTCTTCTTACATTTCTTTTTAAATACCGGGGGCCTGATGGGCCACTTAGAATGCCGGGGTAATCCTGGATTGCCCACGGACAAGCCGGGGCAGATCCCTCCCTTCTACTACAACCTTCGCGGTGTAACTCCAAGCACACCTCCCATGACACATTCTACACACTTATAGCTGCAATTGTATATGTGGTGCTCCCAAGAATTATAGCCTTAACCCAAAGAAAATTCACATTCCTGCGAACACCACACATAAAATCGCAACAATATGCAAGAAAATCCCAAAAGCTCTGGGATTTGCTGAAGGAAGCTCCAGGAATCCTCTGACCACAGAAGGTATCTGAAGAGTCTTGGGCATAATATGCAAGAAAATCCCAAAAGATCTGGGATTTCCTGGAGAAAGCTCTAGGAATCCTCTGACCACGGAAGGTATCTGAAGATGCTTGGGCATAATATGCAAGAAAATCCCAAAAGATCTGGGATTTCCTGGAGGAAGTTCCAGGAATCCTCTGACCACAGAAGGTATCTGAAGAGTCTTGGGCATAATATGCCAGAAAATCCCAAAAGATCTGGGATTTCCTGGAGGAAGCTCCAGGAATCCTCTGACCACAGAAGGTATCTGAAGAGTCTTGGGCATAATATGCAAGAAAATCCCAAAAGATCTGGGATTTCCTGGAGGAAGCTCCAGGAATCCTCTGACCACAGAAGGTATCTGAAGAGTCTTGGGCATAATATGCAAGAAAATCCCAAAAGATCTGGGATTTTCTGGAGGAAGTTCCAGGAATCCTCTGACCACAGAAGGTATCTGAAGAGTCTTGGGCATAATATGCAAGAAAATCCCAAAAGATCTGGGATTTCTGGAGAAAGCTCCAGGAATCCTCTGACCACAGAAGGTATCTGAAGAGTCTTGGGCATAATATGCAAGAAAATCCCAAAAGATCTGGGATTTTCTGGAGGAAGTTCCAGGAATCCTCTGACCACAGAAGGTATCTGAAGAGTCTTGGGCATAATATGCAAGAAAATCCCAAAAGATCTGGGATTTCCTGGAGGAAGCTCCAGGAATCCTCTGACCACAGAAGGCATCTGAAGAGTCTTGGGCATAATATGCAAGAAAATCCCAGAGGATCTGGGATTTCCTAGAGAGGAGATAGGGAATCCACTGACATGATATTTTGAAAGTAGTATTCCAACTTCTACGATGTAATACTATTTCTACGTTGTATTCCAAGTTCAAAATTGTAATACAATTTCTACGTTGTATTCCAACTTCAAAATTGTAATACAATTTCAACGTTGTATTCCAACTTCAAAATTGTATTAAAATTTCTACGTTGGATTCCAACTCCCCGCCCCCCCCCCAATAGTGATAAGTAGTTGAAATGATGATGATATTCCAACTTCAAAGATGTAATACAATTTCTACGTTGTATTCCAACTTCAAAATAGTATTACATAGCTATAAATGGGTACTAAGTGAACTCTGACTTGTAGTATCAGTGAAGTAAATTAATTTTGTGGGTTTGAAGTAGTGTATTTCTTATTCCACTCGGCATTTGGGCTCCACCAGAGTTTCGGCGACAACGCTGGGATAGTATAAATCTAACCCTTTCTCTCCCCTTTCAGGTGAGAACATATCAAGAGGGTTCCCGTATTGAAGATATTCCGCCAGGCTCGAGATTGGGTTCTTCCAAATTGAAGTTATTCATTTTCACTTTACTAATAATTTCACCAAATTGCACTGTTTTTGTTTACAATTTTTCTGTCAGTCAAATGCAATTCTTTTACAGCAAGATGGTTCCAAGTTTTCCGAAAATCGTTCCCGCCAAGAAAATACCTCGCAATTTATCCACATATGGCGCTCATCTCAGTTTCACTCATAAAATTTTATAGCACGGAAAAATGAAAGTTCAACACTAGTGTGGCGATTAATTGAAAAATGCTGAATAGCAAATGTTGTATTATATTTTTCACTGATTTTGGAAAAATAAAGTAGTTATGTTGGAGAAGTCAAATAACGCGCTTCAATGAAAGTGATGGATACGAAATAACTGTAAGCTGACTAGAAATAGAAAATACTGAAACTTTTATTGTATAAATTTGGTCTTCTCGTGCGTATTGCAACTTCTAAATCTGACACATCTATCGTTACTTATACACGCCCTTTGATTGGTTAGGAGGGAGCCATACCAATGAGGATTTTTTATAACAATCTCTTTTCCTGTATTATCCTTGATTTTTATAAATCTCCGATTTTCGGCCAGGTGAGACTCAAATTTTTGTAGATTGATGTTGATGTCAAGTTTTTCGAGATCTTCACCTTCATCATCGGAATCAGCCATAAGTACCATATCCTGTACCAAAACATCCACGCTGAACCAATTTTTGTCGTAGCAATCTTCTTCCACAAAGTCATTTTCAACGGATGAAAAATCTAAATTGACAGATTACAAAGTTATTTCGCATTTTGGATGCCCATTTTTTTCATTTGATCTTTGGCTTCCATACGCGCCCTTTCAACAATCTGTTGTATTTCGATATCTGTAGGAAGTTTCTGCGAAGGTACAGCCGAATTTTCTGAAGATCGGAACATCCTGGTATTTGATGGGAATATGTATCCTTCTTTGGATAATTTTGTTTTAGTCTGTTCTTATAGATCAATTCTCTTGATCCTATTCATCACACCTAACAGACTAAAATTGACGTAGGTGCAGTTAGTCGATGACATGGACCGCAATGTGCGAAAAAATCCCTCACACATTTGGCTATCAGACAAATGCGGTAAAAATTGATCTTTATTACGGTCACTTTCAAACTTTAATCTATTTTATTTCAACTCGGGTGTCAAGTAATTTCCCACTCTAATTATTCGGGAAGGATCCCGTTGGATTGTCGATGTGTGTGCAATTTCTGTGCTGTCCAGCGTCCAATTTCTTTCCTATCCCATCACTTTGTGATTAGTCTCCAAAAAGTGTGCATGTGCACTTTGTGTCTTGTGCGGTGTGAAGTGGTTTGTGTGGAGAGAGGGGAGAAAGGCTCCTCAGGGCTTGGCTCTGGGGCTACCTCCGGAAGATGGTGAAGATGGTGAGGATCCTTTGCCTTGAGGACGGGCCCCAACGGAACATCCTGCGGGGGACGTCTCGTCGCCAACGCGGGAGAACTGCTGCCCCTTAGGGGATACCGTCGGGGGAGCACCACTGTCCATTGAACATTACATTGGAGGAAAAAGAAACCCTCAGCACAGTCAGCCCAATGGATTTGAGGGAAAATATGATCTAGGATCGGACAAGAGCCAATTTCCTGGCCAACTCTCCTTGCTGGCTGTAAATCTGTATGTAATAGGCCCCTCAATCTTTTTATTTCGTTTAAAATTAAAACATTTCCTGCCCAGCTATTAACTTAAAAATTTAAATCTAACCTAATCAATTACAAAGTCTCTTGTGTTATCAAAAATCAGTTTTTTACTTAATAAAGGTAGTTATATTTGGCGCCCAACTAGCGGTTAAATTACCCACGACCCTAGCACTTTTTCTCAATTTCAAATAGATTTGCACACTTCTTGTGCATTTCTTTTTCTTTTTATTTCTTTCGACCCACGTTTAATAATTTTTTTCTTTTTTTTTCTTTTTTTCTTTTTTGTGAAGTGAGAGAAGGGTCACTCTCGTGATTATGTTAACCATAAAAGTAATTTTTCTAATTGAGGAGCATTTTTGGGACGAATGGAAGGAATTGTGTTTGATTTTTCTTCGGACATCTCCTTTCCCCAAGAATCTTCTTATCAATGAACTCCGGACGAATGTGAATAGCAAAATGATGCTCTCACCCTGAGGAATTTGATTTTTTTTTATTTTTAAAAGATTCGGTATCTCTATCAATTTAATTGTTCTTTACCCTAAAATTAATTCTTGGCGCATTTTGCCGGTATTTGATGTAATTAATTATGAAATTTTTCGGTTAAAACTCGGATGATTAACTTTTTCTGTTTACTTTTCCTAAATCTGGCATTTTCTTGTGTTTCAGACGCCAGTAGAAAAGTCATGCTGGATCCTTTTATGTTTTATGTTTTGTGTGTACCTCATCGATAATCGGGATCCTCTTAGAGTTGGAATATCCATGATGGAGTTTTCCTAAATTCTCCCAAGAAACTAGGCATTGTGGGAAAATTGGGGGGACTAAAACTGAAATCTTTGGATTTTTCTTACTCCACGTGCCCAAAAATTATCTGCACATGGTAACCGCATGGTTTCTCTGGGGAAGCTTTATCATCATGGTTCAGTGCTATCAAAAGACTTCACCGTTAATCCTACGCTTTTGTTTAAAATATTTAATTTCAATATCGGTTTTCTTTTCTTTCAATTTATATTACAATTTGAATATGAGATTAATTTTTTTCGGATTTCTATAGGATCGGACTTCGACTTCATTTTTTCTTCTTTATCTTTTTTTTATACTTTTCACCGTTTAATCTGCTTCGGTTTTTTTTTTCCTTTTTCCAATACCTCGAGACAGCTTCTTTTAGAAGCATGGCCATCAGCTTTTCGGGGTGCCCAAAAACTTTTTCCTATCCTTTCGGTATCGATACCCATTGGACAGCTTCTTTTGGAAGCACTGGCATCTGCCTTTCATGGGATTGAGATCCATTTCCTTCGGAATTTCGGTTTTTATGCTCTTAGAAGCATTGACTTAGCCTCTCAGGAAGTCGGCCTAAAACACTCGGTTCCTTGGACGGCTTCTATTGGAAGCATTGGCTTCGGTCATTCAGGGTTTTTGTCGGTGAGATGATGTCGCGGGATATCTCTCTTTCGGGAATTACTCTTGATGGTCGTGCACGGCTGCTTGGGTGATGTCGGTTAAATTTTCGGATTCTTCGGTCGGTATCGGCTATAGGCGCTCAGGGGTTCCATATCCTACTCCAGAGCCAATTATCGTTCCGCAAGGGAAGTGCTCTTGGAGAGGATTGAAACTTCGGCTCTGATTTTCGGTTGCAATTGACGAAGGATGTTTTCGGTTATTCCTGATTTACTTCTTTCCTTTTCCTTATCCTCTAAATTCCTGTCGGTTCCTTTTCTAAATCTTTTTAAATAATTTTTCCTTTACAATTTCGAGGTTTCTTCGGTTAAGACAACCTTTCTCACTTCCTTTTTGCTCGGTAGTCTTGTTGTTATTTATCGGTATGAAGAAGGTATTTTCTGAGAACTCTCCTTTATTCTTTGCTCTCGGAGGAATGGATTCATTTTCTCTTCCATTTAGTTTGATCCTATTCCCATCCTAAAGATTTACATTATCCTTTTTTTATTTAAGGCTCAAGTTACATATTTCTAAACTTATAAATATTATTTTTAAATTTATCGGTTTGCCGGATAAACCTTTTGCAATGGGTTTTATTATTTTTTTTTTAAATCCGCTACTGTTTTTTTTTGACACCTATCAATGAAAATTGTGTCATTCAGACATTGCTATCTCTCTTAAGTCCTCTTGAATGCACTAAGGGACTTCCAGATAGTTCGGCTTGGATACTATCGGAACATGAGCACTCCATCACGTTCCTTGTTGTGTTTAGTGTCCACTTCGACGGTTTTAGGGAGATCCAACATAACTTCCAAAACTGTTAAAACAAGTACAATAAGTCAGAATACCTTTACTATTCACAACCATAGCCTCCGGGATTGAAATCCGCACATACGGAGCCACCTTGAAGGTAATCGCCGGAATCCAAGCATATCGTTAGCCGATAAATAGTGCGGTCTTGATGGAGGTGATTACTGGGCTTCCGTTCTGGTAATGGGGGGACCTGGCGAAATGCTGGAAGATCTCGAGTGGCATACTAAGCACATAAATTACAACAAAAAAAATTATGCAAAATGTCTTTTTAAAATAAATGAAAGATAGGGGTTAGGAAGAGAGAAAAGCAAATTTATATTCTAGATTATCTTGCTTAAAATTTAGAGATTCTCCCTAGCTGCCGAAATGCATTGCACCTCTGTGGGGGCCTGTGGGGGCGAGTGACGTCGTTGGGCTCCTCGTAAGAATTCTTTGGATACCCATTTATGATTAAGTTTAAGTCTGACAACAGTAGTTTGCTTTTCATTCTTTTTCGTTTCATTAATTAAATACTATCTTTTATTTCCCTTCAGGAACATTGTTTCATAAGAAAAACAAAGGGTTGAGCAGGATTGCCTAAATAAGGTGATACTGTCTCTGACCAAAGTTAAGGTATCTGAATAAGATACTTTAGCTTTCTATTTTAACTCCAGTGAAGCTTAACTTCAAAACTTTTGAGTTGCCGTAACAACCGGGAATACTTGGTTTCTTATCTTTTGAAAGTTTCCCGGAACTCCTATCCTTGTATAACCCATCCGGTATTCTCCTAATTCTGAGATTTGGAATCATTCCGTCGGGGAAGGAGTGAAGAGACATTTGTTTCGGAAAAATGTTAACCCGGTTCTGTTTTTTCTTCTCAATATTATTTTTAATATTTTTATTTCCTTTTGTTCTCTTAATATTTTTCCTTATTCATGAATAGAAGTATTTTTGGAGATTTTCAGTTTTCTTTTCCTTCTTTTGACCATCAGCCTACATTATCGGTTCTTTTAATCCAGTTCCTTCGAATTTCCACCGTACTCATTTCCTTTTTTTTTATCGAAAACTGCCTTCGAATTTCGGACATCATGAGCCTACGCTTTAAATCCTCCTGTTTAGTCTTGGTGATACTTGAGCTAGGGAGTGGGGAATACAGTAAATGGGAATGAGGGGTGGTGGATAACGGAGGGGGTGCGGGAGGTGGAAGACTGGTAAGGCCTGGGATGGTGGGTCTTATTCAGCAGCCTATCAGCAAATTAGGAAATTATTTTTTTCTTCTCCGGAACGGTTCGATCGGAGCCCCTCAGGGATCGGTTAAGTGTTCTGCCTATTATAGGTGGGGTACACTTCGGGAGATTCGTTCGGTGAAATACATTTCTCGGAAGAGATTCAATTTTCGGTCATTATTTTTCCAATTATGAAGTCGGTCCATAATAAATTTTCTATTTCGGTTTAAATACTTAATGTTTTATTTCTCCTTCGGTATTAAACTTTTTTGTTGATCTCAATATTACAGTTTTTCGATTTTTGGTTTTCGGATCCGGTTCTTTTATTTCCAAGTTTTTTAAACTTGGTGGCGCCCAGGTCAAATCATTTTTTTTCTTTCCTTTTTCTTTTTTTTTATAAGAAAGAGGAGATATTACGGTCACTTTCAAACTTTAATCTATTTTATTTCAACTCGGGTGTCAAGTAATTTCCCACTCTAATTATTCGGGAAGGATCCCGTTGGATTGTCGATGTGTGTGCAATTTCTGTGCTGTCCAGCGTCCAATTTCTTTCCTATCCCATCACTTTGTGATTAGTCTCCAAAAAGTGTGCATGTGCACTTTGTGTCTTGTGCGGTGTGAAGTGGTTTGTGTGGAGAGAGGGGAGAAAGGCTCCTCAGGGCTTGGCTCTGGGGCTACCTCCGGAAGATGGTGAAGATGGTGAGGATCCTTTGCCTTGAGGACGGGCCCCAACGGAACATCCTGCGGGGGACGTCTCGTCGCCAACGCGGGAGGACTGCTGCCCCTTAGGGGATACCGTCGGGGGAGCACCACTGTCCATTGAACATTGCATTGGAGGAAAAAGAAACCCTCAGCGCAGTCAGCCCAATGGATTTGAGGGAAAATATGATCTAGGATCGGACAAGAGCCAATTTCCTGGCCAACTCTCCTTGCTGGCTGTAAATCTGTATGTAATAGGCCCCTCAATCTTTTTATTTCGTTTAAAATTAAAACATTTCCTGCCCAGCTATTAACTTAAAAATTTAAATCTAACCTAATCAATTACAAAGTCTCTTGTGTTATCAAAAATCAGTTTTTTACCTAATAAATGTAGTTATATCTTCTCTTTCAAATTCTCGCAATTGACGTATCTAATTTAGTAAAGTGTGTGCATTCACTTCTATACATATGTGTGTTTCCGCCTTTATTTGAGTTGTGGAACTCATGTTCCGCCACTGGATCACTGAGCGGCTCATCGCTCTAGCGGGATTTTTCTATCTCTCTCCTTCGATTCCCGCCAGCTGATCGTGTTTTTTGTTGGAAGAAAAAAACTGCAATTTTGCCCATTACGTAATCCAGATTTGTGAAGAGAGTGTGAAAAGGTGGTTCAGTGAAAAATCAAGAAAATCAGTGGAAAATATTATAATTAAGATCTTTATTGAAATCAAAGGGACAGTAGTGGAATAAATTTAGTGTTTGGTAAATAAAATTCAGTGTTTCATTTGCCATAAGTTCATCAATCAGCTGCAAAGAGTCCCACAGAAATTCCTGGAGCATCCACCCAAGCCAACTGAGAGTCCCAGAGAAGAAAAATTTGGTATCCCCCGATCCGGATACGGCTTAATGGATAATTTTATTAATATTCTTCTCAATTGCCGTTCCAGGTAACTCTTGAGGGTTCATAGTGTAGAGGACGAATATAAATGCTTGAGTTTGTGTGAAGAACTGCCTTTATTTCGCATCAAATCACATTTATAAACCCCAATATTGATGACAGTACAATATAAAAGAGATGGCAAAGCGTCTCAGCTTTGCGGAATGCTCGAACTCACGAGACAGAGCTCACTGTGAATTAGCTTTTTGCATAATCTTTTGGAATCACTGATCTACTAGAGATTAAATTGATTCATAAATCAATCACAAAAGCATTTGAAAATCAAAAAATTGGTACTTAACCGATTCACTACCGATGAAAACCGATGCAGCCGGATTCTAATTTGCAATACTTTTCTAAAAAATCAAATTTTAAGCAAAAAGAAAAATGAGCCTTCCAAAGTAGTTGACCTCTGACCTTCAATAATTCAAAATGGAGAATTTTCCGGTCATAAGTATGTTTGGGCGAAATGTTCACCTGGACTAGCTCTAAAACATATCCGAAAATCTTTGAAAAGGCTTGGGCCAATTTTGAGAAAAATCGAAAAACATTTTTCTTAGGGAATATTACTAAAAAGGGGATGTAAAATTATTCTAAAATCGGTTATTAACCGGTTCATTACAGATGAAGACCGATGCAGACGGGTTCGAAATTACAATATCTTTCCAAAAAACCCAAATTTTACCAAATCGGTTATATAATCGGTTAACCAATGGGCCCTCCAGAGTAGTTGACCTCTGGCCTTCAATAATTCAAAATGGCGAATTTTCCCGTCTTAAGTATGTTTGGGCGAAATGTTCACCTGGACTAGCTCTAGAATATATACGAAAATCATTGAAAAAGCTTGGGCCAATTTTTTGCAAAATTGGAAAGACTTTGTTTTTCGGGAATGTTAATAATATGGGATGTAAAATTATTCAAAAATCGGTACTTAACCGGTCCATTACCGATTATGACCGATGCAGTCGGGTTCAGAATTTCAATATCTTTCCACAAAATCCAAATTTAACCAAATCGGTTGAAAAACGGATCCTCCAAAGTGATTGAACTTTGACCTTCAATAATTCAAAATGGCGAATTTTCCGGTCATAGATATGTTTGGACGAAATGTTCGCCAGGAATAGCTCTAAGACATATCCAAAAATCATTGAAAAAGCTTGGGCCAATTTTTTGCAAAATTGGAAAAACCTCATTTTTGACATATTTTTGAGGAATAGGGAACGTATGAAAGGGGAGGGGAGAAAAATAAAGAGGTTGGGCAAGATATAATGTCATTTGAGGAAAGGTCACCGAAGACCAGAAGTCGATATCTTTTACCGTTTAAGCTCCAGAACAATGAAAAGTTGAAAAAAAGTCGATTATATAACTGCTCTCTCTTTGAGTTCGAGCAGTAAAATATGTCACATATTAGAAATACAATCACAAAATTGCACACATAAAGGTGCATTTTAAAAATAATTTCATGAATTGACTCTTAAGTGGTAGGCAAACGTGCATTACTGTAGGTGCATAATCCCGGGGTCTCGTGCACAACTGAAATAATTTTTCATTTGGAAATTAAATTAAAAAATTACTGGCAAAGCGTCCCAGGCTTAGCGAAGTGCTCGAGCTCGTGATTAACATGCTATATCTAGGCTATATATAACATGCTATATATAGGACGGAACTTGCCGAGTGCAAAGCTTTTCGATCCGATATAAAAGCCCTGGAATATCGCCTGGACGCGATAACCTTCTGGGGAGCAACTCCTGGCCGACCATCTACTGCTGGTCCTTCTAAACCCCTGCCGGGTGGATCTCTTGCGGCTAGCTGTCTGGGAGACTTTTCTGGACCTTACAGTACTTCTTCTCCCGTCTCAAAACGAGCGGATGCTACATCCAAGGTACATTATAGAGACATTTTTTGCTGGGGCTTTAGTTCGCCGGCTGTCGGCCGACGGCTCTCAGTCCTACCCGCAGCGTCGCCTGCGGGAAGGGCGGTTCCTGCCACTGGTGGCTCGACTGTGGTGTCTTCGGCGGGTACGGCCGGTGTCTCGGCTACTATCGTGCCTGGTCCCACTGGGTTTGGCCTGGGCTCATCAGGGGCCGCTCTGGCATTGGCACCGGTTCCAACGGCGTTGGCTCCGGTGATGTCGGTGCCTAACCTCGAGACTACTGAAGAGGTTTCGAGCCCCATTCCGGGGCCATCGTCGATCGGGGCTCCTCATGGGATTCCTGCTGCTGATGGAGGGGGATGTGTGCCTGGTGTGCGAGATGGTGCGGGGAATGGTGGTGCCACTGGTCGCGGAGACTGTGATGGGCGCGATCGTGAAGAGGCTCGGCGTGCTCATCGGGCTGAAAATAAAAAGCGACCTCTTATCCTCGGTTCGTCCGTCTCATGCCCATTTTCAGCTGTCCCTGTCAGGGGGACGACTTCTGATGGGAGGATTCGACCTGATTTGGCTCAGTTGTTCGTGACGAGACTGGCACTGAATGTCACGGTTGACTGCCTGCGTGACTATCTGTCGTCGCTGGGCTACAATTCTAGGGTGGTGCAACTAAGATCTCCTCGCAAGGTTACTTCAGTGACCTATAATTCATTCAGGATTTCCATTCCGCGTGAGTCGCTCAAGAACCTGCTGTGTCCTGACGTGTGGCCCCCCGGAGCCGGAGTGAAGGAATGGTTTTTTCGGGCCCCGAGTACGACGAAAGATTGAGGATCCTGAGCCACTTGGTTCCTGTCCTGCATATGCCGTTTCTTCACCTCGTGCAATACCTGTACCTTCTGTACTTGTAGGTTCTGCCCACTCTAATATTTCTTTGAATGATTCAGTTATAATTATTGATAGTCTTTCTAATGCTTTTTCTTCCATTGATCTTACTGAGACCGTAGGTATAGCTGCTGAGAAGTCTGATGCACCTGGAACCTTTAGTCTTTGCGAAATATGTGAGAACCCTAAGTTCTCATTTACCGTGGCTCACATCAATTCTCGAAGTGTGAGGCGTCATATTGACGAAATTCGTTTGCTGATTCGAGATATGTCTCCAAGCGTTCTTTGTGTCTCCGAATCCTGGTTGGACTCTACGGATTCTGATGAAGCTGTGAGTGTTCCGGGCTTTCGTCTCTTCCGGCGAGATCGGGATGGCCGTCGCTGTGGCGGGGTGGGAATTTACGTCCACCGGCGTCTGAACCCGGTTCTCTTCTGCTCTGACTGTGATCAGTCGTTGGAGTACATCGGTGTTAAGGTCATCCTTCCCGAGTCTGATTTATTAATCTTTTGTGGATACCTCCCTCCACCCGTATCTTGTATTACCCCTTTAGAAAATTTTCTCGATCTCATCTCAATGAATGATAATTTTATTATTTTTGGGAACTTCAATGTCAATATGACGGGCGGCAGTTCTCTGAGCTGGAAGTTGCATGATGCTATTGATTCTCGCTCTCTAGCTTACCTGCCCCTTAATCCCACTAGATCTCAATCCCTGCTGGATCTCATTATTCTTCCAGCAGATGCTGTTGATAGATTACTCCGTTACGGACAGAGAGCGTGCCCTCAGATTTCTGACCATGATGCCATCTTTGTCACGTACAACTTCCGTCTTCCTCGATCCCGCAATGAGACAATCTTGATTCCCGATATCTCGAAGTGTTCTCCATCCCTGGCCCAGTCTGAAGCAGCTAAGTACTGCTGGGATGAAATTTCTCTTTTGCCCCGTTCTTCTGATCGCGTCGATATGCTCACACAAAGAATCAATGCCATCTTCGATGACGTTGTTCCAAAGAAACGGGTACTGATAAAAAACATAGCTACCCTTTGGTTGACTCTTCTCATTCTTAAGAGCATGAAAAGACGTGAAGCAGCTCGTAAAAGATGGAAACGTAGTGGTTTCTCTTCTGATCGCGCTATCTTTATTAGAGTGCGCAATAGCGTTTCTTCTCATATTCGTAAAGCTAAGAAATTGTACTACTCGCGCTGTCTTAATACTGATCTTCCGCCTAATGTTCTCTGGAAGAACATAAGGCGACTTGGTCTGAAGCCGTCCCTCCGCTCTGCGGTTGCATCTGGTCCTGATGCAAACGAACTAAATAGGCACTTCACCTCTAGTGTGGCGACTGTTGCTGTACCCTGCCCACCATTGCCCTCTGAGCCTTGGGAGGGCTTCGGTTTTCAGTGTGTGACGCCCCAGGATGTGATCTATGCCATTGCGCGTGTGAAGTCCGAGGCAAAGGGAGATGATGAGGTGTCCTTTGCTTTTGTTCGACTAATTCTGTCAGTTATTATACCAATTCTTAGTAGCACGCTCAACTTTATCATCACGACCTCTTCCTATCCAAATCTGTGGAAGTCAGCTTTGGTAATTCACATTCCCAAGGTTGGCAACCCAATGAGTCCGTCTGATTATAGACCAATAAGCCTATTGCCTGTCCTTTCAAAAGTCTTTGAGGCGTTACTTCTTGAGCAGATGACTGCCTACTTGGACTCAATGCATCTTCTTGATGAATTTCAGTCAGGATTCCGCGCTGGGCACAGTACCACTTCTGCGCTACTTCGCGTCCAATTCGACATTGCCTGCTCTCTGGACAAACGTAATTTTGTCGTGCTACTTTTGTTAGATTTTTCCAAAGCTTTTTACAGCATTTCTCATGACCTGCTCTGCTTCAAACTTTACGAGAAATTTAATTTCTCCTCTTCGGCAGTGTTCCTAATTGCATCCTATCTCCATGGGCGCACTCAAAGAGTCAGAGCGAGTGGGCGCTTATCCGAGCCTGCAAGCTTACATTGTGGCGTGGCTCAGGGGTCATTACTGGGCGCACTTCTCTTTTCTCTCTTTATCAACGACCTTCCGTCAACTCTACTTGGTTGTTCCTACCATTTGTATGCAGATGACCTGCAGGTGTTTTCTGAGGGTGATCCAAATGATACAGCCAAAACTTTCAGCACCTAAATATGGTCTTGGCTCGTATCGAGACTTGGGCAATTCAAAATGACCTTACCCTGAATCCTAAAAAATCGCAAGCCCTCATAATATCGAAAAGATCACGCCCAATAACACCTCTTACAATTTATGGGCAACCTATTCGTTTTGTCGAGAAAGCTCGCGTTCTTGGCATTATATTCAACTCGTCTTTCACATGGTCAGACCATATCTCTCATATAAACCAAAGAGTCTACTGTACTCTTCGAACACTTCGAAGGTACCGTGAGCTTACGCCGATGAACACTCGATTGCTCTTAGTTAAGGCGTTGCTCATACCCATAATCACTTATGGGGCCGAGCTGTTCTTCGCAGCTGATAGCGAAACGTTATGAAGGATATCTGTGACTTTCCACAGTTGCGTTAGGTATGTTTGTGGTCTTGGTCCCCGTGATCACATCTCAGGGCATCCGTCTGAGAGCGGTATCATTTCTTTTTCGCTTGATTATTTCTGGGAGGCCGCAATACTTAGCTTCACTCCTGGTTCCTGGAGCCTCTGCTAGAGTTCGGGGACTCTTAGTTCCTAGAGCTAACTCGAATCAGCTTTCTCATACGCTCTTTATTGAGGGGGTAGTATTGTTTAATTCACTTCCTCTAATTGCTAGGGCATCTACTGACGGAATAGCGGCATACTTCCAGTCTCAATCTACCTAAACATTTTTCTTTTATTACATTTAATCTGGTTTTTTCAAATTTTGTATTTCTTTTTTTTTCAAATTTTCTTCTTTCCAAACATTGTAAGAGGGGCGAACCCTATTTGTTTGTGATATGAAATAATAATAATAATAATAATAATATCTCAAAACTATTTTTGCAACCATTTACCGGTTTACAACCGATTTAAACTGATACATGTATCACTCAAAAATCCCACAAAATAGTTTAAGGAATGTGACATTTCTCAGAAATCGTCTGAAACGCAAAGAGTTCTTGAGAATAATAGTCCCCGGGGGTGGAAGGTGGAAATTTCGGGGATGAAAAAATTGAGGAATTATATATATACTGCTCTCTCTGGGAAGTTCGAGCAGTAAACAAAATGGAAAAAATACTCACCAAAAAACGCCTCGCCTTATCCTCCTGGGCCAAATCCGCTTTCAACTAGTGATATAAATTGGTTGACTGCTTTTTCTTCTGGAGGTTCTCCAGCTCCTTCTCCAGCTCCTCAACCCGCTTGAGCAAGCGTTCACGTTCGCGCGAGCGCGAATGTGAACGCCTACGCGAACGCGTGCGCTTCGGGGAACGCGAACGCCCACGGTCGCGTGAGATGTCACGATCGCGTGAGGTATCACGATCGCGATTGCGCTCACGATTCTGCTCATGTTCTACCTCACGATTCCGCTCGCGTTCACGATCGATATGATGTTGACGCTCGAGCGAGCGGGAACGTTCATGCTCGCGGTTCGTGCGGCTGCGTGCACCCTGTGGTTGTACACTCATTGCTCTTACGCATTCATCGATTGTTCGGGCCCTCCTAGAAATGAGTGGGGAAAAAACAAGTTCATTTTGAAATCGGATTAATAAACATTAGAGATAGAGTCCGGTCTATTTGAATATAGTAAGGGTCGGGGTACAGTGGGTTTAAGTAGGGACGGATAAGACCCATCATTAGAAAGATCTCAATCTTAGATAAAATATATACTAAAATTTCATCGAAATTGCTTCATAAACACCGAAAATATCGTCCGGTCAACACATTTGTGGTTATAGCTCAGGTCAGGGAACATGGAAGGAGGAGTGCGACCTACCGTTGCAAAGATCTCTACCTTAGCTGCAACATATTAAAAATTAAAGAAAAAGCATCGTGTAGTTTTTAAAATATTCGAGATCGATTAATCGAAAATCTATTTTTCGATTAAACGAAACTTTGATAAAATCTAATGATGTGTTCGTGTAAAAAGGGTTATAGTACTAATTAGGAAAATTCGGTCACTTTGGGTTGTAAACGATATATGCAAGCCCCCTCGTAAACAAGAATAAAATGGAACATTTTTTGATATCGCTGTCTCCCAAACAAACCGATTTCGGACGTACTTGGGAGAAATAAAATAAGCCAATCACAGCGCGAGTTCTCTGTCCACATTCACCTAATTTGACCCTGGAGTTATAATTCTCTCAGAGAGACCCCCGACTCGAATGAGTTATAATAAAACTTACTGTTTTCCGAAATAACACCTCAACCATATTTTCACTAATGCTAAAACTAATTAGTAACTATCACCTAATACACTGTTTATGGAAAATAATTTGTCCGAACACATTGAAAATCGACTGAGAATTGGAGCTCTCTCTTTCGAGAAAATTCTTTGAGAGAGCCCTATAAATAATGTCACTTGACATGTCGTAAAAACATCCTCGGACAAATCCTTCGTCTTACCAGACTATTGCTATATTTTCGTGGGAATTAAATATTTAATACTAATATCAAAATGGCACTATTTTGGGCAACTTACAATTTGGAGCACTGAGTTTATGTTTGAACACTACAGGTAAATTAACCATCTAACAGTATTTTCTTGAATATGCGAAAAAAGTTGTAAGAAAATGTTTTTTTAAGATAATTATGATCCAATAAAGTCGAAAAAACCATCAATTCTTCATTATCTCTTTTTATCTTTTTAGTTTAGGTGCATGGTGGGAAAATATAATTTTTTTTTGAAAATCTTTTTGCTTCTATTATTCACATTTTTGCCTTTTTCAATTTTTTTAAATAAAAAATACTAAATAGAAAGACATTTTTCATTAAAAAATAAATTTATTTTAGTCAGATAACTTTAAATCGGTATTTTTCTTGAAATTGGAAATGAGTTTTTTTGCAAAAATATTTTTTGTTGTTTTTTCACTAACCTGTCACACAAAACTGAGAATAGCAACTAAACGAAGAGTTAAAATGAGTTCAAACTTTAAAAAAAAGATGTTAGTAAGACTATTACCGAGGACACTATAGCACTTTTAAATAAATAAAAATATTGTAATCGCTGTAAATGTGATTTTTGTTAAGACCGTCTTGAGGTGGTCTTACAAGATAGAGGGTTAATAAAAATTATTGTATTACTTCGAAAAATCGATTTTCGTGGACGTCCCGTCCGTCCGTCGTATAACCACTTTTAGAGGGAGAACGGAGAGAGATATCGACAAGCAATTTGAGGCAAAGGCTAAACGTTGATGGGCGGTTAAAAGTAGGTTATGTCAGATCCATCCCCACCTCCCCCTTCCGCCATTTTGGAATTCACCTAAAATTTGTTTTCTTCATTACACACTCAGCCCCTATAGCATCGATCGGGCTCAAATTTTAGTATGTTATAGCTGGGCCTAAGAGCTTTCGATCGATACCAAACTTAAGCCCCCCGGTCCCCCTGACCTGAGTTATAGGGGGGGGGGTCCAAAATTCAATTTTCAAATGGTCATATCTACGCTTCTAATTATCGGAATTCGAAAAAATTTGTTGTTTTGGAAAGCTCTTGTGGAGTACCATAAAGTTTATGACACCCCAATTCCATCCGATTTAATCGAAGGTCCGATTAATCAAAAAATCGATTTTCGATTAATAAATCTCGAACATTTCGAAAACTGGACGATAGTTTTTCTTTAAATTTTAGTATGTTGTAGTTCAGGTCGAGGCCTTTCCAACGGTGGGTCGCACTCCTCCCTCGATGTTCCCTGACCCGAGCTATAATCAAAAAAGTCTTGATCGGACTGCATTTTCTGTATTTATGAAGGGATTTCGATTTAATTTTAACATATATTGTATCTGAGAGTTAGATCTTCCTAATAATGGTTCCCATCCGTCTCTTCCTCAACCCACTGTACCCCAACCCCAAATCTTAAAATCGCGTTTTCCTAACGACCCCCTTGACAATTTTTTTGTTTAATTCTAACACTTAGAAAAATTTCGCTTTCTCCCTCGGTTTTACGTACGCGTTTACCCAAATCCTAAAATCGCGTTTTCCTAATGACGCCTTTGATTCGATGTGCCTTATGTCCTGGACACACTTACGACCAAAGTCCAAAGACGACTAAGCTCGTTCATAGCCAAGTCAGTTCCTGACACACTACAAACGAGGCTTAACATTTTCCGGCACTCACAAAACATAACTTTCGTGGGTTTTTATGCAGATATTTCTACTGAAACGCACTAGTACTCCTTTGAAAATGAAACTACTTGTAAATTTACTTGAGAATTCACGTATAACAACAAGAATTATCCACTAGAATAGCTAAAATTGGCTTAAGTCGCGAGTTAGCTTCCACTTCACAATTAATTGTAATTAACAATAATCATTGGACGTGTACTGAGACATGAATTTACAAATAGTTTCATTTTTAGAGGGGTATTAGTGCATTTCAGTAGAAATATCTACATAAAAACCCAGGAAAGTTATGTTTTGTGGTGCTAAGTCTCATTTGTAGTGTGTCAGGAACTGACTTGGCTATGAACGAGCTTAGTCGTCTCTGGACTTTAGTCGTAAGTGTGTCCAGGGCATTACACATTAACGATTAACCATTAGCCATTATTCAGCGTTAGTATCTCATATATTCGAATAATAATAATAATAATAATATAAGTATTCGAATTTGACGAGCCTTTCAGTTCATTTAAATTCTATTTAAATTTGTTTTAAATAAAAAAAAATGCATTTTAAAAAAAAAAAAATTGATTGCAAATTGCTGTATAATATCTCTCATATTTAGTTTGAAATCGAATTTGCATTCAATTCGAGTTAGCTTATGTTTAAGAGTCTCAAATGCAATAAATTGGTCTAAATTTTTCTGTTCATTTGTAATGTTTATTTGAATATCTTACTTTAAGTACAGTTATAAAATTGAAAGAAAGTGACATTTTTTATTATATTGATGGTTCTCTTGGATCTTAGTTTTATATATTCTTAAAATGTACTAATGATCTATACTGATGTCTGATTGAGTCCTTATCGTTAATTTTGCGAAGCTGGTGAAATATACGGACTCTCAAGAACAAAGTGCTTGTAAGTTCTATAAGATAATTTTTGTGTGCTACTTCAAAATCGAAGTGTTGTCCTAATGTCACATTCGTTTCCGTGATAACACGGGAAATAATGGTGTTTTCCAAACTGTCCGCAAGGATTTTATGTATTTTTTTGAATTTTTACTTTTTCTCGCAAAATTTTCAGACAAAATTTCCGATGCTATCTTTGCCACGGCCGATAAAGAACTGAACGCTATTACCGTTGCTTCTCTTTTTCAATTCAAACATTAACAAATTCCACAAAAATCAGTCGAAAGTATTCAATCAGAGAGAGAACGCAGTGTCTTTTGTTACAACAAATTCCAGTTTCAGGACAAAATTGAGAGTTTTTATGATAAGAGCAATAAAAACGGGTAACAAAGAAATATTGGCAAAAAGAATTCGATAGAAAAATATTGAATATTTTTGCACAAAAAATAGATGAAAAATACGTACTAGTTTTTCCAGTTAATTTTTTTAATAACTTTTTGTGCTCCTTATTATGAAGTAAAATACTGTTCTCTCCTTGAGGTTGAGCATTAAAATGAGTGAAATAGTCACAAAAATTAGAATTGTTAAATTTTTTCAGAATAATTAATAGGGTAAGTGCTCATAATTTTGGACAGTTTCTAAATTTGGACACTTTGAGGGTAAAATTGGACACTAAAAATAAATTGATTAAAATGATGGATTTTTATTCCAATATTTGATGAAAAATGAATTCAATCTAAATATTTGTTCTTTTTGGAAGATTTTGACACTAAATACGTTAAATTTTGAATATGATTTGAGTTGAAATTGCTTTGTTGAAAATTCAGTGTGAGCAATTGCTTACGAGAAATATGACAGAACTTCGTGGCTTACTTCAGTCCTATTAGGTGAGATTCTTAACAATCTCACCTACTATAATCCTAACAAAATTTCATGTCGTCCGATCGACCTCAAATTTGGCCAAAATGTGTTTCGCCACTTCCTGATTCCGAATATATATGTGGCTAAGTTACGTTCCCGGCCGGCCGGCCGGCCGGCCGCTCTTTGGAGCTTAATAGCTCCTAAACTAAAAAATATATCGACTTGCGGTTTTCGGCAAAGGTTATATATCGGGTGAAAATTTCAACTTGGTGCATAGACCCCCCACCCCCCACCCCTCCTTCCGCCATTTTGAAGACCCCCTTTTTTTGTTTTCTCAATAGCTCCGCCCCTATGGCATTCAGCGGACTCAAATTTTAGTATGTTATAGCTGGGCCTTAGAGCTTTCCATCAATACCAAACTTAAGGTCCCCCGACCCCCCTGACCCGCGCTATAAGGGTCCAAAAAAAATTTCTTAAAATGGCCATAACTCCGGTTCTAATTGTCAGAATTTAAAAAGTGAGGGCTTTTTGGAAAGCTCTCGTGAAATGCCACTTCCCCTTCTAACATCGCAAGTTCATAAAACCACCGCTAGGGGCGCTTTTTTTAAAAAGAAAATTTTTAAATCTTAAAAGTTAAATAACTCAAAAATTCCATTGTGCATCGGGCTGAAATTTTAGTATGTTGTAGCCGTTGATTATACCTATCAAACAAAAAAAAACCTTAAGTCGATCTAAAACCCCTGACCCCAGCTATAAGGGGTCAAAGTTCGAACATTGACCGGCCTCTATCTCCGGTTCTAATTAACATAGCGACCTAAATTTTACCTTTTTGGTTTCGTATCGATGAGCACTTTCAGATGGAAGTTCAAAAAGTCACCACAGGTGGCGCTGTGATAGCGTCAAAATTCATCGAAATTCAAAGTCACTTTTATCAAAAACGGCATTGTGCAAGTTAATGAAATTTTAGTATGTTGTAGTCCAGTCTAGGACGTTTCCAAAATGGTGCGTATGCGCGCTGTGGTTTCAATAGAACCGGAGATATGAGGGGTCAAAGTTCACGAAATTCAAAAAATCATATCTCCGGTTCTATGTGACCGATTTTGATGAATGAGGGCTTAAACAAAAGACCTCACCAAATGCTACAACTTTCTAGAATATTTGAACTTCGTGGGACCAACACCAGGGGCGCCACAGTCGAAAAACCAATTTCAATATCACATAACCTCAATTATCTCGACTGTCGCTAAACCGATTTTGATGATTACTTCGACACTATTGTAGAACACATTTGTCTCTACATTTCGTCCATACATCATTTTCCACTCAGACTACACTATCACTCCGATTTTGCCGTTTAAGTGTGAAAAAATTGATTTTTCCAATAATAACGCTTTGAAATCACTCAGATGCCAATTTGACTGCCTCTACTCCACAAAGACACTTAAAATAGGGGTTTAAATGGAAAGTCCCGCAAAATACAACAATTATTTGATATAGTTGAAGTTCAACAAATTGGGGAACTCTGGATGAAAAAACTAGTTAAGAAACAAAAAACCTCGCTTATCTTGGCTTCTGAGTAATCGATGAGTTCAAGTCCTACGGCAAAATTATAGAGAACATTCTGGTCTACATTTCACCCATATAACACTTTTCTGTCAGTTCATCCAAATCCTTGATATTTTGGTTTAAATACAAAATTTGTATAATTTCACGAATTTGATTCAAGATAACTGAATGGCGTCTCCCAACTTCAGCTCTAAATCGAATTTGCATGCACTCCGAGTTAGCTCACGTTAAGAATCTCACCTACATAAGCCGGTTAGGATTATCTGTCCCTTTAGTTTTGGTGAAGTACTAACAAAGTTTGTTCGCTGTTTTTGAGTGATATTATTGAATATTCATTGAATATTGTGTTGATTCACGTTACTGATGATTTGTACATTTGACCTGAAGTGAGATTTTCCTTGTGAATTATATTTTTCGTGTGAAAAATGGGAAATTTTTTAAGACATTCACCAGTGAGGTGATGATTCTTATTTTGGACAGGTGTTTTTCTCATGAAATTTCGTGAAGTTTTAGCTTTTGTGATGACTAGGTTGGACAAATGCCTGGAGAAACAAAGGAGCATCATCTCTACGAAAGAGATGTAGCGAGAAATGCCTTGAAAAGCTCCCGGAAAGGTCAGGGAATGAGCGAATCTGCACGTACTTGGAGTATCGAAGTCAACTCACTTTAATGAATGATATGGAAAGTTTCCGGGCTTCTGTGACATTCTACGTTTCCCTTACATGAACAGGAAGAGGACTTGGTAAGATTGGTTCATCAAATGAAGAACAATGGGCATCCTATTGAGGCGGATTAGCTGTCCAAATTTACAGCCAAATTGGACAAATTAATAAACAAGTTGTCCAAAATAAGAGCCAAGGTCACCTCTACTTATCAATTCATTTTTAAACGTATTAAAACTAATTTTAATAAAAATAAGACGATAAATAGCTTGCTAAGTTTCTAAACAACCCTTCTGAAAAGAGAGTAACAAGAAATGTCAATTAGTATTGAAAATATCGCACTTCAAACTTGAAACTTCGATGCTTATAAGCAGACTGTCCAAAATTATAAGCACTTCCCCTATGTGTCGTTTTCTTCTTTAATAATCCATTTTTATCTCGCCTTACTTCTTCATATTGCCATTTATTTTATTAAACAATATTATATAATTTAGTTCTTTTTAGTTTTTAGACACTTTTCACAAAATAATTTGGTATTTCAATAGATTTTATAACGTGTTGGGTGCGAATAAGACATGTCTTTAAAATTCAGTGGACATGTCCTATAAAAATCCTAACTGCAGAACTGTTGTTATGGGGGAGTCAAATTGAGAAAATTGAGAGATTCGCGAGAGAATTTTTGCACTCTCTTTGATTTTTTAATTTATTTTAAGAAATAACACCTCAACCAAATTAACACAATAGATCTAAAATTGCATTAACTTTGACCTGAGTTAATTTTCCAGTAATAATTTTGATCGAATCACATATTTCCCGTGAAGGTCTCTCCCCCACCCACTTTCTCTCTTTCGACTCTCTTGAAATGTCATTTCGGGCATTATTTACAGATTGGTTTTTTCGTTTTTACACGATTATCTTTCTTTTCTCATCATATCTTTTCAATGAAATATGATCTTTACCCTATTTAAACAAAAGTTGCCCGAGTACATTTGATTTTAAGTTGCATTAGAGTCCGAAAATCAAGATTCTTTCTTCCATCGAAAATTGCTATTGTTTGTCTCACTCCCTCATTTGCTATTCTTTTCCAAACAAGTGAGTGAGAGGTATATAGAAAATTGAGGTTCCATTTCTAAAGCATTGGAAGTATAGGAAACCGACCCCCCCTGGATATATGGAAGGTCAATCCGTGTCTTTTTATCGGTTAGAGTACTCCACGAGAGATTATTAAAACACCAAAATTTTTCGAATTCCGATAATTATAACTTGAGATATGACCATTTTAAAATTCAATTTTTGACCCCCTCTAGCACAGGTCAGGAGGGTCGCGGAACCTTAATTTTGATACTGCTCAAAAACTCTTAAGCACAGCTATAACATAATAAAATTTGAGATCGATCGATACGATAGGGGCTGAGTTATTATGAAAACAAAATTGGGAGTAATCTAATATGGCGGAAGGGGGGTAGGGGTGAAGGGTGAGGGGGTTTGTGGGTGTAACATCATCAACTTCTCGCCATCTATCGACATTTAACCTCTCTTGAAAACCGTTTGTCAATATCTCTATCCGTTCTCTCAGCTAAACTGGCTTAAGAGGAAGGTAAAGCTAGAAAATGGCATCTCCATACAAAAACTCAAAATTCAAAGTATTATTATTTTTAAGATATTTCATTGAAAATTTAACTGAAGGTAGTTTTTCGCATGATCTTTCAATTCTCTATTTTAATTTTTTAGATAACTGCTTTCTTTTTGTAATATAATTTTCCAAACTTTCATATACTGCAATTTCCCTTAAAATATGAAAAATGGAGAGGTATATATTTTTTTAAATTGTATTCGTAAAGACATTCTTTATTAAAATGTCTGTTTCACTTTTCTCGCTTTTCATACAAATTTTTCAATTGAAAATTGTCCAAAAAATGACAATTTTTATTCCATTTTTTTCTCTCTAAATCTCATAATGCATTTGATTAGACAGTGGCAGAGCTGTTAGGATTTATTAGTCTAGTCCAGTTGCTCAACGAGTGCACATCCTCTGCTGAGTTTGTGCACAGTGAATTTTTGTCTCTTTCTGTTTCATATCAAAGTGTAATGTGCTGGAAATGTATTGTGGCGGGTGCAATCTAAAGATCGCGAGAGATGTTCCTCTGAAGATTAAGTGCAATGGATGTTCAACACAGTTCCATGGAGGCTGTGTGAATGTGGGAAAAAAGGATCTGGAGGCGCTGCAGGAGGCTGATCTGACTTGGAGCTGTGTTCAATGCAAATCACGTCGTCTCAGCTTCATGAGAGAGGATTCGGCTCTATCGTCTCCATTGGAATCGTCACTGTCCAAAGACGTGAGCGAGCTAAAAGCTGTTTGCGAATCTTTTTCAACTTTAGCCAAGGATGTGAAGGATCTAAAGGCGTTCTGCGAAAAGAAATTCAGCCACCTCGAGGAATTTTTTGAGAATTATAAAAGGATGGCCGAGGAGAACAAAGAGTTGAAAAAAGTGGTTCATGAATTACAGAGCGATAATTCCCATCTGAGAGAGATAACGGGGAGAATGGAGAATAATGTGACCAAACTTGATGAGCGGGTAGAGCATCTGCAGCAGCAGGCGAACCTTTCATCTGTGGAAATTCATGGATTGCCCATTGGATACAGGGGTGAGGATGATGCAACTACTGTGGCTGTCGACGTGCTGAGAGAGTCTCTGGGAGTGGATCTAACGGAGGATCATGTTATAAGTTGTACCAAGCTGCAAGTGGGTCCGAAGGACAAAAAAAAGTCAATCACCCTGGTGAAATTCATCAGCCAGAAGATGAGATCTAAAGTCATGATGGCAAAGCGTCAAAGGTTAAGAAGGAATGGCGATATTTTCGTCGGTGGTGAAAAGGGAAAAGTTAGCATCTTTATCAACGAGAAGCTGACTTCATTCCGTGGGAGGCTGCTGAAACGAACTCGTGAGGAAGCCAAGGAGAAGAACTTCAGATATGTGTGGGTGGTGAATGGCGTGATTAAGGTCAGGAAGAACGATAAAGAGGATATTATTTTCATCAATTCGGAGAAAGATCTCACAAAGCTCAATTAATTTTTTTTTGCTGTCGATTCAATTTTTCATTCTTTTTTTTTTATTTTTACTTCTTTTAATTGCTTAAGTTCTATTTGATTGATTTGATTTGTATAGTTTTCTTTCTTATTTCTCCTCTCTTTAGTTTAATTGAATTTTAATACTTATTTATTTTTTTATTTTTTCTTTTTCTCTTTTATTTTTGTTTTTGACTTAAAGGCACTATGGATCACCGGGAGTTTTTGATTGTGCATCAGAATATCAGAAATATTTCTAAAAACATTGATACTTTCTTAGTCCAAATGAGGGCAAATAATTTGTTCCCATAAATGATTTGTTTAAGTGAAATATGGGCAAATAGTGCAATTGCGGATTCTTTTGATCTTGATGGATTCTCCATGTACAAAAAGTGCAATGAAAATTATCGTGCAGGTGGGGTCCTTGTCTATGTCAGGGATGGTTTTTCGTCCTCGGCGGTGCAAATAAATTTTTGTACTGCTGATGCATTATGCATTCGTGTTCTAATAAATAAGATACCTTTTCATTTCCTTGTTGTTTATAGGCTACATTCATATGCGGTGCATGAGTTTTTGGAGGAGTTAGATCTTTTCCTGAAAGACTTTAAAAATGTAAATCTTTATATAATTGGGGATATGAACATTAATATCTTGGATGATGAGAAAAGCTTCGACTATTGCAACCTTTTGGCAGAATACGGCTTAGATTCTCTTATTAATGATCCAACTAGAATTGGCAGAGATAGTTCTACATGTATTGACCATATCTTCTCAAGAGTGGGCTCTGGAATTTTGATTGATCATGATGCAAGGGTGCTGCACCTAAACATTACTGATCACTTGCTTGTCTATCTTTGCATGGGATTCTCGGGTACGATCTCTGAGAACACCTCCACCTCAAGCAGGGAAAGGTCAAGAATAGACTTTGATCGATTGAATGAAGCTCTTTTTGATTAATCTTGGAAAGATGTATATCAGTATACTGATGTGAATCATGCTTTCAATCTTTTCTTGGATAAATTAAAGCTTTTAATTAATAAATTTACTACGGTATTGCGTTTGAAAGGTAGAAGGTTCAATCCCATTAAGCCCTGGATAACTCAGCATTTGTGTAGGATCATGCATTCGAAAAATAAAATTGCCAAGCTTGCTAGGCGGTCGTCAAATGCTCGTTTGGCTGAATATAGTAGAAAACTTTCGGCAAGTGTGAGACAGATTGTTGAGAAACATAAAGAAAATTATTATAGAAATCAGTTTATTGGGAATGGTAAAGACCAGAGGAAAAATTGGCAGACAATAAATGAGTTGACCGGAAGAAGCAAAAAGAGACCTCCTATTAGGGAAATTTTAAGTGATAAGGGAGAGTCAATCACTGATCAGAAATTAATAGCTCACGCTTTTAATAACTATTTTATAGGAGCAGCTGCCTTAGTCACTGGGGATCTTTCTCGTTCCCCCATTCCTGAAACGGCTACAACCATGAACATCTCCAACAGTATGTTTTTAAGTCCGATAACTTCTTATGAGGTCTTTCGCATAATTAGTAGTTTAAAGAACAATTGCTCCCCAGGAATTGATGGCATAGCTAACACGACTCTTAAAAGAATATCTTTCAATATTGTTGATGTTTTAGCTTATCTGATTAATTTATCTTTTACGGTGGGACTTTTTCCGGAGGTTCTGAAGATGGCTGTAGTCATTCCTTTATTTAAAAAAGGTAATCCCAAGTTGAGTAGTAATTACAGGCCAATTTCTTTACTTTCTTCTGTCTCAAAAATTGTGGAGAAGGCGGTAGCATCCAGAATTAACGAATTTTTAAACAACAATAATGTCTTATCTAGCAGACAGTATGGTTTCCGTGAGGGTAGAGATTGTGAGGATGCAATAACTGATTTGCTGAGCAAAATCTGCGAAAGCAGAAACAAAGGAAATCGCGTTTCAGGTGCGCTTTTTATAGATATGACTAAGGCCTTTGACACAGTTAGCCATGATCTTCTCTTGAAAAAGTTGGAGAATCTCGGATTTAGGGGTTCTATTTGTGGGCTTTTGAGTTCTTACTTGATAGGAAGACTTCAATACGTCAGGATTGGGTTGGATGTAGTTAGTGAGCCGCAGATGCTTGTCTGTGGAGTTCCTCAGGGGTCTATACTGGGACCACTTCTATTCAATGTTTACCTTAATGATTTCATTCTTGTTTGAGCTGTGGAAGAGTCAACACCTCTGGTGGCGCTCTAAAATTTTGAGAATTACAAGGGTTTTGGATTGATTTTCTGTTAATATAATCATTACTAGGGTTGCACTGTGCTTCCTTGGTGTTTTTTCTTAAGTTTCTTTTTTAGAATTGTAATATTTAATATAAGAAATTTCAATTTTAATTAAAGAAATTTTGCTTGAAGAGCAGAGAGTTTGTCGCTTTCTACGTGCGACCCGGCGGACAGCCGGTTTGAAATGGGAGAGGTGGGGGACACGGCTGAGTGTGTTTATGACACACACAGCCAAATGGACACATCTGAACTCCAGCTGGAGAGAAATGTGTCGGATGATGAAGAAAGAGACGGAAAAGAAAGTGGGGAGACTGAAACTAAGTATACTAGACTGAGACAGTATGGTGATTCGACTCAAGGGCCTTTCGTGGTTTACCTGCGCGCCACGTAAAAACACACGTTGATTTCCGTCAAAGTATCCTCGGCTTTATTTAAGAAATATGCCAGCATCACTAATATTGACCCTGTCACTAGGGATAAGTTACGGATAATTTTCAGCGACAAGAAAGAGGCAAATGCTTTGCCCAAAGATGAGGAATTTGCGAAAAAATATTATGTCTATATTCCTGCAATCAAGTGCGAGGTGGACGGAAAAATTTTTCTGAATGCATGCGATGATGTTGTTGAAATTTTGTCAGGATATGCTATGATGGAAAACTCTGTAGAAGAGATGAAGATCTTGGAAGTGTATCGCCTTAAACGTAAAACTATTGTGAATGACAAAGTATCGACGACCTATACACCATATGTAAGAGTAACTTTTGAGGGGATAGTTTTGCCGGATTACTTAATTGTCAATAAGTTGAGGATCCCAGTGTTGCCTTTCATCCCAAGGATAATGCATTGTGCTCTGTGTCTTAGGACCGGACATACTCATATTCATTGTGGAAATTCCTTAAGATGCCGTCGGTGTGGAAATGTCCATAAGTCAGGAGAAGAAAAGGAAAAATGTTCTTCTGAAGCCTTTCGATGTCCTAATTGTAAGATTATTTATAGAGGATTTTCACATAGGTGTCCAAGAGTTGAGCAAATACAGAATGAAAAAGTTAGCGAAGTAATCAGAATTAGGGAGGAAAAACGTAGGAATATTCAGGATCATACTGCGGTGTCTCTCAATAAGAAGATGAAAAATAATGAGGGCCCAAGAAAAATTAACAGAGCTCGTAGATCATTGGGTAATGAGGCTGAGTTTCCAGCTCTCAGGACGGCTAATAAATTCGGTAATCTCACGGAGGAAGATTCCGAATTGGAAGAGGGTGAGATTCTTGAGGATACGGTTGAAGAAGAAATGGTAGTCTCGAGCAATGATCGCAAGGCTGGGAAAAGGAAACTGAGTCCGGAGGCAGGAAACAACACTGAGAATAAGCGGTTTGATTGGGCTTGAGAGGTTGACAGGAAAAGAGCTAAGAAAAATGCTAAATTTGAAAATCCAAAGGCAGGATCTAGTAAAGTCACTTCTCTAATTGAAAAGTCCAGGAGAATAGATCCTAGTGAACGGTCTAGAGATACAAGGGGTTCGTCGAATGAAGGTAATGAAAGTTGGAAAGAAATTATCTTGAACTTTTTGTCGAAGTTGGGAGTAGATAAAAATGTGATACAGTTAATTAGTGAGGTGATCCTTCCAGGTTTAGAAAGAGTAGTGGCTATGCTTATTCCAAGGTTTTTCGACTTTCTCTTTAATAATAATAAACAATGAATGTAGATAGAAGTGAAAGAGGGCTAATGGTCTTACAATGGAATATCAACGGGTTGAGGGGTAAAATCCAAGACCTTATTTTGATATGTAGTCGCCTTAATATTGATCCTTTTATCACAAGAGACCAAAATTACACCAAGAAATAACATAAGGATACCTGGTTATAGAATTTATAGAAATGACAGGACGGATCGAGGTGGTGGGGTACTTATAGGAGTCAGGAATAGGTTAGAGGAAGCAAGATATGATCTGGTGGATACAGAGAATACGGTAGCGGAAATGATCGCTGTCAAAGTCAGATTTTGGAATAGAGAGGTACTTTTTTGCTCGACGTATATCCCTAGTACGGAGAATATAAGACATGAGGACTTGAATAGAATATTGCCTAGAGAGCAAAATGTCTTGATTGGTGGTGATTTTAATGCTCATGGTTCAGTTTGGGGTTCAGCGCAAGAGGACGGTAGAGGGAGAGTCCTACAGAGTTGGTGTGAGGATAGTGGATTGGTGGTACTCAATACCGGATGCCCAACTAGAGTAGCTTGTCCACCTCGTGCTGATAGTGCTATTGACGTTACGATGGTGTCTCCTCCTATGGCTCTAGAGTGGTCTTGGGAAGTGACGGGGGACCCTTTGGGAAGTGATCATATTCCCATTTTGGCAACTTGGAATATTCCATCTGAAGAAGTCTTGAATGAGGGGATCTCAAGAGCGGATGTCATTAGAGAGGCTCACATGAACTGGGATATGTATCGTAACATTGTTAGAAGTAATATTAGAGAAGTACAGGTAGAAGATCCTGAATCAGCACTACAAAATTTTGAGAATATTATGTTGAGTGCAGCAAAATCTGCACAGAGGTCACGTCGTCAAGCCATATCTCGAAATCCAAGGGACCAAGTTTGGTTTGATGCTGAGTGCGGAAGACTGTGGAACGAAAGATTGGAGTGCTACAGAGAATATCGCCGTTTAGGTACTCGAGAAAGCTTTCTTGCTTACCGTCGTAAAGACGCTACAGCTAAGAGAGCTTTCCGCAGTAAACGAATAGATTGTTGGAGACAACGATGCTCTGGCTTTTCCAGTTCCACCTCATTGGCGGAACTTTGGAATACAGCCAGAAGCTTCAGAGGAGGATCGAGGAGTAGAGGACGCTCATTGGGTTCACTATTATACGAAGAGTTTGCAGACAAACTTGCACCCCCGATGGCCATTAAGAGTTATCATGTGGATGCTATTGTGAATGAGAGTGTTAATGAATGGCCATGCTTTACTGTGGGTGAAATGTCTCCGCACAGGGACGTTTTTGTTGGTTGTGACTTACCATCCTTCTTGCAGATGCGTGCCCTTATCTTTCTGCATCGCCTAATAACGACTGGGAGTCCGGCGTACCTGGCTTCCCTCTTGACGAGGGGGGGTTCGATCAGGGTTCGAGGATACCTGGTCCCTAGAGCGATGCAAGAGACGTTTTATCACACACTCTTTGTCAGAGGAGTATCGCTTTACAATTCACTTCCTCGTGATGCTCGCGCTTCTGTGAGAAACATTGAGGGTTATTTCAAGTCCAGGCTTGCTTGATGCGTTCTGCTTTTGTCTTTGTCATTTTTTTTTCTCTTTTTTTTTTGTAGCCACACACTTGTAAGAGGGTTGAACCCTATTTTGTGTTGGTATATTGAATAAATTGAAATTGAAATTTTAAAAAAAAATCTGATGCGATAAATGACACGAAAAATAAGGCAGCCGGACATGATAGAATCAAAGCCAGCTTATTGAAAAATCTACCTAAGGAATGAACTGTTCTCTTGCTTAATATTTTTAATCTGTTTTTGTCTCGAGCATCCATACCGGAAAAATGGTTGGAGACTAGGGTAATTGCCATCTGTGAGCCAAGGAAGGAGGGTTCGCAGGTAAATCATTTCCGTCCAATTTGTATTCTCTCCACAGTGCGAAAAATTTTTGAAAAGTTGCTATTAAAACGAATTGAAGTGTGGGTTGAATTGAACGGACTCATTCCTAAGTCACAGTTTGGATTTAGGAGGGGAATGGGAACTCAAAACTGTTTGGTGGCCTTAAATACTAAGATCCAACTCGCCTGGGCAGAAGGAAAGATGTTCGGGTCCGTATTCCTGGATGTGTCCTCGGCTTATGATAATGTAATTGTGGATTTGTTATGTCAAGATTTAGTGTCGTTGGGATTACCTTTTAAGATAGGAGTGTTATTGAGCAAATTGTTGTCTGAAAGGAGGTTGAATTTCTGTCATAAGGATAGAAATATGGTGTCTAGAACGGGTTATCGAGGACTTCCTCAAGGGTCTGTATTGTCTCCTCTTTGCTACAATCTATATGTGCGTTTGGTGGATGGTGCTGTCTCAAGAGATTGTGTTTTGTTGCAATATGCTGATGATATTGATATAGGAATAGCACACAGGAATACAGCCACTATCGAAACCATATTAAGTAATGCATGCACAGGGGTTCAGAAGAAACTTGAAGAAAAAGGCCTTATGATTTCAACGGAAAAATCAACTTTTGTCTTGTTTACAAGAAAACGTAATGTGCCAGAAATTGTTATTATCTGTGCTGGGAGATCTATTCCAAGAGTAAGTGTTGTTCGATATCTAGGAATTGTATTTGATTCTAAATGTCTGTGGGGTGCTCACATCCGACAAGTGGTGGAGTCATGTAGTAAAAGGGTGAATTCCATGAGAGCGATATGTGGGCTTAAATGGGGAGCACATCCTTCAATATTAAAAGTTCTGTATATTACTACTGTCAGGTCTGTCATGGAATATGGGTCTTTGGTTTTTAGTGGTGCTGCTAGGTGTCATTTGTTAAAATTGTATAGAATTCAGTGGAGGGCGATTCGTGTATCTTTCAGTCTCATGATGTCTACCCATATCGGAACCCTAGAAGTCTTACTTGGTGTGTGCCCTTTAGAATTGAGATTTTATGTTCTGGCAGAACGCTTTCTGATTAGGTGCACATATAGGCAGACTGACATATGGACATATTTGTTAACACTTAAACAGAGGAAGCCTAGTGCTCCTATCTGCAAAATAGCCTTAGCATTAGAAGAGCAGGGTTTTGATTGCAGTAGTTTGAAACAAAATAGTCCGCAATGCTTTCGAAGAAAAGACTTCTTCTCGGTGTGTCTTGATGTTTGGAGTCAGATACACAGTTTTCCGAAGGAAATGTGGTGCATCTATGCATCGTCATTTGTAGAGGAAAACCTAGAACAGGTTGCAGATTCGACAACTCAGATCATATATTCTGATGGCTCTATAAGTCTCCTGTTGGAGTTGCTGCAGCTATTTGGGATAAAACTTGTGCTTTTGAAGATGCAATTGCAATTAGAACTCCTGCTTCTAATTTTACTGCGGAGCTAGTCGCTATTAAGTTGGCACTGATGAGAGCCTTAGCAGTGTCTTCAAATTTCTCAAAGTAGTTGTTTTGACTGATTCAATGTCAGCCATACAAGCCTTACAAAAAGAAAAGACAAATGTTTGTTCAGATACACTTAAGGGAAGGTCTCGAACCGTGCGGAAGCCGGCCCTTATAAGACATTGCATTTTAAGCTAATTGGGGCACGACAAATTCAATGGTGATAGTCACTAATTTCGGAATTCATGGGGTCACCCGTTACAGGGGGGTATTGCGGGGGTGGTAAATCTTTATTTTGACTCTAGAAGCCAGATGGTTGGAGATATCGACTTGGGGTCTTCGGGTGACCCCCCTATAAGTTGACCTTAGGAATCTAAATATGACCTTCATTTTCCCCCCCCCACCCCTCCCCTTCTCTTAAAAAACATGTTTTTTTGGATATCTGGAAAACTACTCGTCCGATAGTTTTCATTGTTAAATATGTTGTAGATGCTATCCAGACGGATATTTCGCCCATACATACCAATGACCTTGAAATATTCCTTCATGACATTTTTCAAGGTCAAATGTATTTAAAGCTTAAAAAATTACTTTTTTCGACAAATTTTATCAAAGTATTATTTTTCAATGACACCAATCGTTTATTTAATAATTATAAACCAATGTAAGCCACTTTAATGTCATTGACACGTTTTTGACATTTATATATACTACAAAACCATATGTGATTTTAAAAACACGTTGTGTTTACCAACTTCTAATATTGGGTGTTGACTGATTTCCTAAAGTAAGACATTATGGCAATGAAATTTTCAAGAAATTTATGAAATTTTATGAAATTTCATGAAATTTATGAGAATTTACTGGATAATATTTTACCGAGCACTGATAAATAATTTTAAATTTATAACAAGGATTATCGTTTGTAAATAAAATGAAATGGGACATATTAGGAGAAAACCAACTTCCATTACGAAAATAATATATTGAATTTCAAGTATATAAAGATCTATATGCAACCATGAACAAAAAATGCTAATTTCTGGAAGACTTAATTTGAAAAATTATATATTTTAAAGTCATACTAGATATCTTTAGAACAAATATACAAATATACTTAACATCACGATCAGATCAATCATAAAATGGTTAATGTGCCTAAAATCACGCACCGATCAATCATAAAACGGTGTAAGCACTCAAAATCACGCACAGATCAATCATAAAACGATGTAAACGCTCAAGATCACGCACACATGAATCACAAAACGGTGAAAGCGCTCAAAATCACGCACAACTCAATCATAAAACGATGAAAGAGCTTAAAATCACTCACAGATCAATCGTAAAACGGTTAATGCGCTCAAAATCACGCACCACTCAATCATAAAACGGTGGATGCGCTTAAAATCACGCACAACTCAATCATAAAACGATGAAAGAGCTTAAAATCACGCACAGCTCAATCATAAAACGGTTAATGCGCTCAAAATCACGCACAGCTCAATCATAAAACGGTGAAAGCGCTTAAGATCACGCACAGCTCAATCACAAAACTGTGGATGCGCTTAAAATCACGCACAGCTCAATCGTAAAACGGTGGATGCGCTTAAAATCACGCACAACTCAATCATAAAACGATGAAAGAGCTTAAAATCACGCACAGATCAATCGTAAAACGGTTAATGCGCTCAAAATCACGCACAGCTCAATCATAAAACGGTGAAAGCGCTTAAGATCACGCACAGCCCAATCACAAAACGGTGGATGCGCTTAAAATCACGCACAGATCAATCGTAAAACGGTTAATGCGCTTTAAATCACGCACAGCTCAATCATAAAACGGTGAAAGTGCTTAAAATCACGCACAACTCAATCATAAAACGATGAAAGAGCTTAAAATCACGCACAACTCAATCATAAAACGATGAAAGAGCTTAAAATCACGCACAGATCAATCGTAAAACGGTTAGTGCGCTCAAAATCACGCACAGCTCAATCATAAAACGGTGAAAGCGCTTAAGATCACGCACAGCTCAATCACAAAACTGTGGATGCGCTTAAAATCACGCACAGCTCAATCGTAAAACGGTGGATGCGCTTAAAATCACGCACAACTCAATCATAAAACGATGAAAGAGCTTAAAATCACGCACAGATCAATCGTAAAACGGTTAATGCGCTCAAAATCACGCACAGCTCAATCATAAAACGGTGAAAGCGCTTAAGATCACGCACAGCCCAATCACAAAACGGTGGATGCGCTTAAAATCACGCACAGATCAATCGTAAAACGGTTAATGCGCTTTAAATCACGCACAGCTCAATCATAAAACGGTGAAAGTGCTTAAAATCACGCACAACTCAATCATAAAACGATGAAAGAGCTTAAAATCACGCACAACTCAATCATAAAACGATGAAAGAGCTTAAAATCACGCACAGATCAATCGTAAAACGGTTAGTGCGCTTTAAATCACGCACAGCTCAATCATAAAACGGTGAAAGCGCTTAAAATCACGCACAACTCATTCATAAAACGCTGAAAGAGCTTAAAATCACGCACAACTCAATCATAAAACGATGAAAGAGCTTAAAATCACGCACAACTCAATCATAAAACGATGAAAGAGCTTAAAATCACGCACAGATCAATCGTAAAACGGTTAGTGCGCTCAAAATCACGCACAGCTCAATCATAAAACGGTGAAAGCGCTTAAGATCACGCACAGCTCAATCACAAAACTGTGGATGCGCTTAAAATCACGCACAGCTCAATCGTAAAACGGTGGATGCGCTTAAAATCACGCACAACTCAATCATAAAACGATGAAAGAGCTTAAAATCACGCACAGATCAATCGTAAAACGGTTAATGCGCTCAAAATCACGCACAGCTCAATCATAAAACGGTGAAAGCGCTTAAGATCACGCACAGCCCAATCACAAAACGGTGGATGCGCTTAAAATCACGCACAGATCAATCGTAAAACGGTTAATGCGCTTTAAATCACGCACAGCTCAATCATAAAACGGTGAAAGTGCTTAAAATCACGCACAACTCAATCATAAAACGATGAAAGAGCTTAAAATCACGCACAACTCAATCATAAAACGATGAAAGAGCTTAAAATCACGCACAGATCAATCGTAAAACGGTTAGTGCGCTTTAAATCACGCACAGCTCAATCATAAAACGGTGAAAGCGCTTAAAATCACGCACAACTCATTCATAAAACGCTGAAAGAGCTTAAAATCACGCACAACTCAATCATAAAACGATGAAAGAGCTTAAAATCACGCACAGATCAATCGTAAAGCAGTTAATGCGCCCAAAATCACGCACAACTCAATCATAAAACGGTGGATGCGCTTAAAATCACGCACAGCTCAATCATAAAACGATGAAAGAGCTTAAAATCACGCACAACTCAATCATAAAACGATGAAAGAGCTTAAAATCACGCACAACTCAATCATAAAACGATGAAAGAACTTAAAATCACTCACAGATCAATCGTAAAACGGTTAGTGCGCTTTAAATCACGCACAGCTCAATCACAAAACGGTGAAAGCGCTTAAAATCACGCACAACTCAATCATAAAACGATGAAAGAGCTTAAAATCACGCACAACTCAATCATAAAACGATGAAAGAGCTTAAAATCACTCACAGATCAATCGTAAAACGGTTAATGCGCTCAAAATCACGCACCACTCAATCATAAAACGGTGGATGCGCTTAAAATCACGCACAACTCAATCATAAAACGATGAAAGAGCTTAAAATCACGCACAGATCAATCGTAAAACGGTTAATGCGCTCAAAATCACGCACAGCTCAATCATAAAACGGTGAAAGCGCTTAAGATCACGCACAGCCCAATCACAAAACGGTGGATGCGCTTAAAATCACGCACAGATCAATCGTAAAACGGTTAATGCGCTTTAAATCACGCACAGCTCAATCATAAAACGGTGAAAGTGCTTAAAAGCACGCACAACTCAATCATAAAACGATGAAAGAGCTTAAAATCACGCACAACTCAATCATAAAACGATGAAAGAGCTTAAAATCACGCACAGATCAATCGTAAAACGGTTAGTGCGCTTTAAATCACGCACAGCTCAATCATAAAACGGTGAAAGCGCTTAAAATCACGCACAACTCAATCATAAAACGATGACAGAGCTTAAAATCACGCACAACTCAATCATAAAACGATGAAAGAGCTTAAAATCACGCACAGATCAATCGTAAAGCAGTTAGTGCGCCCAAAATCACGCACAACTCAATCATAAAACGGTGGATGCGCTTAAAATCACGCACAGCTCAATCATAAAACGATGAAAGAGCTTAAAATCACGCACAACTCAATCATAAAACGATGAAAGAGAGTAAAATCACGCACAACTCAATCATAAAACGATGAAAGAACTTAAAATCACTCACAGATCAATCGTAAAACGGTTAGTGCGCTTTAAATCACGCACAGCTCAATCACAAAACGGTGAAAGCGCTTAAAATCACGCACAACTCAATCATAAAACGATGAAAGAGCTTAAAATCACTCACAGATCAATCGTAAAACGATTAGTGCGCTTTAAACCACGCACAGCTCAATCATAAAACGGTGAAAGCGCTTAAAATCACGCACAACTCAATCGTAAAACGATGAAAGAGCTTAAAATCACGCACAACTCAATCATAAAACGCTGAAAGAGCTTAAAATCACGCACAACTCAATCATAAAACGATGAAAGAACTTAAAATCACTCACAGATCAATCGTAGAACGGTTAGTGCGCTTTAAATCACGCACAGCTCAATCACAAAACGGTGAAAGCGCTTAAAATCACGCACAACTCAATCATAAAACGATGAAAGAGCTTAAAATCACGCACAACTCAATCATAAAACGATGAAAGAGCTTAAAATCGCGCACAGATCAATCGTGAAACAGTTAATGCGCCCAAAATCACGCACAACTCAATCATAAAACGGTGGATGCGCTTAAAATCACGCACAACTCAATCATAAAACGATGAAAGAGCTTAAAATCACTCACAGATCAATCGTAAAACGGTGAAATTGCTCAAAATCACGCACAGCTCAATCATAAAATTGTGAAAGCGCTTAAAATCATGCACAACTCAATCATAAAACGATGAAAGAGCTTAAAATCACGCACAACTCAATCATAAAACGATGAAAGAGCTTAAAATCGCGCACAGATCAATCGTGAAACAGTTAATGCGCCCAAAATCACGCACAACTCAATCATAAAATTGTGAAAGCGCTTAAAATCATGCACAACTCAATCATAAAACGATGAAAGAGCTTAAAATCACGCACAGCTCAATCATAAAACGGTGGATGCGCTTAAAATCACGCACAACTCAATCGTAAAACGATGAAAGAGCTTAAAATCACGCACAGCTAAATCATAAAACGGTGGATGCGCTTAAAATCACGCACAACTCAATCATAAAACGATGAAAGAGCTTAAAATCACGCACAGATCAATCGTAAAACAGTTAATGCGCCCAAAATCACGCACAACTCAATCATAAAACGGTGGATGCGCTTAAAATCACGCACAGCTCAATCATAAAACGGTGAAAGAGCTTAAAATCACGCACAACTCAATCATAAGACGATGAAAGAGCTTACAATCACGCACAACTCAATCATAAAACGATGAAAGAGCTTAAAATCATGCACAGATCAATCGTAAAACAGTTAATGCGCCCAAAATCACGCACAACTCAATTATAAAACGGTGGATGCGCTTAAGATTACGAGCACCGCAATCATAAAACGATGAAAGAGCTTAAAATTACGCACAGATCAATCGTAAAACGGTTAATGCGTTCAAAATCACGCACAGCTCAATCATAAAACGATTAAGATTCCACTGTTTTGTGCGCAATCCTGTGCGTTTTATGATTGATCTGTGTGTGATTTCAAGCGCATTAATTGTTTTATGATTGAGCTATGCGTGATTTTAAGTGCTTTTACTGTTTTTCGATTAGGCTGTGCGTGATCTGCCGTTTTGTGATTGATCTGTGCGTTATATTAAGCGCAAACTTAAGGGATTTATGTTTGAGCTGTGCGTGATTTTAAACGCATTTACTGTTTTATGATTGATCTGTGCGTGATTTTGAGCGCTTTCACTCTTTTATGATTGATCTGTGCTTGATTTTGAACGCATTTACTGTTTTATGATTGGAATGTGCGTGATTTTAGGCACATTGACCATTTTGTGATTGATCCGTGCGTGATTTTGAGCGCATTTGCTGTCTTATGATTGAGCTGTGCGTGATTTTAAGCTCTTTCATCGTTTTATGATTGATCGGTGCGTGATTTTAAGCGCAATTTAAACCGTTTTATGATTCAGCTGTGGATGATTTAAGCGCTTTCGCCGTTTTACGATCGAGCTGTGCGTGATTTTAAGCTCTTTAATTAAGCGCATCCACCGTTTTGTGATTGAGCTGTGCGTGATTTTGAGCAATTTCACCGTTTTACGATTGATCTGTGCGTGATTTTAAGCTCTTTCATCGTTTTATGATTGAGTTGTGCGTGATTTTAAGCGCATTAACAGTTTTACGATTTATCTGTGCGTGATTTTAAGCTCCTTCATCGTTTTATGATTGAGCTGTTCGTGATCTTAAGCTCATCCACCGTTTTATGATGGAGTTGTGCGTGATTTTAAGCGCATTTACCGTCTTATGATTGTTAGAACCGTCAGGGAATCTGTAAGGGCGGAGCCCTTAATGCAATCGCGTGGATGAGTGCCTTGGCCGCCAGAGATTTCTCCAGAACCCTCAGCGTTCCTCCTAACGATCTATACCCTACGACGATCCAACATGAACTAACTCTCACAATACTAATCCTCTCTACGATACCCCTCCCGTAGGGGTAACTCACAGGCTAACACTAGGAACACTCTTAGGAGAAATCGGCGCCGCTCCGAGAGACATCTATGATGCCAAATTCAAATACCAACGGGGGGTTTAACTGTTGGGGAGAAGCTAGTGCTAACATCTCGGCCATTCCTGAGAAACATCAACATAGGTGTTGATGACCAAAAGAAGACAAGTCAGTTAGTACAGTACGTTACTTTGTAAATGCTCAACTATACTACTTCAAGCTCTTTCACATCACTGAACCTTTTTGAGAAACTACTTCCTAAAGAATGGCGAGTCATCATTAATTAATTCCTATCGGGTACGTTGCTCCGATCACTAGGGCATCTATGAAAAGACCCCATAGGAGGAGATTCCAAAAATCCCACGCTCGTCAGCGTTCTTCACAGGCCTACACACAATAACAAACTACCGTGTCTTCCATATTGGCGGAATATTTGCGTCGCCCTCAACAACACTTACACAAATACCTATCTCAGCCACATCGTTGGGTAATTGTCAGCGGGATTACAATGTCATATAGGAGCCGATCGACCTACAGTGGCTTGGGGCCCAGACAGACATACCCGTCGGCAGGCGGGACCACTTGCACACTGTTTCATGACATTGTATCGAGCAAAAACATTACCATAGCGTCTCAGTCGTCTCGTCATGGGCACATCACATCTTCAGCATCTTCGATCTGGGTTCCATCATGTCAGACTTCCTTGATCCACAAATATTTTCCTTCATATTTCCATTGTGGCTCTCTGTAAATTACTCAAAAGATTCACATAACAGTCAATCAAAGTACTTCCTTTATTGTGACTTCCTGTGATTAATAAATTCAACCTGTATAAAGTATTCCCAACTGTCAATTCTTCTTCACATACATTAATTTCTTTCCAATATCCTTAATAATTCTGTCATTTAACGTATCCTGTGTTTACTACCTCATCAATAATTCACATTACTATTTGTCAACATCTTTTTGAACCTCTGAATCTTCCCCTTCAACAATCTCATCAACCTCCTCACTCTCTCCCAAATAAGACTTTTCTAACACTTCCAAATCTCCATCATTACGCCACGACTTTACCCTGTCTGCTACCTGAATTCCCTCGTATGGCTTCTGTGACACTTGCGTAATAGGAGTATCCTTAATAAGATAGCGATCTCTACCCAAAACTTTCTCAACAATAAAAGGTCCTCTGTATCTAGTCATTAACTTCCTTGAACTACCAGTAGGTGGCGGATTCCAACGACACAAAACTAAGTCTCCTTCCTTGTACACTTGTGGTTTCTTATGCTCTTCATTAAATCTCTCAGCGCTCTTCTCCTGCATAGTGGTCATTCTGAATGCGGCTGCTTCTCTAATATCTGGTAAGGGTTCCTGCAATTCTTCATCATCAACTGTCGTCGCTACAGCATGCTGCAACATATTCTGTAGAATATTCCTGGGCCTGTACCCCAAAAGAAGTCTCTGCGGTGATTGTCCTGTAGTTCGGTTCTCGTAAACATTAATCGCCCATTGCACTGCCGGTAATTGCTTTTTCCAGTCTTTGCCATCACACGAAAAACCCTTCAAGACGTCTAATACTGTGCGGAAAACCCTCTCGATCTGTCCGTTGGCGCGAGGAGTTGAAACTGCTACTGGTGAGTGTTTGATGCCATTTTCAGTACAAAATGTCTGGAATTCCTTGCTCTGGAAAGCAGTTGCATTGTCACTGATGATAACCGCTGGCATTCCAAAGTACTGCGAAATTTCATCGATGACCCTGATTGCTGATTTTGCTGTTGGTTCTGGCACAGAACGAAGAATTGTGAAGCGTGTAAAAGCGTCGATTAGGTCGAAAATGTGATACTGTTTCCTCCCCCTGGTTTCAAAGGGCCCACAGAAGTCGATGTGGACAGCATGGAATGGTACTGGTTTCTTGTGTACAACATACATCTCCTGACGATTTTCATCCAAACCTGGTTTAGAAATGCTGCAACTTAGACAATTCTGTACGTACTTTTTAAGATAACGATTCATTCCCGGCCAGAAGAAATCTTTCCGGAGCAGCTTCTGAGCATCTTTGAGACCTCGATGACCCATTTCGTTGTGCACTGAGTGCATGAGATTAAATCTGACTCCATGAGGAACGTAGAATCGAAGACCATCCGGTGTTATTGCAAAAACTCGTCCTTCAACCAATTTGAACTCCTTCTTCACCTTTTTCTCATCTTTTTCGTCCTCTAATGAACCTTCAAGAATTTCACGAATACGACTTATCTCTCTATCATGAATCTGTAGGGCAGCCACCCAATCCACATTCTCTGATACTACGTTCATTACTCTGGGATGATTGTCCCTTGGCTCCGAACGATTTGGAGGATGTCTACTCAACGCATCTGCATGACCCATTCTCACTCCTGCTCTATACTTGATTATAAAATCAAACTCCGACAATTTCAACCACCACCTGGCCACTCGATCTACCAAACACCTTGCAAGATGAGTCTGCTTGAGAGCATGACAATCCGTGTATATGACAAAATGAATTCCGATCAAATAATACTTAAAACGACTCAAAGTATCCACCACTGCTAGCGTTTCGAGTTCGTATGGTGTGTATTTTTGTTCCGCTCGTGATGTTGCACGGCTGTAGAATGCGACAGGTCGCCACTTCTCATCGTCGTTTTCTCTCTGGAGTAAAACTCCTCCCAAACCCACTCTACTCGCATCCGTGTGAACTTCGTGTTGTGCATTTTCCGAAAAAAGTACGAGAACTGGTTGCGTTGACAAGGCATCTTGAAGAGTCTTGAAGGCTTTTTCCTGATCTGGTCCCCATCTGAATTTCTGATCATTCCGCAACATTTCGGTGAGTGCCTTCGCTATCGTTGCATAATTGTCCACAAACCTCCTGAAAAATCCAGTGAGTCCCAAGAATCTTCTGACACCCGGAAGTCCTGTTGGCCTGAGAAACTGAGCTACTGCTAGTGTTTTGAAATTTCCTGGCTTTACTCCTTCTTTGTCAATTTCATGTCCGAGGTAAGTGATTTAATCTGTCAAAAATTCACACTTCCTTATTCCCAAAGTCAAATTATGCTCAGCCAATATCTTAAAAACTTCTTCCAGAATTTCTAAATTGTGTGACACACTCTCTGTAGCTACCACGATGTCGTCCATAAAGAATGAGATGTTCTGCTTGCCCAATGGTTGGAGGATTCTTGTCATAATTCTCATGAAAATCGCTGGAGCATTCGCTAAACCGAAAGGAACTCGTTTGTACTGGTAAACTCCATCTGTGGTTACAAAAGCTGTATAACGTCGGCTGTCGGGATGCATCTGCACTTGGTAGTAACCCATCATAAGATCTAGACTTGAAAATACTGTCTTCCCCGCCAATCCATTGATTTCTTCTTCGAGGTTAGGCATTGGAAAGAATTCCTTGCGAACACGATTATTGAGAAGGCGATAATCTACACAAAGTCGTACGTCATTTCCAGTTCTTTTCTTGAATACAATCGCCGGGCTAGAATAATCCGAATTGGAAGGCTCAATCACATCAGACTCTAGTAACTCTTCAATTTTTCTCTTCAAGGGAGCTTTCAACGTCTCAGGAACACGATATGGCGCGTATCTTATGGGAGTTTTATCCAAAATCTCTAATTTCATCTTCTCCACTTCAGTGCAGCCAATCTCCTTATAATCCACTGCAAAACTTTGACGATAACGATTTATTAGCGACAGTAATGTCTTTCTCTCCTGGGTGGTGGCAACTGCTCCGATTTTCAAGTCTTCTTCTCTAATTAGCTCTCCCCCTTTCACCGTATAAATCTCCTGCTTCACATCAATTTCACCCTGATTTCTGTTTCGATTATTAATAACCTTCAGCTCATCGGGTGTCCACATGACAGCAATATCAGGATCCGAGAAAAAATCCTTTCCAATTAGCAATGATTCTGTCTGTGCATGATCAGGCACGATATGTATTGAAATTTCTCGTGTTACCCCATCCATCGAAATTTTCCCACAAGTACAACCCAATGTTGGTACTGTGAAACCCCCATAAGTCTTCACATAAGATGGAGAACCACTTCCTACCATTTCCAATTCCTCTGCAACACTTTTCTTCACCACTGTACACGTACTTCCCAAATCAACAAACGCCTGTATTTCCTTTCCCTGCAGTGTAACCGTCTTCAGCAGTTCATTTTTATTTGCTTGGGTGGGAGACTGCCTTTCCACCCCGAACTGAAAATCCTTCTGCTGTGGGCAGTTTTTGATCAAATGCTCCGTTGACTTGCACAAGAAACACGTCCTAACTGAACCACCTGAACTCTTATTGTCTTTTCGCTCACTCTCTCTTTTCTCTTCCTTTGGCCGAAAAACTTCTTTCCTTGGACAATTTTTAAACAAATGCCCAGTCGACTTGCACAAATAACATTCGCGCTTACTCCTTGCACTTCTGTCAGAACGATCATCTCCACCTCTATCACTTTGCCATGCACTCCTGCTTCGATCACGTCGAGTATATTCTGATTTAAAATCACCACGGCGAAAATCTCTGCTCCTTCCTGTGGACTCGCGTCGACGAGAACTATTGTCATCCTTTGCTCTTCCGTGTGAACTTTGACGTGTGGAATGTTGTTGATCTGAACTCTTGGCTTTGCCATCAGCTTCCATCCTCTTCATGGTTTGCAAAAGCTCTCTCAAAGAAGCATGTTGGTTGCCGAATAACACACCCCTGTGGTGCTCATTGCGAATCCCCTTAATGACATATTTCATTATAACTTTCTCGCTGCATTTAATTCTTTTTGCCAAATTTGTTTGAGCGTAGAAATATGTAACCAATGACTCTTCCGGTCCCTGTCGACGGTTATAAAGTTGATGGTGAATTTCCGCTTCATCGATGTCACTTGGAAAACTCTCCAAAAACGCATTCTTAAACATTTCCCATTGTAAGGTATTTACCTGTGATAGAGATAAACCCAAACTGTGATATACAAACTGCTATTCCCTGGCTTCCAGCCTCAATAGAAATACCTGTGATAGAGATAAACCCAAACTGTGATATACAAACTGCTATTCCCTGGCTTCCAGCCTCAATAGAAATACCTGAAATGATATAACACAATCCTAAGATTTATCCCGCTCGAACGACGAAATTTCCCTTTGGTCGGAATACACAATTCCTCTAAAAAGTTCTCGCAACAAAACTGCAGTCCGATGACTTCCACAAAGCCTCGAAAATCTTGGATTTTTACACACAGTAGAACACACGTTCTTAACCAAAGACAAACTTTATTGCAAGAGAAGAGAAAAAAACAAGACGTGTTGCCAGATGGGCAAATAAAAAAAGAGCTTTTCCCAAATGTCACAAAGTGGTGAATTCAAGTGGTGATAATTCCCACATTTTTCCCCCGTTGAGATGGACATCTCAAGACTCTATGGGAAGTCTCGCCAACCTGTTCACTGCACGTCGGTAGGTTCCAGTTGGGGTTTTCACAGTGACTACTCTGACAATGGAGTCGGCTCCTGGATGCACTTCGCTGATTCTACCAAGAGTCCATAATCCCTTAAAGTTGTCAGATCTTAGCAAGACTAGATCACCAATTTTGAGGTTCTCTTCATTGTTTCTCCATTTTTGACGAGGCTGAAGAGACGTCACGTATTCTGAATACCACCTTTTCCAGAATTCTTGAACCAGACGCTGTAAGAACTGCCAACGAGTCAGACGATTTGGATTTTCAGCTAAGTAATCTGGACCAGGTGACATTGTGAGTGGCTGAGTGATCAACAGATGTCCTGGAGTTAATGCCTCGAAATCATCAGGGCTGGACGACAATGGACACAATGGCCTGGAATTCAGGCAAGCCTCGATCTCCGCCACCACGGTAGACATTTCCTCATACGTGAGTTTCGTGTCGGAGAGCACTCTCCTCAGATGATGTTTCACGTTAGCCACTCCACGCTCCCACAGTCCACCAAATGTGGGAGAACAAGCAGGAATGAAATGAAACTGGGTGCCACTTTCTGCCATGAAATTCACAACACGATCACGATGCTTCTTCACAGCTTGAATTACATCTCCACTGTCACTGGGCTGAGCGGCACCAACAAAATTCTTTGCGTTGTCGCAGTAAATATTGTCACAATGACCGCGGCGCGCCGTGAACCTCCGTAAAGCGGCGATAAAAGCATCAGTTGTCAAGTCACTCACGACTTCCAGGTGTACCGCTTTTGTAGCCATACAAATAAATAGACACAGATATCCTTTTACGAGTACGGCTTTCCTTAATTTGCTGGCACGCAGGGTGAAAGGCCCGGCAAAATCACAGCCGGTATTGATAAAAGGACGTGCTTGGCGCACTCTGACTGTCGGCAAATTTCCCATTTGCGGTGTTTGGCCCTTTGGTTTGGCCTTGAAACAAATTACACATTTGTTTATGACTGATTTTACACTCTTTCTCTCACCAATAATCCAATATTTTTCTCTGAGTACACTTTGAGTGAGAGTAAGTCCCGAATGAAGATGCACTTGATGAGCTTTCTCAATCAATTTGAGTGTAAACAAATGCTTTCCGGATAACACTATCGGATGACGAGCACTGTAGTCCAACTTGGAATTTTGTATTCTCCCTTTCACACGCACAATGCCCTCACTGTCCAGGAAGGGTACAAGTGGAGAGAGCTTACTACCACACGGTAATATTCTTCCTTGCTGAAGACACTTTATCTCATCTGAAAAACACTCTTTTTGCGCGACTTTGATCAGCTGATTTCTCGCAGTGTCAAGCTCAGTGACATTGAGGTTATCACCTTTTGACAGTTTGTGTCTCCAGCGTAAAATGTGAGCTACGGAGCGAATTAACCTGGACACATCCGAGAACATCAGGAAGATTTCATTGGGATCTAACGTCTTTTGCACCACAAGAGACTGAGTGACTGGAAGCTTCTCCTCTCCAGTCAGAACATCATTGTTGAAATTCGGGAGAGACACTGGCCAATCATCACTGTTGTTTTGAAGCCAAGATGGTCCACTGGGCCAAAGAGGATGATTCGCAAGCGCCTTGGGAGTCATCCCCCGTGAAATACAATCCGCCGGATTGTCACGAGAAGCCACATGCTTCCACTGAGATGCTGGAATTACTTCCAGGATTTGATTTGTTCGATTGGCCACGAACATCTTCCATCTACTTGGATGGCCATGTAGCCAGTGGAGCACCACCTGAGAGTCAGTCCAAGCTGTCACGGTAATATTGTGTGATGAATAAGCCTGTTTGACCTTCTGAACCAGAAGACTGAGCAACAATGCGGCACACAATTCCAGCCGTGGAATTGTCACGACATTGCGGGGCGCTACGCGCGATTTTGCGATCAGGAAACGCACCACGAATCTCTGATCTTGCTCTGGTCCACGAGCATAGATGACTGCACCATAACCTCTCTCCGAGGCATCAGCAAATCCTTGCAGCTCTATCTGTGAATTTGAGGGGTTAATCAATCTAGGCAATTTTACCTGACTCACAAACTCGATCTCTTCTTTGATGATATTGTATTCTTCTAGGACCTCAGCAGGCAGATCATCATCCCATCCAATAGAATATGACCATAGTTTCTGGAAAAGTATCCTGAGAGCTGCTGTGACTGGGGATATCATCCCGAGAGGATCGTAAATTTTTGCTGACACCCAGCAAAGTTCCCTCATGGTTGAGACTGACGGAAGTGGCTCATCCACGACCGAAAGAGTGTCTTCACCGGGCGACCATGCCACTCCAAGCACAGTGTGTCTCTTCAAGCCATGTGCTACATCCTCCGGAGTAACAGCTTGATAATCAGACGGAATTCTATCAAGAATTTTCGAAGAGTTTGAAGCCCATTTGCGTAGATTAAACCCTCCCTTTGCAAGAATTGTTTGAATTTCATTTCTCAGCTGATTGGCTTCCTCCAGCGAATCAGCCCCTCCCAAAAAGTCATCCATGTAGAATCCTTTACAAATTTCCTGGGAGGCCCTTGGGAATTCAGCCTCGTAATCCTGCGCTATTTGGTGAAGTACTCGGGTTGCAAGATAAGGTGCACAAGCTGTGCCATAAGTCACAGTTGTGAGTCGGTAAGTTTGGATGTCCTCATCACAATTTTCTCTCCACAAAATCCTCAGGTAGTCTCTGTCTTCCGGTGCTACCAACACCTGCCGGTACATTTTCTCAATATCTGCAGTATAAGCATACTGATGTGTTCGAAAGGAGAGAAGCAGAGATACAAGATCCTATTGAATTGTCGGCCCGACAGCCAGGATGTCATTGAGCGAGATCTTGTGGGGTCTAGTGCGGGCAGACGCATCAAAAACGACCCGAAGTTTAGTCGTGGTACTACTCGGCCTGAGCACTGCCATGTGCGGAATGTAGTAAGATTCGGAAGGGGATACCGAAACCTCCCTGGCTGGCACCCTTTCCATATGTCCCATCCTGAGGTACTCCCTCATAAATTCGACATATTTCTCATGAAAGTCCGGGTGTTTTTCGAACTTTCTTTCCATACTGTGCAGACGGAAGAGAGCTGCAGATTTGGAATTTCCCAATTCCCCATGGGCTATCTTGAATGGCATTCGAACTTGATAGCGACCACTAGAATCTCGCTGAACATTTTGCACAAAATGTTCTTCACAATACTGTTCTTCCTCTGACAGGATCTTGACATTTGAGTTGACATCTTCGACCTCAAAGATTCGCTTCATCAAATCGTCCATTGATTGAGTGATGTGGAAAGACTGTACTTTGGGAACTTCTCCGCTAATCTTCCCTCCGAGTACCCAACCGAAAATGGTTAATTGAGCCACAGGGACATCATCATTCCCCCGAATGATCTGTGGCAGGTTAATGGCCATCGCAAATTCTGCACCCAGGATTATGTCGATGTTGCCAGGAGTGTTGAATGATGGATCTGCTAGCTGCAAAGTCCTCAAATGCTTCCAAGTTTTTGGCTCTACGACCATAGAGCTGGGCAGCATTGCCGTCAATTTCGAGAGCACTAACGCCTCTGGTTCTATGTGCTCCTCCGGATGGTGGATTGAACTCAGCACTAGAGACACACTGCCTCTAGTCTCACCGACTTTGACCTCTCCAGGTCCATTGACTTGAATTTTATTGCGACGTCTCATCAAGCCTAAACGTTGAACACACGCCTCGGATATGAGATTGCACTCCGATCCACCATCAATTAGAATCCGACACACTTGTTTCTGATTCCTGGAATCCAGCACATTGACTAGGGCAGTCGGCAGCAAGACTCGTGTGTTGCTAGTAGAATGGTGTATGATTACTGACTCCTCCGGAGCAGTCTCTTCTTGATTTGTTGGTGATGTAGATTCTCGGTTCCCTTGAGAAGCCTGTGGCTCATCTGAATGCAGCAACGTATGGTGCTTTCTGTCGCATACACGACACCTGTATTTAGATGGGCAGTTATCACTGATGTGATTGTCTTTCATCAGACAGTTATAACACAGCTTCTCAGTGAATACAAATTTACGCCTTTCCTGACGAGTCATTTGTTTAAATGCATCACACTTGTACAACTCATGTCGCATAGCACATTTTGGACATTTCCCAGCTTCCGTGTGCAGAGTCCTCACGGTACCCTTGCCCTGAGATGCCCTTTTCTCTGGTTTTGTCTTGTGTTGATCAACTGGGTTAGACTTCCTAGTCCAACGCTCCATTGCATCAATTCTATTGTCCAAGAACTCGAACCATTCACTGACAGTGGCGAGGTCATTGGTATTCCTGTTTTCTTCCCATGATTTACGAGTATCCTCATCCATGAGGTTGTTCATCAAGTAAACTATCCAGGAATCCAATGTGTAGTACTCTGGACCCATTTTTTGAAGTTGAAACACAATGCGCTTACTCTCGATGGTGATCTTCCTAAGAGATTCCAGAGAACCCTCTTTCATGTGTGCTTGTGACATAAATTTATCAATGCAGTCGTGCACAATGTGCACCTTCTTGCCATAGCGTCTCTGAAGCTCATTCCAAAGCTCCATGTAATTTTCATCCGTGATCTCCAGATGCTCAACGTGCTTAAAGGCTTCCCCCTTTAATGCGAGCTTCAAATACTGCATTTTGTCGCCCGCCGACAGGTCACAATTGTTGTGTACTGTACTGTTGAAGGCATCTGCGAAGGCACGCCAGTTGGCATATTCACCATTGAACTTTGGTAGCTCCAACTCCGGAAGCTTTGGCCTCGACGTAGCTCCCATACGTGAGGATGTTTGCCTGTGGATCTCTGCCATATCCCGCAGAATTTCTGTGAGTTGACTATCCCTCTCACCAGAAGGTTCGCCAGGTTGACCTCCTGGGACATGGCTAGGTATTAGACTTGCAATCGCCTCCCTCACCAGGAGAAGGATTTCCATACATTTATCCACAAACTGATCATATTGCGTCTCCTCGACGCCATGCAGCTCCTCGTCTCCCGACACGAGCTTGAGAATGCTCTCCTGATTGACAATGAATTCTTGTTTCAACTCGCCCAGAGTTATCTGAAGAGATTCCCATTGTGCAATTGATTTAGGTGAAGCATCCTTGACAGTGGCGGTTAGCTTCCCAAGCTGCCGCTTCTGAAATCGCTGGGTCCTCATCAGTGACTCGAAACTATCCATAGCTGCTATCCTGATGAAGTTCTCACGAGTAGACTCAATAACTTTTCCAAAGGGTGAGTCCAAAGGGGCGAAGGACCAATGTAAGGTATTTACCTGTGATAGAGATAAACCCAAACTGATATACAAACTGCTATTCCCTGGCTTCCAGCCTCAATAGAAATACCTGTGATAGAGATAAACCCAAACTGTGATATACAAACTGCTATTCCCTGGCTTCCAGCCTCAATAGAAATACCTGAAATGATATAACACAATCCTAAGATTTATCCGGCTCGAAGGACCAATGTAAGGTATTTACCTGTGATAGAGATAAACCCAAACTGTGATATACAAACTGCTATTCCCTGGCTTCCAGCCTCAATAGAAATACCTGTGATAGAGATAAACCCAAACTGTGATATACAAACTGCTATTCCCTGGCTTCCAGCCTCAATAGAAATACCTGAAATGATATAACACAATCCTAAGATTTATCCCGCTCGAACGACGAAATTTCCCTTTGGTCGGAATACACAATTCCTCTAAAAAGTTCTCGCAACAAAACTGCAGTCCGATGACTTCCACAAAGCCTCGAAAATCTTGGATTTTTACACACAGTAGAACACACGTTCTTAACCAAAGACAAACTTTATTGCAAGAGAAGAGAAAAAAACAAGACGTGTTGCCAGATGGGCAAATAAAAAAAGAGCTTTTCCCAAATGTCACAAAGTGGTGAATTCAAGTGGTGAGAATTCCCACACCCATGTAGAAACTTCATCTCTGCAGCTTGCCAGCCAGCTCTTGGCAGATCCCTTCAACTTGAGTGTAGCCTGAAGATGCTTATCTTGTTCCGAGAGACCATATCGAGCACAAATCGTATCAATCTGTTCAATCCATTGTGTAGCTTCCAAATTGTCTTTCCATTCTGGGTCAAAAACAGGGAGCAAATCTTTCATCTCGCGAGTGCCCACAGTGGGAGGCATATTCACAGGCCTCAAGACTCTCTTACAAGGGAAGTACTCGAGGTATCAAATTCAGAAAAATCTGAGGCTTTGCTCAACTACGCATAAAGGCATCAAATTAAACGTGGTATATTCAAAAAGTGCGAAATCGGGTTAATTTTTTTTAAAAAATTCCCTAAAGTTGAAAATGACACCTTACGCAGCACATAATAAAGAAAATTCGTATGGGACTGCATGCGGCGCTGGATCAGCGGTAGCGCACAGGACGTTCAACGGGAGTGCCGCGGGTTCGATCCCTGGCTCCTTCTGCTTTTTTTTCCTTTTAATATCTTTTTTTTTTTTCAATTAAACATTCTATTCTTTATTAAGTAGTATTATTGCAGTGTAAATTGCTTATCTAGAGTGCTGAATTAAAATCCCCAACAAATTTTTAAAAGCGATGAAAGTGCATCCTATAATTTATCAAATAATCAATTTACTAGTAGAAAAATAAAAAAAAAACCTGTATGTACTTACAATCAGCTATCTGAGGATCGTTGTAAATATTATTTAAAGTTTTTATTGAAATTTTAAAAAGATTAGAAAGGTCGAAGACCCAAACCAATTTTTTTGGAAAAATTCATTTGGAAACCTGTGCTCAAATAAATGTTTAAGGCACACTTGTAATCCATATGCTCTCGTTGTGGTACTTTCTGTTTTAATCATTACCGAAATCCACAATACACGAATTAGTTTTTTTTTAAACTAATTAGTGAATATGGATTTCAGTAAAGAAATGATTAAAACAGAGAATGCAATCACAATGTGCACATCGAATGAAAGATATACTTTCACAATCAGTTTGAGTGCAGGTTTCCAAATGAATTTTTCCAAAAAAATTGGTTTGGGTCTTCGACCTTTCTAATCTTTTATAAAATTTCAATAAAAACTTTAAATAATATTTACAACGATCCTCAGATAGCTGATTGTAAGTACATACAGGTTTTTTTTTATTTTTCTACTAGTAAATTGATTATTTGATAAATTATAGGATGCACTTTCATCGCTTTTAAAAATTTGTTGGGGATTTTAATTCAGCACTCTAGATAAGCAATTTACACTGCAATAATACTACTTAATAAAGAATAGAATGTTTAATTGAAAAAAAAAAGATATCAAAAGGAAAAAAAAATAGACTGAGTCAGGGGATCGAACCCGCAGCACTCCCGTTGAACGCCCGGTGCGCTACCGCTGAGCCAGCGCCGCATGCAGTCCCATACGAATTTTCTTTACTATGTGCTGCGTAAGGTGTCATTTTCAACTTTAGGGAATTTTTTAAAAAAAATTAACCCGATTTCGCACTTTTTGAATATACCACGTTTAATTTGATGCCTTTATGCGTAGTTGAGCAAAGCCTCAGATTTTTCTGAATTTGATGACTCGAGTACTTCCCTTGTTAGGGTTATTTGCACTGCCACCCGGCAAAGGGTGTGGAACAGAGGAGCTGCCGGATGGTTGGCTTGTGTCATCGATCATTTCCTGTGCCTAAAAATCCCCAATAAATGTCTCATTCCCAAACAAAATGACAACTACAATCTCTCCACAAATTCTTCCCCTCATTTGATTACACTGCGAAACCAAATTTACCCTCATACCTCATCTTCCGTCATTAGAATATAGTATAACTCCTTCTGAGCCATTCCTGCCAGCAATTTATTTACTTCGTGCCACAAAAAGTATTCCTGAAACCGAATTTTATTTCCTTCTTAGCCTAAAATGTGCAAAATCAGAATTTTTCCCAATTGCGCAATACATTTTCCCCTCCATAAAGCTATTTGCGCAACCATTTTTCTGAGTGTTCCGTACCTGTTCCTTTTCTGATTAATACCCGTTAATTAAATGTTTTCTCCTCAAAGATTTTATTTCACACATTTAAATTTGAACTTCGTATAATCCTGAATTGTGAAAACTTCTTGAAAATAACTCAAAAAATCTTGGAAAATGCGAACACAATTTACTCACGAGCAGCTTCTCTGCAGAAATTCCTTTCGATATTTTGTGCTGAAAAATATAGAATTTGCGTTGGCAACACTTTCGCCCCAAATTTCCCCTCAATTTCGCTCCACACTCAAGGCGCCTTGTCATCCACACACACACACTCACAACCATGAATATTCAAATTTTCCAAATGATTTCATAAATTTCTTCCCAGAATTTCCTCCCAAAAATCCACGGCGAAATCCTAAGAAGTTCTCTGATTGCCTCGGTGGTGCTTTTCTGCGCTGAATTTGATGACATCTTCGCCCCCTGACGCTCCTCTGAAGTTTTCCCGCCAAATGCAGCGTCCACTCTGCTTCCACGAACACACTCACACACACACTCGCGACACTATTTCACAACTTAACACAATTTTCGGTTTCCACTTCTGGGCATTGCTTATCCCACTTCTGATGATGTTAGAACCGTCAGGGAATCTGTAAGGGCGGAGCCCTTAATGCTATCGCGTGGATGAGTGCCTTGGCCGCCAGAGATTTCTCCAGAACCCTCAGCGTTCCTCCTAACGATCTATACCCTACGACGATCCAACATGAACTAACTCTCACAATACTAATCCTCTCTACGATACCCCTCCCGTAGGGGTAACTCACAGGCTAACACTAGGAACACTCTTAGGAGAAATCGGCGCCGCTCCGAGAGACATCTATGATGCCAAATTCAAATACCAACGGGGGGTTTAACCGTTGGGGAGAAGCTAGTGCTAACATGATTGAGCTGTGCGTGATTTTAAGCGCATTAACAGTTTTACGATTGATCTGTGCGTGATTTTAAGCTCTTTCATCGTTTTATGATTGAGTTGTGCGTGATTTCAAGCGCATCCACCGTTTTATGATTGAGTTGTGCGTGATTTTGAGCAATTTCACCGTTTTACGATTGATCTGTGCGTGATTTTAAGCTCTTTCATCGTTTTATGATTGAGTTGTGCGTGATTTCAAGCGCATCCACCGTTTTGTGATTGAGCTGTGTGTGATTTTAAGCGCATCCACCGTTTTGTGATTGAGCTGTGTGTGATTTTAAGCGCATCCACCGTTTTGTGATAGAGCTGTGAGTGATTTTGAGCAATTTCACCGTTTTACGATTGATCTGTGCGTGATTTTAAGCTGTTTCATCGTTGTTGATTGAGTTGTGCGTGATTTTAAGCTCTTTCATCGTTGTTGATTGAGTTGTGCGTGATTTTGAGCGCATCCACCGTTTTATGATTGAGTTGTGCGTGATTTTGAGCTCATTAACCGTTTTACGATTGATCTATGCGTGATTTTAAGCTCTTTCATCGTTTTATGATTAAGTTGTTCGTGATTTTGAGCGCTTTCACCGTTTTACAATTGAGCTGTGCGTGATTTTAAGCGCATCCACCGTCTTGTGATTGAGCTGTGCGTGATCTTAAGCGCTTTCACCGTTTTATGATTGAGCTGTGCGTGATTTAAAGCGCATTAACTGTTTTACGATTGATCTGTGCGTGATTTTAAGCTCTTTCATCGTTTTATGATTGAGTTGTGCGTGATTTTGAGCGCATCCACCGTTTTATGATTGAGTTGTGCGTAATATTGAGCGCATTAACCGTTTTACGATTGATCTGTGAGTGATTTTAAGCTCTTTCATCGTTTTATGATTAAGTTGTGCGTGATTTTAAGCGCTTTCACCGTTTTATGATTGAACTGTGCGTGATTTTGAGCGCATCCACCGTTTTACGATTGATCTGTGCGTGATTTTAAGCGCATCCACCGTTTTGTGATTGGGCTGTGCGTGATCTTAAGCGCTTTCACCGTTTTATGATTGAGCTGTGCGTGATTTTGAGCGCATTAACCGTTTTACGATTGATCTGTGCGTGATTTTAAGCTCTTTCATCGTTTTATGATTGAGTTGTGCGTGATTTTAAGCGCATCCACCGTTTTATGATTGAGCTGTGCGTGATTTTAAGCGCATCCACCGTTTTACGATTGACCTGTGCGTGATTTTAAGCTCTTTCATCGTTTTATGATTGAGTTGTGCGTGATTTTGAGCGCATTAACCGTTTTATGATTGATCTGTGCGTGATTTTAAGCTCTTTCATCGTTTTATGATTGAGTTGTGCGTGATTTTAAGCGCATCCACCGTTTTATGATTGAGTTGTGCGTGTTTTTGAGCGCATCAACCGTTTTACGATTGATCTGTGCATGATTTTAAGCTCTTTCATCGTTTTATGATTGAGTTGTACGTGATTTTAAGCGCATCCACCGTCTTATGATTGTGCTGTGCGTGATTTTGAGCGCATTAACCGTTTTACGATTGATCTGTGCGTGATTTGAAGCTCTTTAATCGTTTTATGATTGAGTTGTGTGTGATTTTAAGCGCATCCACCGTTTTGTGATTGAGTTGTGCGTGATTTTGAGCAATTTCACCGTTTTACGATTGATCTGTGCGTGATTTTAAGCTCTTTCATCGTTTTATGATTGAGTTGTGCGTGATTTTAAGCGCATCCACCGTTTTATGATTGAGTTGTGCGTGATTTTAAGCTCTTTCATCGTTTTATGATTGAGTTGTGCGTGATTTTAAGCGCATCCACCGTTTTACGATTGAGCTGTGCGTGATTTTAAGCGCATCCACAGTTTTATGATTGAGCTGTGCGTGATCTTAAGCGCTTTCACCGTTTTATGATTGAGCTGTGCGTGATTTAAGCGCATTAACCGTTTTATGATTGATCTGTGCGTGATTTTAAGCTCTTTCATCGTTTTATGATTGAGTTGTGCGTGATTTTAAGCGCATCCACCGTTTTATGATTGAGTTGTGCGTGATTTTGAGCAATTTCACCGTTTTACGATTGATCTGTGCGTGATTTTAAGCTCTTTCATGGTTTTATGATTGAGTTGTGCGTGATTTTAAGCGCATCCACCGTTTTATGATTGAGTTGTGCGTGATTTTGAGCGCATTAACCGTTTTGCGATTGATCTGTGCGTGATTTTAAGCTCTTTCATCGTTTTATGATTGCGCGGTTCGTGATCTTAAGCGCATCCACCGTTTTATAATTGAGTTGTGCGTGATTTTAAGCGCATTTACCGTCTTATGATTGAGCTGTGCGTGATTTTGAGCGCATTAACCGTTTTGCGATTGATCTGTGCGTGATTTTAAGCTCTTTCATCGTTTTATGATTGCTCGGTTCGTGATCTTAAGCGCATCCACCGTTTTATAATTGAGTTGTGCGTGATTTTGGGCGCATTAACTGTTTTACGATTGATCTGTGAGTGATTTTAAGCTCTTTCATCGTTTTATGATTGAGTTGTGCGTGATTTCAAGCGCATCCACCGTTTTGTGATTGAGCTGTGTGTGATTTTAAGCGCATCCACCGTTTTGTGATTGAGCTGTGCGTGATTTTGAGCAATTTCACCGTTTTACGATTGAGTTGTGCGTGATTTTAAGCTCTTTCATCGTTGTTGATTGAGTTGTGCGTGATTTTAAGCGCATCCACCGTTTTACGATTGAGCTGTGCGTGATTTTAAGCGCATTAACCGTTTTACGATTGATCTGTGCGTGATTTTAAGCTCTTTCATCGTGTTATGATTGAGTTGTGTGTGATTTTGAGCGCATTAACCTTTTTACGATTGAGTTGTGCGTGATTTTGAGCGCATTAACCGTTTTACGATTGCTCTGTGCGTGATTTTAAGCTATTTCATCGTTTTATGATTAAGTTGTGCGTGATTTTAAGCGCTTTCACCGTTTTATGATTGAGCTGTGCGTGATTTTGAGCGCATTAATCGTTTTACGATTGATCTGTGCGTGATTTTAAGCGCATCCACCGTTTTGTGATTTGGCTGTGCGTGATCTTAAGCGCTTTCACCGTTTTATGATTGAGCTGTGCGTGATTTTGAGCGCATTAACCGTTTTACGATTGAACTGTGCGTGATTTTAAGCGCATCCACAGTTTTGTGATTGAGCTGTGCGTGATCTTAAGCGCTTTCACCGTTTTATGATCGAGCTGTGCGTGATTTTGAGCGCTTTAATCGTTTTACGATTGATCTGTGCGTGATTTTAAGCTCTTTCATCGTTTTATGATTGAGTTGTGCGTGATTTTAAGCGCATCCACCGTTTTATGATTGAGTTGTGCGTGATTTTGAGCGCATTAACCGTTTTACGATTGATCTGTGAGTGATTTTAAGCTCTTTCATCGTTTTATGATTGAGTTGTGCGTGATTTTGAGCGCTTTCACCGTTTTATGATTCATCTGTGCGTGATCTTGAGCGTTTACATCGTTTTATGATTGATCTGTGCGTGATTTTGAGCGCTTACACCGTTTTATGATTGATCGGTGCGTGATTTTAGGCACATTAACCATTTTATGATTGATCTGATCGTGATGTTAAGTATATTTGTATATTTGTTCTAAAGATATCTAGTATGACTTTAAAATATATAATTTTTCAAATTAAGTCTTCCAGAAAGTAGCATTTTTTGTTCATGGTTGCATATAGATCTTTATATACTTGAAACTCAATATATTATTGTCGTAATGGAAGTTGGTTTTCTCCTAATATGTCCCATTTCATTTTATTTACAAACGATAATCCTTGTTATAAATTTAAAATTATTAATCAGTACTCGGTAAAATATTATCCAGTAAATTCTCATAAATTTCATGAAATTTCATAAAATTTCATAAATTTCTTGAAAATTTCATTGCCATAATGTCTTACTTTAGGAAATCAGTCAACACCCAATATTAGAAGTTGGTAAACACAACGTGTTTTTAAAATCACATATGGTTTTGTAGTATATATAAATGTCAAAAACGTGTCAATGACATTAAAGTGGCTTACATTGGTTTATAATTATTAAATAAACGATTGGTGTCATTGAAAAATAATACTTTGATAAAATTTGTCGAAAAAAGTAATTTTTTAAGCTTTAAATACATTTGACCTTGAAAAATGTCATGAAGGAATGTTTCAAGGTCATTGGTATGTATGGGCGAAATATCCGTCTGGATAGCATCTACAACATATTTAACAATGAAAACTATCGGACGAGTAGTTTTCCAGATATCCAAAAAAAAACATGTTTTTTAAGAGAAGGGGAGGGGTGGGGGGGGAAAATGAAGGTCATATTTAGATTCCTAAGGTCAACTTATAGGGGGGTCACCCGAAGACCCCAAGTCGATATCTCCAACCATCTGGCTTCTAGAGTCAAAATAAAGATTTACCACCCCCGCAATACCCCCCTGTAACGGGTGACCCCATGAATTCCGAAATTAGTGACTATCACCATTGAATTTGTCGTGCCCCAATTAGCTTAAAATGCAATGTCTTATAAGGGCCGGCTTCCGCACGGTTCGAGACCTTCCCTTGTTAGTGAAATTAACGGTTTAACAAAAGAATTGTCGGAGAATGGGGTTGATGTATTATTGATGTGGGTGCCTGCACACGGTGGTGTAGAAGGTAATGAGCGGGTGGATGCCTTAGCTAAAAGTGGAGCACGTGCTGAAATCGTCAACGAAGAATGTTATAGAAGGGAAGATTGGTTTGCATCTATTCGTGAGGAGTGCAATATTCAATGGCAAGTGGCATGGGAACAAGAAGAGAGAGGACGCTTGACGTTCTCCATCCTCCCAAAAATTAGTAATAAGATGTGGTTTGAAGATTTACCAAAGATGGAAAGAGAAACTATCTGTGATATTAGTAGGATAATAAGCAATCACTATAGACTGAAAGCTCACATAGCTAGATTTAATATAGTTGACAACGCACTATGCGAAGCTTGTGGTTTGTATGAAGATATTGATCATGTTTTATTTATTTGTCCGAGATTTGTGCATGGAAGGGCTGATCTGTTGAATAGTTGTCGTACTGTGTGTTCTAGTTTATGTGTGAGAGATATTATTTCCTCAGTGATGTCGTCCAAAAATATTGTACCTCTTAAAAAAATCGTGACATTTTTGAAATCACATAGCGTTTCAATTTAAAAAGATAGATGCATGTTTTCAAGTTAATTGGCGGTCATACATGGCAAAATTTTGCCAACTACCTAGGGAATAGGGATGGGAGTTAAAAAAAAACATGCAGTAAATATACGAATGAAGAAATTTCTAATAATATTCGCAAATTACATTCACTTGCACTGAGAAAAAAATAATTATACACCAAGAGATACCAGTGACGATAAAAATGACAATGATGAAAAAGATGACACGTCATCTGCGCATCTAAAAAGCAAGTATTACCAAAAGTTTAATACAATATTGTCAAATATTGTAACAGAATTCAAAGAAGTAAATAATGGGCAGGAAAATGAATTCTAATGTTTGTCATTTATGAGAAGTGCTACTTCTCAATATATGTCATATGTAAATTTGTGGAGCACCCTTACATGTACATATGAAGACGCAAATGATGAATCATTGACAAATGGGGTAGTGGAAAGTTATTTTAATGTTATTAAAAATAACTATTTTGAAGGTGAGTCCCATATGGAAGCCGGACGATTTGCCACAAAGCGATACGAACAATTAAAGGGCGATATCGCAAAAATCAATTTGAATATCAATTCATATACTTCCAAAAGAAAGAAATCCCGAAGATCTCCCATTCCAACCTTGGATGAGGTAGATCCTTCGAGTGTTTGGAATAGACGTCCGAGCCCAAAAACAAACAAACACAAAAAAGCTTCTCATATTAAGAAATTAAAAACATATCGATCCCTCAGAATATAATCCGAACAACTCGATTTTTTGCGAAATTCGTTTCTTTCGCTTTTCGGGTACTCCTTGACACCCTCTACTTTCCCTGTGAATATTATACCTGAAAATAAATTATTCCCAAAGTTATAACGCTTTTTCTAAAAAAGCAAAATCACACTCATTTTTCAATGTAGTCAGGATAATACCCGCATAACTCGACCGTGTGACGTCGTCAAAAGTATCCCGGCTGATTCCTGACATATATAGACGAGGGTTTGGGGAATACTCAACTAGGCTTTATTGCTCACAGCATTTGATATATATAAGTAGTAATAATGAAGCACAGTCCTGTTTTGTAGGCGTGGCTTTCCATGGAGCACGAGACTGTTTTGTGACGCCACATCGATAGCTCTGGTGGGTGGTCTACGTGTAGGTCAGTTTCCCCGCTCCGCGCTCTTCCCCTCCTCCTCCTCTTCAGCATTTTGGTTAATTATTTTAACTGAATATGAAGCACGATCCTGTTTTGTGGGCGTGGCTTGTTTGTGGATATGGAGCACAATACTGTTGCGGGAAGCATTTTGATTGGTTATGAAGCACGATACTGTTTTGTGGGCAGAGATTTGGTTAATTATTTTAACTGAATATGAAGCACGATCCTGTTTTGTGGGCGAGGCTTGCTTATGTAGCATGATACTGTTGAGGGGGGCAAGCGTTTTGATTGGTAATGAAGCACGGTCCTATTGCGGAGAACATTCTCATTGGCTATAGAATACGATACTGTTGTTTGAATGTGAATCGTTTCAGTCGCCATATTGGACTTTTAAACTGTAAGCTTTAGACGGCCATCTTGAACTTTTTAGAACTTTAAAACTTTTTGATATTGCGCTTTTTGATGGACATTTTGAATATTTTAAATTAACGGAAATTACTTTGGTGGACTCTTTCTCATGTAATTTTTTCTGCTTATATAATTTATATGAGAAAAGATCTGCCATCCATGGGAATTGATCACGGGGCCTCTCGGTTGCGAGTCCAATACCTTATCCATTATACCACTCGTGGCATGATAGAAGATTTGTCAGAGGTCTTTCCTAAGCAGTTAGTGAATGAAATTTTAGGTGAGATTCTTCATAATAATTTTTCCTCTGCAGTGTCCAAGTGTGGAAAAATGCAAATGCAATATGAGACCTTTTCGCGCGCTCGCTATCATATGGGAAAGAAATTGCTGAGCGCGAGAATTTGATTCCTTCAGACGGAGGAAGCAACACGGGAAAAATGTCTTGTGTGTGCGATGCAATTTAATTGATCAGTGCAATTTCACAATATTATGAAAATATTATTTCGAGAACTTCACAATGAGTATAAATAGGTGTTACTGTTAGCGAAATAAATTATTTAATTATGAATACCCTTCAAATTAGGGCCAAACTGCTTGGAAACAACCATACTAGAAATATTTTTGGTGGAGTTTATCCTATAGACAGACTTCCCAAACATGTGAAATTTCCTTCAATAATAATCGTCAACACAGCCCCTTCGCATCATCCTGGTAAACATTGGATTGCAATTTATCTACCTGTAAATGATAATCCAATTGAAATTTTTGATTCATATGGACGTTTTTTGAGAAATAAATATTTAGCAAGATTTATTAAACAGCATGTTCGGCATAGACTAATTATTTACAATAAGAAACCACTTCAGGCTGCGTTTTCATCAGTGTGTGGACAATATTGTTGTATGTATGCATATTTTCGATCAAAAGGAAAATCTATGTCCGAATTTCTTCGAATGTTTGGTACAAATACATATGCAAATGATCGGAAAATACAGAAGCAATGATAATTCAAAGAGTGAAGTAATGAGTAATACACAATCCAAGATGGGAAAAATTGTTCAAAAAAAAAAATAAAAGAGCTACTAAAAAGCAAAGTGAGAAAAAGATCCCACCAAAACAACTATCTTCACATAAAAAATCTGATGGATATGTAGAAGAAGGATCTTTGAAGCAGAATTTGGATACAGAGCCCGCTTCCATGGACATACGACCATTTATGGAAAAGGAACCTAAACTACTAACTGAAATGACTGTTCTAAATGGATACACATACTTTCTAAATGAACTGAATACTACTTTTGTCACTGTTGGATTCTGGATACATGAATTTACACCGATCGTGAAAATTTCTGCAACAAACTATTGGCTTGGATCTGACATTGTTTACTTTACCCAAAAGTCATGGAATATGCTGTGTTCCAGCGAGGCAAATATCAAAGATGTTCTGAAGAATGGAGAAACAGACTTCATGCATGCTGGATATATTAATTCAAGATTTGAAAATTTGGAAATTAATTTTATTCAAGTTGAAAAAATGAAGCCAATAATGCTGTCTAAAAACGGAAATACGATTCTCTTAAACGAAAAGGAATTTGATTGTCTCATGAATTTAAAGTATTTCATAAATGTTACTTTGATTTATAATCATTCCATTCAAAATTATATTCAACAGTATTTTGAGAATTATATTCAAACATGTAAAATAGCAGGAGTAAATAACCTTGAAGCTACTTCATTTACACCTCCTGTAGAAGGTCGCTCACCGATAAACTATTTCAGATTATTTACCGAAATAAGTTTTTATATTGATAAAATAAATACATCTACGAAATAAAATAAGGAAGAAATGTAATTTTATGATTTCATAAATAAAGAAAAATATTTTCAAATACTTACTGTCTTTTCTTCACTTCTTCAACTTCTCAAAGTAGAAAAATCAACATTGCAATACAGTGGAAATTGAAAAATATTTAGTTCCATATAAAATTATTTATTAATCAAGATTTAAAAGACTATGACTTATTCTACATAACCATAGAGAAAAATATAACATAATCGATTTAATCTATTTACAAAATAATAAAACTAAGACTGGTTCTAAATCTAAACCTAAAATCCAAATGGTAAAGTGTCATTATTGTCAACACAACGTCTTTTAATTAATGTAAATCGGGCTGTTTTTGAAGAGGGTCCAGATATAATTTTAAAATGTTTCTGTCGTTGAATTTTGTTAGGGTAAGTGACTTTAATTTCTCTATCGTCGCAGAGGACCATGGATTTTAAAGATTCAAAATTTATATCTCTATCGACAGTTTTGTTTAGTGTTATCCCCTTGCACGCAACTTTGTATTTGTAAGAGTTTGTAGAAGGGGAGTAGATTTTCAAGCCGTAAGCTTTTGGCCCTGTGCTTACAAATTCTTCGATGAAGGCTCCCTCACCGAAATCAGCCAATTCATCAGTTAACTCTCCCAAAAATTTACCAGTGGAAAGAGGATTCTCTTCCCCTGCAGGGACTACGTAAATGACTGAATCCGTATCACAATAAAAGATATTTTGCCCTATCTTTGATAAGATAGAATACAACTTGATCCTTGCATTGGTTGTGGTGCAGTTTCCGACACCTATATTTATATATTTCGATGGTTGCTCAGAATCATGAATGTGTATCCATGAAACAAAAATTTGGCTATCACTTACGGGATAAAAATGTACAACTTCAATAGCTTCTGATGAGAGAAGATCATTCAACTCCTCAGAAGAATTGCAGATTGTAGTTTTCGTAAAATTTTCTCGCATTATGAATCTGCCCCACAAACTGTTCAACATAATTTTCGCAAGTCAACGCATACCTTTGTTAACTCGTATGTTTTCTTTATCAAGTTGTATTCCCTCATTTTCAAAGAATTCTCGGATATAATTATCTTTATCGGAATCGGACTCAACTCCCGAGGGCCATCCATTAGCCTCCTGCTTAATTTTGAGAAAATTATCGACGTAATCAGCAAAAAGTCCACGTTCGCTTGTCTCGCGTTTGTATTGTAAAGTTCTGTATGACCAGACTTCAAAGCATTTCGTGATCACGTAGCCATGATCAACAGCGAGACGGACTTCATCAATGGACCATATTCCTGTGAGGGATCTGTCATCATCTGAATGTAGACATCGATCAGTATTGAGATCTTCCGCACACTTTCGACAAAGAGGAAAGAAGAGTCGGTTATTGCACCTAAAGGGAAGACAGGGGATGTAATGACCTTTTGGTGGGAGAATAGTACATTTCACCACAATGTCATGCTTCAATACATCCTCCTGACTTGGGATATCTTTGAGAATTTGGGGGTGCCCGACGAAATACTTCGAATATTTGTTCGCCCACGGGTAGAGTGACGTGAAGTCATAGTAATAAATTTTATCCCCAGGGCGACATTTGTAATATGTGCGGAAAACTTCAGTGCGGCCCCCGTAAACCGCTGATCGCAAATCAAACCCTGAGTCTACGACTTCAGGGTGATTGTTCAATCTCTCCGCAAGCACAGGGTCAGCATCCAACAGCCGACGGAATTCACACTCCCATATTGAAACAAGATTATACCCCAATTGACGAATGTGATCCAACCGTTTTAGAGTGCTCTCATAACGACTCTGCATGTTATCATTGGGCTTCTTTGAGAATGCATGCCCTCTATTTAAAAAGCATGTATGTCCATGCAAGAAACACCCCTCAAAACTATACACAGTGTTGGAGGTCTCATCATAACCATCATCAACATATCGAGAGCCGCGCAGTTTGACCTCATACTTTATGTTAGGATTGGAAATTTCCTTCATATACACGAGCCATTTCAAAAAATTTTACTCTGCATTTGAAGGAAATTGGAATTATAATTGTTTTTGGGAGTAATAGCAAGGGTATTGGGGGTAAGGTATTTTTTCCTGTAGGCTTTCATCACAGCGTCAGCTATGATGATAGCCTGCAAGAAGGGATTTAAGGATGTAGTTTCTATGAAGGAATGCATAAAGTTGAGGCATCCCATTGTCAGGATTTTAACATCCTGGCGGCAATAATGAATGAGCTCTTTACGATTGTCAAAGGGGAGTTCTTTGACTTGCTCATACCATTCTAGGAACTCGACATATTGCTGAGAGGTCATGGAATCAATTGGATACATTTCAATTGGAGGATAAGATCCAATATAAGAGCGATTTTCCGTGGTGTTGAATTTATAGGGATAATATCCCTTATCGCATTCGGGCAGTCCAAAACTTTTTGAGATTTGTGATAGAGGGAAGGGGATAAAAGAAAGTGAATCGAGAAATGTAACTCCTTTAACTTTTGCAAACAGTATTTTGCAACCTTGTAGAATAGGTTCGATCTTCTCTTCCCTCTGACACAGTTCTTCGAGTATGAACTGCGCATCATAGCCTTTGGCATTGTGAGCGATAGCAACAGTGGGCATAGGCCTAAAGGTAAGTACATAGTCTACAAATTTTTCCACCGCTGACCTGTTGCTATCGCTCTCAAAAACATGTTCCACGGGGGCACAATTAGGGCAATTAGAATCTAAAGAATGACCACACATGTGACATACTGTGTATGATGTACAGAGATTTGGAACATGTTTTGAAAATCCATTCCCAATATCTACAAACTCTGACTCAAAATCATAGAAAATTAGCGTATATTCCGTTGAAGGTTTTTTCTTAAATTCTTGCATATAGCAAAAATGTGGAAGTGGGCAAACTTTGAAGCAAATATCACAAGTTCGTGAATTACAATCATGTGGAGTCTTGGGATCAAACATGGTAAAACATTGATCGCACAATTTTCTAGTGTTGCATACCCCCTTATCAATATGTTGTTGAAGACAATTGAGGCCTTTGAATGACCTATTACATGAAGCACATGGTATCATAACCCTGAAAGAAGGACATGAAGGAGTACTTGTGCAGTATTTGCACTTTCGGGACAGATATGGCTCCTATTGTATAAACTGTCTCAAATATAACATTGATAGTTAAAGCCAAAAAATCCCTTAACTGATTTAATACAAAAATAATGTCGTTCTGCTTTATTATAAAATAAATTAATAACTTTTTTATGATTTTCCTGGGTCCTCCGCGATTTATATGCTCTGCTTTCAAAATTTCCCGCGTCATCATAAATATTTATTCTAAACTGATTGCCAAATTTTTTGTCAAATCTATTGACAAAATCAAGCCCGTATGAACCCTCTTCACTAACAGGCCCGCCTACATTTTTAATTAATTGAAGAACTTCTTTTTTTAGAACTGTAGGATATCGTTTAAGACGATCTAATTGTTTTTTTCGTTCTTCATTATTATTTATTAAAAGGCACTTACCAACAACAATTGAGGTTGGTAAACAATTAGATGGTCCTGAGATGTCTACAATACTCTTCTGTTTATACTTCCTCATCTCCGACAGATTCATTCTGGTTGGGTTATGGTGTCTTCCTTTTCCTGTGAAATAATTTTATTTAAAACTAAGTTATTTTCTCTCGCATATTACTGTATTGTGTTAATCACAAATAGGCCAAGAAAATAAACAATATAATTCATTAATAATCAAGTGGATGATTACCTTCCATTTGAGGTAGCAGATAAGCTTTAACACCTAGAACATCTGCTATATTGAATACTATTGTGCTTTGATACACTCTCTCTAGAGCTGAAAACACAGCGTCTGCTGATAAAGAGGCCAGGGGGCGAAGACCCAAAAATATGGGTTTATTTAGAGAGTTCTCCTCAAGAAATATCTCAAGGATTACTTTGTCTCCCTGATCGCCTTCCTTTTGAATAGTTTCAATAACTCCGTTGAAAGCCTTGTTCAGCCAATCCGTACAGGTGTTCGTAGTAGGACATCTTAGTTGGAAACTGAGCTCAACTTGGACGATGTTAAAGCGTTTGTTGAAAGTCTTGTTTTTGTGAAGAAATTTCACAAAATCTTTCTCAAACGATTCTGGAGATTCAGTTTTCTTCCTATTGACTTCAGTATCCTTTTCAGCAGCATTCACCTCAAGAGGTCCGATTTCAGATTCATACACCTTGTAATTGAAAGATTTTTCTTTAGTTTTAAGATCCACTATCCGCATATGAATTGTTTAAAAAATCTATACATACCGACACGTCAGGGGATGTTTCAGCTTCTTGGACATTGGTATCTCCAATTCCTCTACCAGTCTGCACATGTTTGTTGTTGGCTTTGACGAAGATTAAAATGTCACTTAGTAGCTCCGCCAAATTTTCGGTCATCGGTTGTCCACATAAGTTCTTTATCAACTTTTTTTATCACGGCACAACAACTCCAGTCCCTCTTCCATTTTAGCTTTAATTCTTCCCAGAATCATTGTAGATAACACTTCATCACCTTTATTCATTAGTCTAATCATATCTTCCACACTTTTGTCTTTGAATAAAAAGTTGAGTATTTCAACTTCAGATTTTTCCTGGGCAAGAATCTCTATCAACACTTTCAAATTATTTCCACTCATTTTCACAAAAATTTAACTTCTTCAGTTGTAGCGCACGAAATAGTGTTTACAGTGATTGTGACAGAATCGCATTCCGCGATGGGCTTTTATACTCCCATTCATCTATCGCGAAAATGCATTTTCCCACAGAATGGACAAACTTTGTCCAGACAAAAATCTCCAATTTCAATTGCACGTGGGATTAAAATTTCTTATTCCAAGAAAAAAGTCGCGATTGCGAAAATTCAGTGGTATCTTCAACGCTTAGCCCATGCAGAGGAAAAGTGTCCAATTTCATTCTCAGCAAAATGATGCTTTTCCAAGAAATTATTTCACAATTTTGCATTTTCTATAAGACTTTTATTGCACGTGTGCAAAGGATCATATTTCAAGTGGGAATGGAATTCACTTTTTCCAAGAAAAAGTCGCGATCGCGAAAAATTCAGCAGTGTCTTCGCGATAAGCTTAGTCCATGCAGAGGAAAAGTGTCCAATTTCATTCTTCGCAAAATGATGCTTTTCCAGGAAATTATTTCACAATATTGCATTTTCTATGAGATTTTTTATTGCACGTGTGCAAAGGATCATATTTCAGGTGGGAATGGAATTTTTTCCGAGAAAAGTTGCGATCGCGAAAATGCATTTTGATAGCGTCATCCAGACATGTTCGAAACATGTCCTAGTGCAGACAAAGAGGAAAAATCTCAAATTTCATTTTTTATCTGAACGGATGTTTTTCCAGGAATTTATTTCACAATTTTGCATTTTCTTATGCTGAAAAATCATATTTCAATTTCCCGTGGGATAATTTTTTAATCAATGCACTTCTTGCCAGTATATAATGCAATCGAACGTTTGAAAATTTTAATTATTCTACATTCAGCAATCAGAGTGTCAACAGTTACGTTTACTGTCATCTACTTGAAAATCTCATCGAAAATGGTAAGATTTTATTAATTTGATTTATTTGAAGATGATCAAAACTTATGTTTCTCTTTATATTTTTTTTACAGGATCTTCAGAAAATGTTCGATCAAGCTAGGAAGGAAGTCAAAATGCAGAAGGCAATTACTGCAAGCAGCCTGACCGAAGGAAGATATTATTATATCCAGGCAATAAGGATGGTGAATACAAAGTTCGGGAAAACCTACATTGCAGAGTTGGAGGAAAATATCAGTATTTGGCTCCCGAAATCATGGACAAAGCGGATGAACGGAGATGAACTGATAAAAGTTGCACCAGACGATATGTGGGAGCTGGCCTACCTTGGCAAAGATGCAGGAGGAAATTTCGTTAATTTGGATGTAAGAAAGAAGAGTAATTGATTTAATCTTTTTATGGTTTGACAAATAAAAGATTTTGTAGAATGTACACAATTTCTTTTCTTGGGAATCTTCTATGGGGTTGTTTTGCCCTTTTTGGTCGCATTTTCCGTTTTCACTTTCAAATTTCTTTAAAGATCATGATGGGAAAAAGTATAAATACTTCAGCCTCTATCCGAACTTTCATCATTTGATTATGCTCTTGAAAGAAGATGTTTAAATTTCGATTGCATTTCTCGATAATTCGGGCTGGCCCATCGGGGTGTGGGAAGACAACTTTTGCTCTCGATCTCTTGAGAAACTTGAGAGAGTACACTGATACGGACTTTGAGAACATTTATTGGTGTTTCTCTGAACAAGGGAGTGTTGGCAATTTACCAAAAATTCAAAATCTTAAAATTTGGCAAGGCATTCCCGATGAAATAGGTACCAATGATAAAAATGCAAAATTGGTGATTATTGATGATATGATGACTGACAAAAAATATGAGCAAAGAATTTGTGACATGTTTATCAAAGAATCACATCATCGAAACATTTCAATAATTTTTATTTGTCAAAATATTTTCTATCAATCGAGATTCTCGCGAACGATTTCTCTTTTAATGCAAAATATCTTGTGATCTTCAAAAATGTGCGTGATAAATCACAATTTTTTCCTCTCGCTCGTCAACTGCATCCAGAAAATCCTGGACATTTGTTGAACGTATATAAGGAGTGCACTGACCAACCTTTTGGTTTTCTTATAATTGACCTAAACCAGGACACACCAGATATTTTTAGATATCGATCCAATATTTTCAATAAATCTTTTTGCGAGTGTTTTGCTAATCCCGAATATCTATCCAAAAATGAAACAGAAGAAGAAGAAGGTAAATCACAGGAATTGTTTCAAGAGATTGAAGGAAAACAAGCATATTTTGTATGTGCTTAAAGATGCATCTCCAGCGTTGAGGAAATCTATTATCCAAAATTGTTCCCAATCAACTATCAAAGCTTTGCAAGAAATCGTACAAAATACTTTAAATGGAAATCTTCAAATTAAGCCTAAGCGTATTGGACCTCTGAAAAAGTATAAAAATGAGATCCGCAAAATTGCATGCTCAAAAACATCACAGTGCTCAAGGAGGAAATTACTAGTGCAGAGAGCATCAGGATTTTTACCAATCCTAATTTCAACTTTATTATCAGGAGCGATTGGAAAATTTTTGGGATCATAATGGATAGGAAGAAAAATTCTCTACAACGATACGTAGTAGTCACACCCGAGTTGTTTGATGAATTAAAGCCTTTCATAAATTTTGAGAAAAATTTGACATCTCTGGATCGTGAGATATATAAAATTCTCTCTAACAAAAAAATGAACAATGTTGAGAAATGGTACAGATACAGACATTCTCTTGCAAAGCAATCAGAATTGAAACGCAAAAAGCAAAATTTTCCTCGATATATCAATTTGCATCGTGAAAAGCAGAGAAAAATTTTACCAACATATTCAATGGGTACCCAAACAAGATACAATGGACCACCAACGTTGGACAAATCTACTACAACTGCGTTTGAAAATGATGATATGTTCATTGATGATGAAATTCAAGATATTGTTCAAGAAAATGAACTTTCTCAAAAAGAAGATTCTGTGATCAATTTAGGAGAGGAGGATATTTTCGAAACCACTAATCTTGTTGATGATGAACATTTTGATGGACTCCCGAGAAGTGCTCAACAAAAGCTTTAAAAAAAATTGTCGAAATATGAGCGAGATCCATCTCAAAGATCTAGCATTCCAGCATGTATAACAATTGAGGGTAATGAGGGAAATATATACAGTGTGCCTACAAATAAAGATGAGCCTGAGGAAACACCTGCTAGACCAAAGAGGGCCAGAAAAATTACACCACGTTCGCCGAAACGAATTCGAAGCTATATAAGGAAGATGCCACAAGGCTCTGGTCAATCTGAAATCAATTTTCCTGTGCAAAAGAAATTATCATGGACTCCAGTACCTTAGATGAGGAATATTTGAATTTAAACAGTAAAAACTTGTATGCCAGACCACAAAAACTGTTTGAAAATTTGAAAAATATTGTCAGCAAAAAAGACATAACAAATTATTTGCAAAAACAAGACGTCTATACTTTGCATCATCCTGTAATAAAGAATTATCCGAAAAATAAATATATAGTTACAAATATTAATGAGTTATGGGAAATTGATTTGGTTGATATGAGACAGTATAAAAAGCATAATGACAATTACTCTTTCATTCTAATCGTGATTGATGTATTTTCCAAATTTGCATTTGTGCGCCCACTTAAGAACAAATCTGCAGAAGAGGTTACTAAAGCTTTTGCCGATATTATTAAAAAGAGTGGGAAAATTCCTGAAAAAGTACAGTCTGACCATGGGAAACAATTTAAAAACTCAATTTTCAAAAGTTACTTAAAAAGCAAAAATATTCAGCAAAATTTTTCTTATAACCCATCAATTAAATGTGCCGTTGTGGAAAGATTCAACAGAACGTTTAAACAGAAAATGTTTAGATATTTTACACATAAAAAGACAGAGAGATATATTGATGTCAAGGGGTAATTCATAATCAATCAGATTGGCTCGGGTTCCCAAAAAAATGTATGTGTTCCCCGCGTTTCTGAATCAATTGATTTTTGTCTATAATAATTCTCATCATAGAACTATAGGAATGACACCTAACGATGTAACAGATGATGATGTTGCAAATTTAAATAAAAGATATAGATTTCAACATTTGGATTTTTTATCAACGTATTCAAAGAATGTAAATAACCTTCAAGTTGATATTTTGGTGAGAGTTTCAAAATCTAAACCATCATTTGACAGAGGTTTTCAGCAACATTGGACAGTCGAAAAATTTCACGTAGATAAAATTATTGATAAAAAACCCTTCCCCATATATATTTTGCGTGATTACAAAAATACTCCGATTTCTGGAAGATTTTATAAACAACAATTGCAAAAGGTGCAGATTAAAGATGGCCATCCTCCCATTGAAAAGATTATAAAAACGCGAGGATTGGGGAAAAATCTTCAGTTTTATGTTAAATTCAAAGGAGATGATACATCTCATTGGATAAATCAGGCCGATATTTTAAATCAATATGGCATCGAGCGACATGAAAAATGATTTTTACTTGACTCTGTTGAGCAATTCCTCTCACTCAGAGATATTTTCCTCATAACACACTGGCAAATTTTTACACCAAATTGCCAACAAAAATATTCTTGCCCGGTGAATGGATTGTTGGACTTGCTGAAATATCATTTAATGTGGCAGAATCATCTGGTGATAGGGAAAAACCTAAAACTGTAAAGCCAAAAACCATCACCATAATAAATAATCAGGGAGCGAGAAAGCCGATAACAATTCCCATTTACACACCACAAACACCTCTAAGAAGTCTTCTCTACTTGGTGACAAATGCTTATAATCATAATTCTGCAATGGACAATCCAACTGTGGGATCTTCTTTCGAGGCATTCAACATTGAAATGAAACTCGAGCAGCTTATTGAGGAATGCACAAAGTGTACATATGACACTGCGCACGAGGAGATGAATGAAAATAGTGGAAATGCCAAACTCGCAGCTCTTCTAAGACCAAAACAACAATGCGAGCCAGCTGATATAATTGTAAAACAATCTTTTGATGAGGTGTCTGAACCTTTGACCACAATCAGCATGTATTTGAATGACACAATGTTTGATATTCCACTGTACAGAGATAATTATGAATTTATTGATGATCTTATGAAAACAATATTTGAATCTGTTCCACAATCTGCACGCAACAAAGATGAACTTTTAAAAATTTTATAACATTCAAAATTACATCCAATCATACATGATGTGAACAAGGATGATTTTGTTTCATCAGTTTTGCATCCATCAATTTCTCCAGTCCCATTCACAACAAGCCACACCAGGGACTTAATGTTTGTGTACACTGATATAATTCGGCCTCAACTTGTGAGCAATACTTTTGCAAGATGCCTAAGGACCATACTTTTAATTCAGAACAATGAAGCTTATAAGTCGTTTGAGCGAATTCAATATTTTCCTGTAGAAAAAAAATGATTTTGATACAATTGAAATTTTAATTACATCACAAAATGGAAAACCCTACAATTTTCAAGCCAGCTCAACACCAACAATGTTAGTACTTCATTTTAAGAGAAATAAATGATGTTATGAAAAGATATAAATACTCCTGTTATTATTGATTTCTTCACTATCTCAAAGATGGCTAACCTATACACTTCATATTATATGAGACAAATTGGCCGTGGAGAAATTGGAAATGTTTATGTTCCTGATTTCTATGGCGTACAAAGAGGTCGAGGACTGGGTTCAGTTCTTGGGGGCCTAATTCGATTCTTAAAACCACTTTTTATTAGAGGATTGTCTGCATTGAAAACACAAGCTGCAAAAACAGGAGCTGAAATTTTAACAGATATTGGTACAAAACCCCTTAAAGATATTCTTCTGGAGCGGGGTAGAGAAGCTCGAGATGATTTAAGACAAAAAGCTATTAAAAAATTCAAAACTATGACTGGAGGAGGTATATATACGAGTCTACAGAGAGGATCCTCTATTCCCTCATCATCCTTAGTGAGGTCCAGATCGAAGAAAAGGAATAAAGCCAAAAATATTCTTAACAAAATTCAGGAAAAAATTATTAAAAAGAGATCAAAGCTCAAAAAGGTCAAAGCTAAGCAAAATAAAAAACCTAGAGTCTTGGATATTTTTTCATAATGGCACAATATACAGAATGCATGAAGAGCGAACTGGACATTTTTTTATCTCCACCCTTGCAAACATCTATTCTCCGAGCCGATGAAATCCCTTATCAACCCCTTGCCAGTCTAGATAATACATCAGTGATTGAATTTTATTCTGTATCCAATGGAGATTGCTATCGTGATCTATCTTCAATCTACGTGAAATTTAAAATTCAACTCTTAAATGAAAATGGAGAAAGATACACAGATGAGGATATTGATCAACCAGGAATTGTAAACAACATCCTCCATTCACTCATTCGATCGGTGTCTGTTTCACTGAATGGAAGGATCATTTCCCAGAGTGAAGGAGATTATCATTACAGGAGCTATTTTGAGACACTTTTGTCTTATGGACAAGATGCCAAGAATACTTTCCTACGCAACTCGGGATGGATAAAAGATTAATCAAAAAGAAATAATTTTATTAAAAATAGTAAAATAATTGAGGTTTTGGGTCGGCTGCATTGTGATATGTTCAATCAGCCATTATTCTTAATTAACAATGTAGACCTAAGGATTATTATTACTCTTGAGAAATCATCTTTCTTTCTTCTTTGCAATGATAATCATAATCCACAATTTCGCATACACGATGCAACAATGTATATGAAACAGATAACTTTAAACCCAAATATTCTTCTTGCCCATAATAAAGTGCTTGAACACAAGAATGCAGAATATCATTATAAAAAAGTTGAAATTAAGACACTCACTGTCCCCGCAGGGTCTAATTCCATAAATTTGGACAATATACTTCATGGAATTTTGCCTCGCCGAGTAATTTTTGCCATGGTTGACAATTCTGCATATAATGGGCAAAAATCTCAAGATCCATTTAATTTTCAGCATTATAATATCTCAGATTTCGCCCTACTTGTAAATGGCACACCATATCCGATTAATCCTCTTCAAATGAATTTTCCTAAAGATCAATATGCAAAAGCATACCAGACTCTCTTTACAGGAACAGGCATTCACTATGATGACAAAGGGCATGACATCACTTACGAAGAATTTAAAAATGGATTTTTCATCTTGGCATATGATCTGAACCCTGATGCTCATTCAGGTGGATGCCTTTCTCTGTTAGATCAGGGCTCTATTCGCATAGAAGCTCGTTTTTCTGAGACAATTCCAAAAACTATTACTTGCATCGTGTATGCGGAATATGATGCGAAGTTGGAAATTGATAAAAATAGGAATATCATTTTGTCATAAACTAATATGCATTAGATAATTTTTTTGTATGCCAATACCCAATCCGCAAAAAATTACTCTGACTCAAAAATGACTGGTTAATAAATGGTCAAAAAAATTACTCCTAATTGGAATCTTAAGAATTAGTCATATTCGCGTCGAATTTTGGTTACAGCATTACTTAAGATTGAATTAGTAAAATTACAGTTATTTTACGGTTCTAAAATTTACTCTACCATGCAGTAACAAGAGCGACTCCAAATAACGGTTGTTGTGGAAACTGGCCGCTGTGTGGCGTTCGGGAAACAGTGGGGAAAATATTATTAGAGTTTGGAGGGAAAAGGTGTGGTGAATTTAGAACTGTCAAGCGAATAAAAAAAGGTGACGCACATTGTGAAATTCGAGAATAAAGTAAGAGAGTTTTTTTGGAAATTGTAAAAGGTTTTAATTTTGAGTACAACAAAATTTGGCGCCCAACGTGTGCCGGGCTGTTTGAAAAAATGAATCGTGAGTCCACACGTCTTGGCCAGGACGGTGGGAGTGAGACCAGAGCAAACCTCATTTTGAGGTTAGAAAAGACAAAACTTGAGATGGAGAGTCTCCGGGCGGCTGAACGTGAAATCAAGAGGCAAATTCAAGTCGAGGATATGGAGGAAGGAGAGTGCAGCTCACAGGAAGAAGAAATTCTGCCCGAATATCCATCTGAGCAGAAATATGTTGAAGGTACTTCCTTCCGGGAACTATCTACGATGCTCACGGAACAGAGCAAGAGTATGGCCCAGGCTATGTCAAGGCAGACGGGTCTAAAAGATCTACCCAAGTTCTCAGGGGATCCAGATGAATGGAGAATTTTTCTGGCACAGTATCGACGCTCCACCTCTATCTGTGGATATGATTCCACCGAAAATGTGGCAAGACTTGAGAAAAGTCTCACCGGAGAAGCCAGAGAGGCAGTAAAAGCGCTTCTGACATCACCAGCAAGCGCAGATGAAATCATCCAGATCTTATCCAGACGATTTGGGAACACTAGATAGATGTTACTGCGGCTGATCGACCAGGCCAAGAATATTGACGGACCAAAAGATGACAACCCCTTGAGTGTTGCAAAATTCGCCACAGCCGTGCACAACATCGCTGTGTCCCTGGAGCAGCTCGATGGGGGGCGATACTTAACATCAGTGAGTGTGGTAGACGACCTTGAGAGAAAGCTCACGCCCATAATGCGAATGCTGTGGTCTGAAGCGGTTTATAAAAGGACGAATTACACTGTGAAGGATCTCTCCCTTTGGCTGCAGCAGAGGGCCGAGGCGGCTCTTTCCATTGCCCCAATAAACACCACCAAATCTACTCGGTCAAATACCATCGCTCTTAAGGAACGCAAGAAGTCAAGTGTGCGTTCCGTCCTTTCTGTAGTCAGTCAGGGCGAAGAGAACACAAAGCGGGGATGTGCAAATTGTCAGGAGGATCACTACACAACAGTGTGCCCAAAATTGAAGGAGATAACTCCCGAAGGAAGATTCGTACGTGTAAGAGAGTTGAAGCTGTGCCTCAGTTGCCTCGGGAAAAATCACAGAATTGTTAATTGCTTCAGACGACGTCCGTGTGGTATTGAAGGATGTAAAAGGCAACACCATCGACTTCTTCATCAGAAAGTGGAGAAACCAGAAGAAAAGAAAGCAGAAGGTAACTAGTTCAATTTAAGGTTTTGAAATTTTTCAAGATATACGTTATGATTCATACAAATGTGAAATTTTTGTGAAAGTTTCTTGAGTGAATTGGAAAAGTTAATAATGTTCTTTAATATATTGAGTATGAATTCACTAGCCAAAATTTTGCTTAAAACTGAGAAATAACATTGAAAGAAGAGAAAATTTGATAAAGATATATTATTGATGGAGGGATGAAAATGTAGGAAAAATTGTGGGAGATGCAAGGAAGTGAAAATAATGAAATAAAGCATAAAAGAAATGGAAATATAACAAAGATTACTAAAATTTCAAACTTAAAAAAGGCAGTAAAATTATGGTTTCTAAAGGAAGAAATAAATAAATATAAATGTGAGGCATTGGTGGTTAGCCACACAGAATATATAAATTTGATTGGGAAAAATGGGAAACCTTTTCCGGCAATTGCAGAGGAAGTGGTAACCTATTTTTCAATTAACCTAGAACTTAAAGAAGGTCCTACACACAATGTGTGTCATGATCATTGGCACTGTGGTGGTGTCGGATCCGTAGAGGAAGTTGACTGGCCTTTTCCGGCAATCATTGCAGAGGAAGTAGCTTGTCATTTTCCGACGGAGAGTATACCAAAGCAAGTCAAGCATTTTAAAATGTTTGACTATTGGCACTGTGGTAGTGTCAGATCTGTAGAGGAAGTTGATGAGCCTTTTCCGGCACCTACTGCAGAGGAAGTGGATTATCATTTTCCGACAGATAGTAACCAAAGAAAGTCACAAACACTTTAAGTGTTGCGACTATTGACACTGTGGTAGTGTCAGATTCGTAGAGGAAGTTAACTGGTCTTTTCCGGCAACTCTTGCAGAGGAAGTGATTCAGTATTTTCCGACGGATTTAGGAACCAAGGCAAGTCGTAAATGCTACCAAGCGTTATGTCTATCGACACTGCGGGTGTAAGGTCCGTAGAGGAAACATACTAGCCTTTCCGGAAAGTTAAAAAAAAAAAATAAAATAAAATAAAATAAAAATAAGAGAGAGAAAACAAGGCTTAGTATTTTCTAACGGACAGTGAATAAAAGAGAAGTACATGACATTACCTAGATATCAATGCAGTAGTAGATAAAGAAAAAAGAAAGAAAATGTTGGTAATATGTCATGTAATGAGAATTGTGAATGATTAGACATTTAGAAACGGTTGTTATAGTCATTTCAGATGAGTCATCAGGGTCTGTGACGAATGCCTTACGGCATAACTACTTTGAAAGACTATACGCAACTGCAAACCGCACAGACAGAGGAATAGTTATGCTTAGAGTTGCCCCTGTAACATTGAGAAACAATCTATCGGGAGAAACTATGAATACTCTAGCCTTGTTAGACTCTGGAGCCACTGTGACATTGATAGAGAGCGCGACCGCGCAAAAATTGAATCTTGAAGGTTGAGTCTAATAAGTTTAATTATGTTTTCCTTCTTTGTAACTGTATTGATAAATAATTTGTTAGGTCGTGAAACGGAAATCAATTTACAATGGCTGGATAGTAATACCAGGCAAAGAAGTACTACAAAGGCAGTGACGTTTGATATCAAAGGATGGAGATCCAAAGATAAATGGTTTAATATTCCTCAATGTTACACCATTGATCAGTTAGAGTTGCCACAAGTTCACGTTCATCGTGAAGAATTGATACAAAGATTCCCTTATTTGGCAAAGGTCGAATTTAAGTCTATTACCGGGGATCGTCCTAAAATACTCATTGGGGAGGACAATGCAGGAATTACTGCAACCAAACAATTAATTCACGATTCGCTAAACAACCCAGTAGCTTCTTTGACGAATCTTGGCTGGATTATTAGCGGATCAACGGGCGAAACTTGTAAAAGGAAACGTTCTGTTGATGTAGTAGGTCATGCGTGTCAAGAATTGATAGAGCTTATCAAGCAGCACTACCAATTTGAGGACATTAAGATGAAAACTGAGAATTCCTTTTCTTTAAACAAAGATGAAAAGAAAGCACTAGAGATTCTGGAATCAGTCACAAGACGAGTTGGGAAACGGTTCGAAACGGGTCTCCTCTGGAAAACCCCGAAGCCTGAAATGCCAGATTCCAGAGCTGCTGCTTGGCGAAGACTTCAGCAAGTAGAGGCAAAGATGGATAAAGACCCAAAATTCAGAGATCAATACTCTGCAAAAATCCAAGATTATTTGTCAAAGGGTTACCTGGTCCCACTGGATGAACATGAGAAGGGTATGCCGAAAGAAAATGTGTGGTATCTGCCTCACTTTGGGGTGACAAACCCTAACAAACCAGGGAAGATACGTCTAGTTTTAGATGCAGCAGCAGAAGTGAACTCCATATCTTTAAATAATAGTCTTCTAAGTGGGCCAAATCTGACTATATCATTGACCGGGCTACTCATGCGATTTCGAATTGGTCAACATGGATTCGTTGGAGATATAAAGGAGATGTTTCATCAAGTACGAATCTTGCCAGAAGATCAGAATTATCAAAGGATACTGTGGCGAGGAAACTCTCGTGACACGTTTCCAGTTGAATATAAAATGACTGTCATGATTTTTGGTGCAACGTGTAGCCCAGCAGTAGCCTCATATGTAAAAAACAAGAACGCAGAGGAATATGCTGAAGAATTCCCAGAAGCCACCCGAGAGATAGTAGAGAATCACTATGTAGATGACTACTTAGGCAGTGCTGATGACGAAACCTCCGCGATAAAACTGATTAAAGATGTGGTTCACGTTCACAAGATGGGAGGGTTTCAGATAAGGAATTTCGTAAGTTCCTCACCCGTGATTATCAATGGACTTCCACCCGATCTACGGCTTCCGAAATTGAGTGTAGATTTAGATTTCGATAGTAAATTCGAGAAAGTCCTCGGGGTATGGTGGGAGCCTCTTACGGACGTTTTTTCATTCCGTAATCGAGAAAATGTGGATACAGAGAATTTGCCTACCAAACGTCAAGCCTTGAAAACACTAATGAAGGTATATGACCCTGTCGGTTTCGTAGCACAGTTTATCATAAGAGGCAGGATTATATTCCAACGTATTTGGAGATTTGGAACGGATTGGGATCAGCAACTTCCAGCTGAACTATGTCAGCAATGGAAAGCGTGGGTTGCACAATTAATCCATTTAAGTGATGTCGAAATTCCAAGATGCTATGCTCCATTGGAGTACAGGCAGGGCCGTGTAGAACTACATATCTTTACGGATGCCAGTGAAGATGCGTATGCAGCTGTAGCCTATTTTCGTTTCGTAAATTGCATGAAAATTCATGTTTCTCTAGTAACGGCAAAAGCAAAGGTTGCACCACTCAAATCAGCATCAATCCCTCGTTTGGAACTTGAAGGTGCAGTACTCGGATGTAGACTTATGCAGGTGATTCAAGGGGAAACCAAAATTGAAATCGATAGAAAGGTCTTTTGGACGGATTCAGTTGTCGTGCTGAATTGGATTAGAGCGGATTCTCGAAGCTATAAGCCCTTTGTGGGAAACCGGGTCGGAGAGATACAAGAGGTTACTAATCCTGACGAGTGGAAATGGCTACCAACTGACCTCAATGTGGCAGATATTGCTACAAGGGATACAGGAAATACCGACTTCTCTCCGGAGTCAACATGGTACAGTGGTCCTGAATTTCTGTACAAAAGTGAGAGCGAATGGCCACAACAAAGAGAGTCATCAGAGTTTGTAGCTGCCACCATCAAACATAGTTGGGAACCCGTGATTGATAGCAAAAACTATATGCGTTGGAGTCATATTCATAGAGTGATGACATACGTGTATCGATTCCAGCGAGCTTGTAGGGAGAAATGGAGAACAATCGGTCATTCCCAACTGGGAAGCTCAGTCATCTTGAGTGCCACAGATTGGGAAGGAGGGCTTAGGTATTTACTGCTCCATTCGCAGAGAGAAAGTTTTGGAATGAGCATGAGCTCTGAGTCAAGGACAGGCGAACTTCAACTTCTAAACGTCCCTAGAGGAAGTTCATTGTACAAGTTCAATCCTGCCATCGACTCGTGTGGTATAATGAGAGCATCAGGCCGTTTGAATAACATGCCCCTGGTGAGGGAGGATTTTAAAAACCCAATCCTGCTTCACGCAGATAATCGTATTGTTCAGCTGCTGCTTGAAGATTTTCATGTTCGTCTGGAGCACTGGAGAGCGGACTTTGTACTTGCTGAGCTCCGTCAGCGATATGAAATCATCAAGGGACGTGCTACTCTTAAACGTCTACAGAGAGGATGCAAGACATGCCAAGTATCGAAAGCCAAACCGCAGATTCCTCTTATGGGGCAACTGCCTTCAGAACGTTTGAGTATGCATGTCGTTCCGTTTACCAACACAGGATGTGATATGTTTGGACCGTTATACGTCAAGAGTGGAAGAAGCGAGGTTAAAAGATACGGTATGATCTTCACGTGCATGACGACACGCGCCATTCATTTGGAGTTATGTTGTTCCCTTAGCACGGATTCCTGTTTGTTGGCTCTCAGAAGATTTTTCGGACGAAGAGGAAATCCTGCAAAGATCATATCGGACAACGGAACTAACTTTCGAGGTGCAGCTAGAGAACTGAAGGAAGCAGCAGCATCTTTGGATCACGCCAAGGTCAAAGCAAAACTCGCTAAGATGAATATTGAATGGGACTTCAACCCACCCTACTCGCCTCACATGGGCGGCTGCTGGGAAAGATTAATAGGACCTGTGAAGCGGGCATTGAAGCAATCTGTTGAGATTACTAAACATCCACCAAGTGAAGAGGTCTTGCACACTCTTCTGGTCGAAGCAGAACACCTAGTCAACAGTCGTCCACTTCTTGAGTTGACGGATTCTGGTGAAGTGCTGACTCCAAACCATTTCCTCATACATCGGCAATCTGGACTCACTCCTGGGGGGATCTTTGAAGATCAGGATTTAATCCTCCGCAAAGAATGGAGAAAGTCTCAGCGCCTCGCCGATCACTTTTGGCAAATATGGCGAAAACATTATGCTCCAACCTTGACCCACAGACCTAAGTGGAGAGAATCTGGTCAACCAATTATTGAAGGAGATAGAGTGGTCATCATGGAACCCAATACAGAACGCAATCAATGGATATTTGGACGAGTCATTAAAGCGATCCCAGCGATGGACGGACATGCTCGAACCGCAACGATTCGACTAGAAGACGGAAGTGAGTGTGTACGTCCGGTGACTCGCCTTGCTGTGATTAGGCCACCTCCACTCGTTATGGATGATGACGGAATTGGGGAATAGCTCCCCAATCCGGGTGGGAGGATGTTGTGGAAACTGGCCGCTGTGTGGCGTTCGGGAAACAGTGGGGAAAATATTATTAGAGTTTGGAGGGAAAAGGTGTGGTGAATTTAGAACTGTCAAGTGAATAAAAAAAGGTGACGCACATTGTGAAATTCGAGAATAAAGTAAGAGAGTTTTTTTGGAAATTGTAAAAGGTTTTAATTTTGAGTACAACAACGGTATTTTTCCGTGCAAAAAATGACGCGCAAAAAACAATGCATTTGGCGTCCTTCTCTAGCGCATAGGTACGAAATCGACGTACACACTTTCAATGAAAACGTTAAGTGCACTTCACAACTTTGTATTGCATTACGACTGTAGACAATATTTTCTCAACAATTCTTCACATTTTCCATCGTTTTCTACTACGTTCTATGTAAATTTCTCTAATTTTTTCCTAATTCACTACACACATTTGCGAAGATTTTTGCCGTTCGCCTATTGCTGAATGAGCCATCCGACATGTCGAAAATTTTCCGATTGGATGGCAACAACACAAAAAAATCTTTTAAAATTTTCACTAAATAGGTCTTTTCGCCACAAAATTTTAATCACAGGATACTCCAGAGACTGGAGCAAACTCCTAAATCACAAAATTTCATTTTGCAAAAAAAATGTTTGTGTGTTTATCATGCAAAAAATTGCCTAATTTTCACTTAACTTCTGTCGGCACTGTACTTTTTAGAATCACAACACACATCTCTACTGAAGGAGCTTTTCCCCCCAATGTACACTATTATATTGTTGAGAAAACACGCGAAATTATCAATTACTTTGCGAATTCACAGCTCTGAATAGTTCTATTTGCCATTTGACAAGTGAAATTTCCCCTCAAATATATCCAGTGAGGAGAAGAATTTTTATTAGTACACTGGAAGTCGGCGTCATATTTTAGTCGTAGGTCGGTAATTTCAGAGTTATTATGACGCCAAATGACTTCCGTAATTACCGTCATATTATTCCCCCACTGGTAAAAAAAGGTGGATCATTTTGATTCATTCGCGATCCTTTTGGTGAATCAAATATGATCCATCATTTCAAATGTTTCATTTCGATCCTTTTTTGAAAGATCATTTTGATCCATTGCAAAAGAATCAAATTTTGATACTTTGAATGCTTCACTTTGAGGAGCTTTTCAATGGATCAGTGAATGATACTCTAAAATTGATCAAATGGAACTTTTAAAATGATGACTTTTTAATCTTTTTTAAATGTAATGCATTTGCCCTTCAAAACAAATTAAAAGAAAAAACATATATTAGATGAGATCATATATTCTGTCAGTAGAAGAGGTAAAAAGTTTGGAGTGGTATATCTCAGCTCCTGATGAACATAATTGGATGAGTGAACTATTGTTGGAAAGCTTGGTTCATTAGTCTTCAGAATCTGGTATATGTAATTGGCTATGGGTAAATCATGGTGATCCAGAACCATTTATGTCGAAGAAGACACTTTTTGCAACGTCTTTTTTAGCCATCTACTTCTGGGACCAGGAGTGACCCACAATTCTCGCACTTGGACTGTTCGTTAGAGGAACTCAAAGGGTATAATTTGTAGAAGAAACTTTTTTTTTGGACATCTTACTTTTTTTTATTCATCGACTTTTGCAAGAATTTTAACATTTTACACGCAAGGAAAAAATTACAAAAATCCTAAGAGAGTGGTTTCTGGAGGGGAAGGATAGACGTGGGGATGAAATTGATATGATATTTGGATTCCTTGGATCAACTTATGGGGGAGTACTTAGAACATTCCAAGTCGATATCTTCATTAGTTTGTCCAGAAAATAAGATAGAAGGATTTCTGTCATTTTTTTCTATGCGTATAAAATGTTAAAATTCTTGCAAAAGTCGATGAATAAAAAAAAGTAAGATGTCCAAAAAAAAAGTTTCTTCCACAAATTATACCCTTTGAGTTCCTCTAACGAACAGTCCAAGTGCGAGAATTATGGGTCACTCCTGGTCCCAGCAGTGAATGGTCAAAAAAGACGTTGCAAAAAGTGTCTTCTTCGACATAAATGGTTCTGGATGACCATGATTTACTCATAGCAGACTACATATACCAGATTCTGAAAGCTAATGAACCAAGCTTTCCAACAATAGTTCACTCATCCAATTATGTTCATCAGGAGCTGAGATATACAACTCCAAACTTTTTACCTCTTCTACTGACAGAATATATGATCTCTTCTAATATATCTGAAATATTTCCAGATATGCGCTTCTAAATGTTCTGAAGCTTGAACGTAGAGTAAAAAACGCTTTTTACACAATGAAAATCTAAGGACTTTTTTTCACTATTTGATCAACAGAAAGTTCTCTCTTTCCGGGGGTGGAACACCGACAAAATTACTTGGAATTGTACAAATCCGTGCAACTGATGATTATTTTAATTTTCGCTTTATTTACTCACTTTTGGCAAATTTTTCACGTTTTCACAAGTCTCCAAACTTAATCCTTTTTTACCTACAACATTATAATTTGTAGAAAAGCGCCACTAAATATCTAAAAGGACACAAATTCCACGACAAGCGCACCCCGTTTATTTATGCGCTCAGCGAGTGTCAGTGACTGTCACTGACGTCACTGAAAGTGGCGTGATTATCCAAGTGATCCATTCAAATGTATCACTTTTGACATATCGTACCAAATTTTCAATCGCTGAAATATCATGGTTAAAATTTTAAAGCTATCAGTTTTATAGTTTAGACACGTTCCCCTTATATGAGCAGATACAGTAAACACATTTTTTACTGTTTTAATGGTTTTATTTAGTAAGAAAATTTATGGAAGATAATCGCAATAATGATCCAATTGAAATGTTCAATTTGATCCATTTGAATGTATCCCATATTTTCTATATTTTTAGCGTAATATCCTGAAGATTGAAAATAGTTGTCTCAAAAATGTCTCATTCTGCCTTGTTATAATATTCCTTTAAACCTAAAAACTCATTTTCGCTATTTTCCTTTTATTAGTTGGCAGAAAAATATTCTTGAACATCGATCTTTCTGAAATGATCGACTCGAGGAACCTTTCAATGTATCATTGAATGTGATCCTTTACTTGGATCACTGAAGTGATTCATTAAAGAAGAATCAATTCAATTCAAGTGATTTGATGAAAATGAACCTTTTAGGCCATGATTCTTTTGAAATGATCCATGGTGATCCATTCATTTTTACCAGTGCCATTTTCCGTCATTCGACTCTCTGACGACCGTCATAAGACCCGTTTTTGGAATCCAGAATACATACATCCAACGGTAATCTTACTCCAAATTGCTATTTGGGTAAAGAATTTATAAATTGTGAAAATATGTGTTTCTTTTCTTTCAATGATCATCTGTTGGTGATCTTCATTTTTCATTGAGGTGCTACAATTGCATCGCACACCCAAGACTTTTTTCCCGTGTTGCTTCCTCCGTCTGAAGGAATCAAATTCTCGAGCTCAGCGATAGCCACACTCTTTCTCATATGATAGCGAGCGCGCGAAAAGGTCTCATATTGCATTTGCATTTTTCCACACTTGGACACTGCAGAGGAAAAATTATTATGAAGAATCTCACCTAAAATTTCATTCACTAACTGCTTAGGAAAGACCTCTGACAAATCTTCTATCATGCCACGAGTGGTATAATGGATAAGGTATTGGACTCGCAACCGAGAGGCCCCGTGATCAATTCCCATGGATGGCAGATCTTTTCTCATATAAATTATATAAGCAGAAAAAAATTACATGAGAAAGAGTCCACCAAAGTAATTTCCGTTAATTTAAAATATTCAAAATGTCCATCAAAAAGCGCACTATCAAAAAGTTTTAAAGTTCTAAAAAGTTCAAGATGGCCGTCTCAAATCTCACAAAAAGTTCAATATGGACTCTGAAACGATTTACATTCAAACTCTAAACTCCGTGACGTCACTAACAGCATTCTGCTCCATAACATCATAGTGCTCAATCACATCATCGTGCTCAATCACATCATCGTGCTCAATCACATCATCGTGCTCAATCACATCATTGTGCTCCATCACATCATCGTGCTCAATCACATCATTGTGCTCCATATTCACTTAAAATTTAAGTTAAAAATCAAAAATGTGAGGAGCGGGGAGGGGGAGCGGGGAGGGGGAGCAGGGGGGAGCAGGGGATTGGCCTGATGGTAGCACATCGACCAGAGCCCCCACCCTCTGTGACGTCGCCAACATCATCGTGCGCAATCATGACGTCAGCCACATCATTCTGCGCGCACGCCCATTTGAATCAGCGACTATGCTATTTACATCACTCTGCGCAATCCTTACTACTCACGATATAGTGTCGAGAGCTCTGGAACCTTGAGTGTTTTAATTTTGGATTAAACCACCTTACCGACGCTCACCGGAAGGACAATTTTATCCTGAAAAACAAAATAGAAGTCTCACCGTCGGTCTCATCTACCAGAAATTAGAATAAGTAAATACCATATCGTATGCTCAAAAGCATATGATTTGTTCCGCTTTGATTCTGAGCTTCTAATTTATTTTTAATAAGTATTTTTAATTTTAATCTTTTGTTTCACCTTTTACTTTTCGTCTTGCTGTTTTATTTACCTGTACCATATGTTTCTTACTTACCTCAAAGAAAATATTAAAATCACACAAACATAGTACACAAAGCAATATTAAAAATGTTTAGACGGTTGTTGCATTATTTTTTGTTTAACTACACACTGAATAGATCGATAGCTAATTTTATTCTTCACATTACTTTGCGAGTGTTTTAGAGGATTCTATTAAATATATTGTTATTTGGAAAAAAATGAATTTAAGATTTAGGTGGAAAAGACGAAAATTCTAAGGTTTCATGAAATCGATGGATTACATATTCTGCTCCCGTACTATAGAAAAGTTCGAGCACAGTGCAAGAGAATTTCATTTCGGTGTGTGTTGAGCGTGTGAACTGCGCATGCGCCTGAAGTGTTTTTTCTCCTCTCTTCGCTCACTCCAATGAACTCACTGGAGTGAGCGCGAGAAAAAGTGTCGCGCGCAGATGATGTTTCACTGTGTGCGTGGCATGAAAAACGCTGAGATAGTCTAATGGGTTTCTCTAATAGGAGCGACAGAGAAAAATATACAAAACTATTTTAAGTGGGGGCCGTACGATGGCCACAAAGTCGTTAATTTTTGAACAAGTTTGAATGATTCAAAGTGGCGTCATCTTGAGTGGGCAGCTCGGACCCTATCATTCCACCACTATAGGTTACACTATGGTAAAATTAAGTTTTTGTAATGAAATTTGTGTATGGAAAAATTTGTGTGAGAACTGTCAAAATTTCATTGTTCACTATTGAAATTTTCCTAAGATTTTAGTCATTTTTCGCATTTCTAACTGTCTAATTGTCATCTAGAATCATTCATTGGATTCTTAAAATATGCCTCAGTCGTAAAAAATGAGGAATAATTATGTAATAACAGAAAACAGAGGAAGCATCATGTAAATTAGAAAAATTGACGATGCAACTCTTGGCCATTTGCTTAAGAGAAGTAAGCAAGTTCGTGGCGCAGACGGAAAGCACGAGACCATCAACGCAAAGGTTAGGGGTTCAAGTCTCAGACCCCTCTCTTCATATTTTTCTTTTTTTGTTCCTTTTTTTCTTAGTTTAATACAGAGACTTTTCACAGATAATACAAATAAACCGAACAAAATTCCTCTACAATCAAAATTATAGACAGGAAGCCATTTTATAAAATTGACAATACACAACTTTGCCAATACACAACATTGCCAATACACAAACTTCACAACCATAGCGCTCGTGCAAAAATTACCAACGATAGTGGTTGTAATTTTTTTTACTGTGTAGCTTACCATCTTTCGCGAGTTGAATGTTGGTCAGTTTCCTCTCGAATTCCTCGTAACAGTCAGTAGCATTGATGTAGGTGGTTAAAATGTCAATGCGCACTCGGTTGTGGTCTATTCCAACATACCAGTTGGCCATTTCACCTATGGCCTCGTTGATCTGCATGATTTTTTCATCAAATTTCCGAAGTTTGTTTTCTATTATGGTGTTGAACAGATCCACCTTTGCACTCAGCATCAATGATTGTTGCTTGATCAGCTTCTGTGTGTCTTCCTGTCTCTCCTTGAGTTGATTAATGCTTGCATATACTTGATCATTAACTCCAAAGAGATATGTCACTGCTTGGCCAAGTAATCCACGTTTTTTGCGTACACCTTGTTTTTTCTGATATACGGTTGATTTCCTCAAGTAAATAATCCCTCTTATGTTGGAGGTGATTGATGTTATGTGTGCAAGTAGTATCAGCGTCCGACACGGCTTCGCTTGCCATTTTGCAGGCCAATGACATCTTGTCCCAGATTGCGTTGATTAGTTCCTGATCTCTTTGAAATTCAGCTGTTGTGTATGTGATTTCCACTTGAAGATTCCCACGTTGTAGACGTGCAATCCCCATCTATTAGGAAAACCGACGCATTATCAATTCTTGAGAGTTAATCCGGTGTTCGTCGGGTGGGAGAGGAATAGCCCAGAATAAAAGTCTTTTCTTCCCAAAGCTTTCGGTGCACTACGCACCTTCTTCAGTGGCTGAAGGAAATATTTTTATTCAAAAATTAATATTGATTTACATTAACTCTTTTTCACACTTACTCGAAAATGTCACAATACATCTGGGGCAACGTCTTAATTCGGGACAGAACGGATGTCTTCATTGGGTACAGATATCACGAGTCACACACTTAACAAAAATTCTACAGCGAGAGTCTCCTATTTTTCGTGGGTATAAGCCGACGTTAATTGCAATCAACAATAGGGAAAACCGGAAGTCGTCGGGAAGAGATAATCACTCAGGGAAACACATCAACTATCATCAGAGCTTTCGGCTCGGTCTCCAAGCCTTCATCAGTGGTCAAGTCTTGTAATCTTTCTCTGAGACTCGTTCAGGGTTTTGGTCAGGATTACACCAGGGCATAAAAGGGAATGGGGGCACTTTTCTTACACTGTATTTGACAAATTTTTGTATTAATTTGGCACAATTTTTGGATCTTATATTTCGTCTTCACTATTGCTGGGAATTTCTCTTTGTTAGTTGCTATTTCTCATATGAACAAAATATTTACGTACAAAAAGAAGGTGTAGCAATGGGCTTGCCCATAAGCCCTATCATAGCCGACATTGTGATGCAAAGGGCCCTCAACACAATTTTAGAGGGATGTTTTAATTATTTATTTATTTATTTAATTACAATGCGTGCTACTGAGATTAAATCCCTTGAAAACACAGAGATAGCTTGAACAAGTAAAGAGACAGTTAGCGTCTACCGCCGTCTTAGCGTTGGTGACCAACCTCCAGAGCAAAACGGTGGAAAAGCTCCTTCGCAGGTTGTATAAGCCGTCTGAGCCAACTAAGTTCAAAAGTACAAGTTAAACAGAGAATAAAGCCAGTGATAAGCCTAGATCAGCTTATAGAGGTGTGATTCCTTCCTTGCAAAATCGGATTGTGGCAAACTCGAACGATATTTTATACATTAAATTGTATGAGAAATGCATAAAAGTATCTGAAAATCTTTAAAGTCGATTATCTCGGAACCTATGAGAGATGAAGGCCTCAAACTTTACATCCATTTAGAGCCTCTTTCAGGCTTGATATGTGCAAATTTTCACTGGAAAATTAAGAAAATTGGACGAGAAATGCATAAAAGTGTCTGAAAATCTTTAAAGTTGATTATCTCGGAAACTATGAGAAATAGAGGCCTCAAATTTTACATCCATTTAGAGCCTCTTTCAGGCTTAATATGTGCAAAATTTCACTGGAAAATTAAGAAAATTGGAAGAGAAATGCATAAAAGTGTCTAAAAATCAATAAAGTTGATTGTCTCGGAAACTATGAGAGATAGAGGCCTCAAACTTTACATCCATTTAGAGCCTCTTTCAGGCTTAATATGTGCAAAATTTCACTGGAAAATTAAGAAAATTGGACGAGAAATGCATAAAAGTGTCTAAAAATCAATAAAGTTGATTGTCTCGGAAACTATGAGAGATAGAGGCCTCAAACTTTACATCCATTTAGAGCCTCTTTCAGGCTTAATATGTGCAAAATTTCACTGGAAAATTAAGAAAATTGGAAGAGAAATGCATAAAAGTGTCTGAAAATCTTTAAAGTTGATTATCTCGGAAACTAATGAGAGATAGGGGCCTCAAACTTTACATCCATTTAGAGCCTCTTTCAGGCTTAATATGTGCAAAATTTCACTGGAAAATTAAGAAAATTGGAAGAGAAATGCATAAAAGTGTCTGAAAATCTTTAAAGTTGATTATCTCGGAAACTAATGAGAGATAGAGGCCTCAAACTTTACATTCATTTAGAGCCACTTTCAGGCTTAATATGTGCAAAATTTCGCTGCCCGTAAAAATCCGCGAAAAATTTCGCGACCCGCAAAAATCCGCGAAAAATTTCGCGAGCCGCGAAAATCCGCGAAAAATTTCGCGGCACGCGAAAATCCGCGAAAAATTTCGCGACTCGTGAAAATCCACGAAAAATTTCGCGACCCGCGAAAATCCGCGAAAAATTTCGCGGCCCGCGAAAATTCGCGAAAAATTTCGCGGCCCGCGAAAATCCGCGAAAAATTTCGCGACCCGCGAAAATCCGCTGGTATATATAAACATATATACTATGTTTATATGCATGTATATATATATTTATACATCTACATATAGAGGGAGTGAGAGAGAGGGAGAAATAGCGCAATACCATGTGTGACGCCGCTTCTCCCGCTTTTTTCCCCACCTGACGCTACGAGCAAAATTTACTTAAAATTGCAATCTTTAAATTGAAATATCTCGAGAAATCATGGAGCGATCTCCAAATTTTTTTTTTAAATTGGTCTACTCAAGTAGCGCTACAACATGAACATAAAATAATTCAAATTGCATAAGCCAGTTTCGAGATAAACTATAAAAACCGGTTTTAAACCGGTTTAGAACCGGTTTTTCAAAAATCTAAAATCATAGAAATTATCGTACGCGCAAGTAGATATATTTAAAAAAAAAATTATGAAGATATCTCTTTCCAAACCGGAGATATCGCGTACTACGGACGGCCGGACGGCCGGCCGGACCCGAAAATGGCGGACTATCATTTTTGGCATCAGGGATGTTCAAAACATATACCCTGTGAATTTCAGCTCGATCGGAGCACTTTTAGAAAATCGGAGTATCACAATAGGTGTGATTATGAAAGAATCACACCTAGAAGCAAAGAGAAACAAAGACGCAAGAAAAGACATAAGGAAAAAGAATTCAAGACGACAGAAAGGATCGAATGAGTTGCCGCCTCTTCTCTCTGGGCAGTTCATTCCAGAGAGTCAACCCCTTAACAAAGAGTGAGCTATGAAGAATGCGGCTCCCCGACCTCCGAACGACGAGACAGGAAGACCTGGCTGACGAACCAGGTTGAAGCAGCTCAGCAAGATAAAGAGGCTGACGATAAAGAAGTAAGCGACATAAAAAATCGACTGCGCGCGACTGCAGGTAGAGCGGAAGAGTCTGTCCAAGTACCACTTTATAGTATTGGGAAACGTGGTCATAAGGACGAAGCGTGAAAATAAAACGAATGCAGTTATTAAATGTTACGGTCAAGCGACGCAGCGAAGCTTTGTCACATGAAAAAGAGAGCTCAGCACCATAGGAAAAGAGGGGAAGGAGCAGGGCACGAACTAAAAGTAGTCGAATATCCTGAGGGATAAAGAATTGATGTCTCCGAATTGTAAAAAGGGAAAAATTCACTCTCCTACATATGTAGGAGATGTGGTCGTCCCAGGCTAAAGAATCATTGAAAATGACTCCAAGATTCTTTGCCTTTTGGACGAAAGGGATAATCTCACCATTAAGATAAAGAGGACTAGGAGAGGGACGGGATCTACCACACGAAATAGACAAAGCTTGTGACTTTTTGAGGTTCAAGATCAATTGATTAGAACTGGCCCAACAACTTACTGTTGTTGTAAGAAGGCCATTCGCCTCGGAAAAGCAGTCGTCAGGCGTGTCCAAATTGCCAAAGCAATAAATTTGCAAGTCATCTGCGTAAAAATGATATTTATGATTACCAAGAGTGTTAGCAAGATCATTAATATACAGGGAAAAGAACAGTGGTCCGAGAACAGACCCCTGCCCAATTCCTTTGGTAAGTGGTAAAGGGGAAGAAATGGAATCATCCAATTTGACCGATTGTGTCCGACCAACAAGATAGGATTTAATTAGTTTAATACTAGGTGCAGAGAAAAAGAAAAGCTGTTGAAGCTTTGAAAGAAAAATGTAATGATTGATGCTATCAAATGCCTTAGAGAAGTCAAGTAGGATTAACAGAGCAAATTGCTTATTATTCAATGCTGTGCACACATCGTGATTGACGCGCAATAATGCACTAGTAGTACTGTGGTGCTTGCGAAAACCAGACTGAAAACTAGTCAGCAAGTTTCTTTGCATCAAGTAGTCCTCAATCTGGTTCTTCAGGATGATCTCCAAAGGCTTGGACAAGCAGGGCAAGATACTGATAGGACGAAAATCACTAACAGCTACAGGATTAGAAGTTTTAGGTATGGGCGTAACTAATGCGTGTTTCCAAACATCAGGGAAGTAAGAACATGTGATGCAGAAGTTATATAGCTCACAAATGTAAGGTAAAATTATAACGAGTAGACCCTTAAGGAATCCAATTGGAAACCCGTCGTGTCCGCAGGCATTAGAAGTAACTTTTGAAAAAGCAGCGAGCACCTCGCCAGTATCAACACATCTGAAAGAGAAGGATGGAGACACGTCATTACCGGACAGGGGAATCGGGGTGCTAGGAGGTATATCACCACCAGTGAAAAAATTATTCAATACATCAGCCGTGAAACTCATCGGACTATCCTTTAACGACTTAGCAGTAATACCTAATTGGTTGATGTTGGTCCAAAGCTTTTTTGAAGGTAAATTAGGATTTAGTTGATTAGAGAAGTAATTTTGCTTGGAAGATACAATCATCCTTTTTACAATACGCCTAAGCGAGCGATATTTAAGTAGATCCGATTCTAAGTGACTACGACGCCAGCGCCTGTAGTATCTATCACGCTCTTTAGATTTATAGACAATGGCTGAATTCAGCCAAGGCGCAGAATCAGGGGGAATTAAAATTTTTCTGACCGGTACGTGCTTAACATATAAGAAGGAAACCAGAGAGTTAAAATATTGGACTCGCTCGGATACATCAGGAATAAAACTGAGAATATCCCAGTTCAACAGAGAGGCATCGTAAAGTACCGAATCCCAGTTTATTTTCCCGAGAGATCTCACGTCTTTGAATTGAAGTGGTTGACGAGTAGAAGGGATCTTAAGAGACACAAAAATCAAATCGTGATCAGAGATAACAGGCACACTGTGCTGACCAAACTTAGAAACAAAGCACAAGTCACTTTCTCTCATCAAGAAAATGTCAAGAAGAGCATTTACTCGTGTAGGATTAAAGGATGGATAGTGAAGGCTATGGGAAGTGATTAAATGCTTGAGCTCCTTACAAATGGGAGAAGAAACTAACAAGTTTATATTTAAATCACCAGTTATTAAAAAATGAACAAAACCAATTAAATGGTCCATAAGCAAGTTGAGAGGTTCAATTGAGGTTACGGGGGGTGGATAATATGTGACAGCAATAGTCAAAGAGCGATTTTTAGCAGTAAGTGTAATTAAAAGAAACTCAAGGCGATCAAAATTACCACGGTTGACGATTTTTGCATCAATATTTACAGAGACATACACAGCAACACCTCCACCACGCCCGAAGCCACGATCATGTCGATATAGCTTAAAACCATTAATAGAAAGTGAACGATTAGTATCAAATTCATCGAGCCAGGTCTCCGTGAGACAGAGCACCGAAATCGAAGAGCCGCACAGAAGCAACCGCACCTCGTCCAAATGACGTCTTAAACTACGTACATTCAAGTGAATTACGTTAAAGTTACTTGAGGGTAGAGAATTAAAATTAGGAAGGCTCAGAAATGTACTATAAGATGAAGATACCATTGAAGAAGTCGAGAGAGCGCAAAGCTGACTAACAGAATCAGACGATGAATTGCCGTTGAGAGAAGCAGGTGAGTGATGACCGGTAACATGCTGAAGTTCATCATCCAAGGGGCCACCCAGAACAGTCAAGTTGTCTAGGACTGTACATACTGCGCGGGAGCACCCCCTCCCCGATCTGTCTGCAACCTTGGACGAAAAGAAAATTCATCATACAGGACGCCATCCGGCCAAAAACCATCCTCAAGTGCCTCGCGAAACTCATCAGTGGTGAGCTGGATTTTATAAGATGCAATTCGCCTAGTGGTATCAGACGGAAGTGCCTTGGTCAGTCTCACACACACGGGCGTCCGCTTGAAAGTCAGTTTATCCTTCACATAGCCGATAAATTTTTTAGTAGGAATTCTATTTGCAATTCGAGTAACGAATAGCCATTTGTATCTCGGTACAGTCGGTAAACGCTCACAAACACCACCAGATCCCATACGGAGAGTCCTCCTCGTAGTATATCCACCAGGCGGAACCCTGCTAGGAGGCAATTCACTGTCCAAGGGGGCATTAGGATCACTCCGTAGATTAGGCACAGTTAGGGAATCAAGTGCAGTTGAGGGACCCGGTATCGGGAGGGGATGACCGGCATCCTCATCCCTCTCAATATCAGCAATGTTCCTGGACAAGTCGGGGTCGATGCGATTTCCCCCGGGCCAATGGTACGAAACACCATCCATAGATCGTCTCGGGGAAGAATGAGATGGCTCACAGGCGCGGACCTCAAGCACGCTTAGTCGTGCTGCGAGAGCAGAGATAAGGGCGCGTAAGGAAGCATTCTCTTTTTCCAAACTTTCACAACGTGAGGCAAGCAGGGAGACGTCAGACTCCATCTGATCGAGGCGGCTCTCCAGTCCAGAGGATCGATTGAGAGTTCTTGAGCCGTCGACACCCACACTGTCCCTCGAGAAGCACCGCCGACACACCCAAGAAAACCATCCCGCTCTAGCTGCCTCAATGTCCTCCACAGACACCCTCGGCTCCACACAATTACCATGAAACCACAAAGCGCATCCCCCAGAGCACAGAATGCCAGGTGCAAACTTGAGATTAACTTTGCCACTGCAAACATTGCAGACTCCCGGAGTATTGCGAGTTGATTTTGATTCAATGGGTTTAGAGTCACCAGGCATGATAGAAGCTAAAAGCGCGACCCTGATCGGAAATACAGCTCCAGAAAGCCTCCAACAGACGTGCGTGTGCGCAATGATACAATGTGTGTCAGTTCGAAGGCACAAAAAGATACTTTCGATGAAACACAAAGAAAAAGCGCCAGAAAAGTGCTCAGTTTTAAGAAAGAAAATGGAAAATACCTGTGTAGTGGGGGCAAACAAATAAGCTCCCCACTGATTTCCCACGAAGCCTTTTCTTTCTAATTCAAATCAGGAATGGTCACAGACGCTCAAGGTGCTCAACTGGAAAAGCCGGGTGCATAATACGAAACACAACTCGAGCCAGTCACCGTAATCCCTGAGAATGTTCACTGAGAATTGGGCTGGTTCGAAAGTATGTTGACGATTTACTCATCACCATCCATTCCGTGGATGTGGAGAATGTTCTGGAGGTCTTCAATGCGTTCCACTCAAGGATCCAGTTCACGTTGGAAAGAGAGGTTGATGGGGTCCTTCCATATTTGGATCTGGCCCTACATAGAATGCCTGAGAATAGCATCACATCAGTGTGGTATTCGAAGCCTATGGCTTCTCAGCGGATGCTCAACTATAACAGTGGACATCCAACCAACACTGTTATGAACGTGGCAAAGAACTTCGCGAGACGAGTGAGAATGTCCACAACAAAACCAGGAGTGGATCCGGAACCCATCATCAAATCAGTGCTAATGAAGAATGACTATCCCAAGCAGGTCATCAGAGCGGTGATAATGGCAAGTAGGAGCTCACAGTGGGTCAGAGAGATGCAGGTGCAGTCCGGGGAGCCACCTGGGTACCATGTCATGACGTACTTGAGGGGAATCTCGGAGAGGATTATGTCCTGTGTTAGAGATGCTGGTGGTGAGAGGATTGCATTGAGGACGGCCACGCAGAACCGGAAATTTTTCTCCAAAATGAAGGATAAAACACCTATGGAGTTAAAAAGTGACGTAGTTTATGAAATCCCATGCTCAGGTTGTGATAAAAGTTATGTGGGCACTACTCACCAATATCTGAAGAGGAGAGTACAACAACACAAAAGGGATTGTCGCCTCCCAATAAAAACGAACAAGCAACATCGTTATGCGCATACAGTGCAAGGACGGGGCACCAATTTGAATTTGACTTCACAAGGATTATCGATGCTCATTCACACCGAGAAAAGAGATTATTCCTGGAGGCACTTTGGATCAAGAAAAAGATTGACCGGATTGTAAACAAAAGAACGGAATGTGCAAACATCAGTGCAGCATATGCAGCTTTGCTCGATGAGATGGATGACATGCATGCAAGATGATTAGGAAACAAGTTTAGAAATCCAAAAACTTGATCCAAACTGCCAATTTAAGATAATTGTTCAAAAAAGGTCAAACTCCAGTTTCACGCACAAAGAAAGCCAGAATAGAGCGCCAAGAAAAAGAAAATTTATTATAGACAGAAAATAGGAAAAATAGGAGACTCTCGCTGTAGAATTTTTGTTAAGTGTGTGACTCGTGATATCTGTACCCAATGAAGACATCCGTTCTGTCCCGAATTAAGACGTTGCCCCAGATGTATTGTGACATTTTCGAGTAAGTGTGAAAAAGAGTTAATGTAAATCAATATTGTTGTGGAGGAATGCGGCCCTGCATGTGGAACGGGTGTGGAACGTAAGCTTCCCTCCACAATAAAATAAGACCTGTAGAGAATGTTCCCTCTCTTCTGCGCTGACCGCCTAAGTGAACACATCACCCTAATTATTCAAGTCCAAAGTGAACTCTAACTTGTAGTGTATCAATTAAGTATCAGTGAAATAAATCAGTTTTTGGTGAATGGAAAGTGGTGTCTCTCTGTTGCTTCATATCCACTCGGCATTTGGGCTCCACCAGAGTTTCGGCGACAACGCTGGGATAGTATAAATCTAACCCTTTCTCTCCCCTTTCAGGTGAGAACATATCAAGTGGCGACAACGCTGGGATAGTATAAATCTAACCCTTTCTCTCCCCTTTCAGGTGAGAACATATCAAGTGACGACAGAGGATTGGTGTCGTGCCCAGCAGCAATTGGAAAAAAAATCACCAATTGTACTTGAAGAGATTCATCAGCTCTAGCCTAGAGCGCCACATTGACTCCACATTCCACTTTGGAAAGTGCCCGCCATTCACTTCATCGATTTTCCCAATCGATTAATTCCAATACTTCACTGGAAGGCGCTGCCATCTTTGCTTTTGGAAGTGTCATCCAAAACATAAACAAACATGGAGGAAGAACTTTTGCATGTTTTGAGATCGACCAAGGAACTTCTCAAACTCCAAGCAAAAATGAGTGAGGATCAACATGCTGAGTTCATGGCTACCCTTCACCAGATGAATACTTCAAACGACAAACGCCCCGAGCTCACAATTGAAGCTCTTTCTGGCACAATTGAATTGTTCACGTACGATCCAGACAACAATGTGACATTTGATATTTGGTTTGCCAAATATGAGGATGTTTTCCGTGAGGATGCGAAGGCTCTGGACGACGCTGGACGTACAAGATTGTTACTCAGGCGTTTGGACAACATTGCTCATGCAAGGTATGTCAATTACATTTTACCGTCTGCGCCCCGTGACAAAAAGTTCGACGAGACAGTTAGTGTTTTACGTACGATTTTCGGCCGTGGTGAAAGTCTCTTTGGAAGGAGATGGAAGTGCCTGCAAATGCAAAAACGTGAATCGGACGATTATACAACATATGCTGCAACTGTCAATAGAGCTTGTGAGGATTTCCAGTTCTCAACAGTCACGCCAGACTATTTCAAATGCTTGATATACCTACTCGGGCTTCACGGCGATGTAAACAAAGATGTTCGTACACGACTTCTAAACAAGTTAGAGACTGAGGATATTTCCAATCTGAACCTGGAGCTCATGGTCAGGGAATCAAAACGCCTTCTGTGCCTCAAGAAGGATAGTGCCCGAATTGAGTCATCCATCAAACAGGAGCCTGCTTCCATCAACAAGGTTCAGAACAAGAAGCCTTTCAACAAGGATTCTCAGCAGAAGAAGAAACCCAGCTCACCTTGCTGGTTATGCGGAGCTATGCACTACGTGCGTGAGTGCACGTACAAGGATCACATTTGTTCAGAATGTGGCAAAAAAGGGCATCGGGAGGGTTACTGTGACCTTAGTGACAGCCATAAGAAGTATCCTAAGGGTGGGAAACACTCCCCACAGCGATCTCAAGTCAATATGGTCACCAGCACACCCTCTGGACGGAAGTACATCACCGTTACAATCAACAACGCTTCGCTTTCGCTCCTGTATGACACAGGATCAGATCTGACGATCATCTCTAAAGAAAACTGGATTCAAATTGGATCACCACCACTCATACCAGCTCAGGATCATCCCTATGATGCTCAGGGGAAGGCGATTCATCTTCTGGGTGAGTTTTACCCTTCTATTTCTTGCAATAAAGTTTACAATAGAAGTGGTCGGTGTGTAGTGGGTGAGGCAAATATCAATTTGTTTGGTACGGATTGGATAGCGCTTTTTAATCTCTGGGACATCCCTATTACAAAGATTTGCAATCACGTGTCTACCACGGAAAATGCTGCATCTCATAAAGACAGTTACCCAAGGGTTTTCTCAATAACTCTTGGAAAGTGTATTAAGGGTCAAGTCTCACAGCAATTAAAGTCAAAAGCGACAACGGTATTTCGTCTCGGAAGACCGATTCCTTGTCATCTCATGAAAATGGCTAATAATAAAATCCCTACGCCAATGCAAATTTCGGCTTCATTCAGAAACAATTTAGTTTTCTCTCAACTGGATAGACCTTATCCAGATGCACAATCCGGTCCCGGTACATCCCAAAAGACCGTGGATACAATGCTTGAAGGCATTTCGGGTGTGTCAGACTACTCTGATGTCTTTTTAGTAGCATCACCCTCAGTCCAAAGCCACATGGACTTGCTAAATAATATTTTCCAATCTGAGCTGAACCTTCTTGACATTAACCCTAATGGCCAAGAACATTACCCAGACTCTGAGGAAATCTCAACCATTGATTCGTTGCCCGAACCTCCATATATCAATGGATTTCATTCATTTCTGGGATTTGAGGCGTTTTATTCAAAATTCTTCAATTTCAAGAGTACACTATGTGCTCCTATCGATCGTCTATCCCTCGCAAACACTCAATGGAAATGGACATCAGACTGGAAACAAGCCTTCCATCAGCTCAAGGCATTTCTCTCGTCCAACCTGCTGCTCACGCATTATGACCCACCTATTATTGCGTCCGGGGGTGCAAGCACAGTTGGAACCCAACGTGTGACCTCTCACACCATAGCTGACGGTTCAGTAAAAACTTTTTACCAGGCTACAGTTACACTTACTGCTACCGAACATAGCTATTCACAGATTGGAAAATCACAACTTATACAGGAACAGGAAAAGTCTCCTACGCGAGAACTGACCGACAGGATTTCGAATTTTCCTCCTGTTTCCCAAGCGTTCCTGGTGGCACACAGGAATACGCCTAGTGAGAATACTCATAACGGCTCAGCAATGCTTCAACTTATGTCTGACCTATTCTTGAGAAGTCATTTGGCCTTGCTGAAACTTCAGGAGAAGCTATTCAACGTCAAACATGGCGTCCATTCTCGTTCCGTTGAGGAGGGAGAGAGAGTCAATGGAAAAATTCATTATCACAATGAACAATCCGGAAACACGCTCATCCGAGCTATTTTCAACCAAATCAACCCCAGCAGTGCCAATGCTGATCTTTGTGATGACAGCGATCCTGAATCTGCTAAACCAAGTGGTAGAGATCAGTTACCAGATTTCTCTCTGACGAGATCCTGGTCTGCACATCATCGAATGAACCCTCGATACTCTCACGAACATCATAGTCACCCCTGCGACCAAGGATGCAGGAATGAGACGACTTTTAAAAAGGGGGGAGATGTTGTGGAGGAATGCGGCCCTGCATGTGGAACGGGTGTGGAACGTAAGCTTCCCTCCACAATAAAATAAGACCTGTAGAGAATGTTCCCTCTCTTCTGCGCTGACCGCCTAAGTGAACACATCACCCTAATTATTCAAGTCCAAAGTGAACTCTAACTTGTAGTGTATCAATTAAGTATCAGTGAAATAAATCAGTTTTTGGTGAATGGAAAGTGGTGTCTCTCTGTTGCTTCATATCCACTCGGCATTTGGGCTCCACCAGAGTTTCGGCGACAACGCTGGGATAGTATAAATCTAACCCTTTCTCTCCCCTTTCAGGTGAGAACATATCAAATATTAATTTTTGAATAAAAATATTTCCTTCAGCCACTGAAGAAGGTGCGTAGTGCACCGAAAGCTTTGGGAAGAAAAGACTTTTATTCTGGGCTATTCCTCTCCCACCCGACGAACACCGGATTAACTCTCAAGCAATCCCCATCTTCTCAATGTAAAGACCCGGTTCTGGAACGAAAACTTTGATGTTGGGTATGTCTGGGTTTTTAGTTGTGGCTAGAATAGTATTGAATAGCATGAAGAATATGAATACTGCATGAAGTATAGTTGTTGCCCATGTGTAAGGAGCAACTTTTCTAATTTTCTTTCGGTTAGAAACCATTAAAGATGTCTTCTTTCTCCTGAGCCTCTTTGACTTTTTGATATTGGCTGGAGCATCTGTCGAGTTGGCCTTTGCAATTTCAGATCCTGAAGGTAAATCCTTGTTACGAGTAGAAAGATCGGAATCTTGATCATGGACGTTCGTAGATAATTGGCAGAGCTTATGGACTGGTCGATCCTTCTCATATCCTCTGAACTTCCCGGTCGCCACTTGGATTATTCCATCTGGACGCGAGTGTGATTCTACATCAATTTTAGAGAATCCCCCAAAGTGGGGTCTTGCGGGCGGGCGGAACTCTAAGGCATTTCTATCAGCGGCCCGTTGTTCTGTAGTCACATCAGTTGCCTTCTTGGGTGTGTTGTCATTTATATCCCAAGGTTGGTCTAATTGTTGATCCCATTTGATAACAGAGATCATGCTAATTATTCGTGGAGAGTCTGGTGTGGTCGATGTTTTCCCAATAAAGGTCCACCCAAGTTTGGTATTTTGCATAGTGAGATGTCCATCTTGGACTTTCCTTAAGTCGTTCTCCACGATGTATGTGTACACGTCAGCCCCTAAAAGTAGATCAATTGGGCCGAGCGTCATGTAAGTCAGATCAGCAAGAATTTTGTTGTCGTGATTATCTTCGATTTGTAGTTGTAGTGCCTTTTCTGGCAAAGAATTGGTGATTTTCGGTAGCACGAAGGCGGAAATCTCCATCGCAAAAGATGACGGAAATCTTGGACCCATGGTAAGCTGGACTTTGTAACGGGATGAGCCAGCTGTTGTTTCTCCTATTCCAGAAATTGTAGTGTTGATTCGGTTCTTCCTAAGTTGAAGACTCTGAGCGGCATCTTCGGTGATAAAACTTGCTTGTGATCCAGGATCCACAAGAGCTCTCAGTAACTCCGTCCGCCCAGATGTTGACTTCACTTTCACGAGCGCTGTCGCTAACATGACAGTGTGTTCCTTGCGGATTGCAAGGGATTTGACATCTTCGTCATTTGATGTGTCTGTGTCGGAAGCAGTTTCGTTTGTATTATTGGACTGCTCATTCTCCTCGGCCTCCTTAAAGTGGAGAAGAGTGTGGTGTGGTTACGCTATCAGCGTAAAGTAAAATTCAATTAAAGGAAAATAAATTAAAATTAACGTAAAATTAAATTAAGTGAAAAGTTAAAGTTTCAGACGTTACTATTTAAATTTTAAATTAATGTTTCACCTATGTTTCACATTTCATATTTCACCAAAAAATTAATGAGATACATGCATGATGCATTTTGTTCAATGAAAAATCTTAATTGTCTAATCAATCATATGCATCATATCAAAACAGGTCGTTACGTAATTTTGTCAGATAAAGAACAAAGAATAGAAAAAATAAAGTGTGCTCCTGTGAAAATTAAAATTAAATCCCTTTTTTTATTCAATAAAAGTCTTTGAAAGTGATATCGGAGTTTGTAAAGTGTCCCAGAGAGGTATCTACAAAGGAAATATATCCTGTTGACCTGCGCGAGTCCAGAAAGTCTGAATATTGGTGCTGTGGATCTGGTTGTGAAGAGAAACTCCGGAAAAATCAGCGTTTGTTCCTTCAAGCCCTGATTGAAGGTTTTATATATAATTTCAGGTGAGAGTGGTTAAGGAAAACCTGAAGAAATCTTTTAAGGGTATCACTAAGGCATTTATTAATCCTATACAGGTAAAGCCCGATCTCCCCGTAACAGCATTCGTAGCATTTTTTCTTGCTGAAGCATTTCTTATCGCGCTTATGCATGAGGCAATTTACGCAGAGTCTCAGTTTGTCAGCCATTTTCTTCCGGTTAAATGTATTCAGTTCTATGAACTTTTTACATTTAGTTATTGAGTGTTCCTTTTTGCACATACCACAAGACTGGACTCTAGAATAGAAGATCTTCTTGTTGGTGGTATTTGCAGTCTTCTCTGGTTTAGAAGACTTCTTGGCGTTATTTAACAAATTGTGATGCCGCTTCATTAAAAAAACCGAGTAATTCTTTTAATGTTGGCATTATTTTGCGGAGTCCAAACTTTCATCAAAGAGACGATGTGTTTCGTTGTCCAGCTTCTTCATGGCGATGTGCACTATTATGGCCTCCCATTCATTGGTTTTATAACCCATGTTAGCTAGTCCAGTTAGACACTCCCGAATGGCACCATGAAGAGATGAAAGGTCCTCTGCTACGCGGTGCTCCAACATTTTATGGTCGACAACGATGTCCAAGTAACACTGATCCCATAGGAATGTACATGGACTTTTTTGTACGAAATCACGAGGGGTCCCCTGGAGGGAAAAAATAAATGTGCACGATGAAACTATGACTCTTCACGAGTGCATTGATACCAAAATCATAATTATTGAGCTTATAGTTTGCTCACAATAAATAATTAAAGTCGCGAAGACATGCAAAAATTTGGCCAAAAAGTACAATGGTCAGAGGGGTTGTACAAAAATTTACTGCAAATCTGAGGTGTCAAATGCCTTGGGCCGATGGACTTTCCCCTCCCACAGTAAAATTTTTTGTACTATGGACAAAATTTTCCTTCTATCGTAGGTAGCGATGGACTTTTTCCCCTCTTTTCGGTGCACCAATGGACTTTTTCGAACAGAAAAATACTTTTTCGTACATCGCGGAACATTTTTGTCCATAGGAAGACAAAATGATCCTCTCCATGCTCCTTCAGTGCTCCACGGAGGAGAAAGTGATCCATGTGATCCTTTTGCACCCGCACTGATGGAAAATAAACAATTTCTTGCTTCCATCGGCATTGTGCATGTTCATTTCCCCCAGTCGCAATTTTTTTTTTGACAATTCGAAAAATATCAAGCAACCCGGCTGGACTGGTGATATTTCTATGAGTACTTAATGCATATTAATAAATAATATTTATTTAAATTCCTAATATTTAAGTTTTATTATAATATATGTAATTACAGACTTTTTCGTGTTCTTTAATCTTTTTAAATAAATAAGTTACGAGTGTTACAAGCAATACTTGAGAATAATAGGCTAAAATTGCGCTTTCAACCTGCTCCAAAAGCTGTTAATTTACTATTTCAAACACCGATAAATATTTGGATAGTATTTCAAAGAAAACGTGTATTTAAATTATTTATTTTAAATTTATTTTTTAATTATTATTTATTTATATAAATAATTTATTTAATAGTTAATTATCTAAATCCGTACAAAAATTTAATCCAAAACTATGCAACAAATTGACAACTTTTTTCTGTATCACATGTCTCACTCGGTACATTTGATACAGTTGAGTCCCCTGATTAAGAATATGGTCTTCGTTTTCCTTAATCATGTCACAATTTCCTTAGTAATGCTTTTAAATTTTGTCTACTTTGCCTTACATTATCTTTTATATATGAGGTTCTAGTGAACACAACTTAATAAGTGTGGGGTGGGTCAATTGGAAAGGTTATTATTTGTGTTTCAATTTTGATAATAACAAAATACTTTTTGAAATCACTCCTTCATGGTGTAAAATTGGAGTTTCTCTAAAAATTGTCTTAGTGTGAGGTTGTAAAAAATTGTATAAAACAAACTAAACAAAATATTGAAAATTCATCTACACCAAACGATAGGCATCACTTTGGACTACAATTTTATTTATAAAAGATATCGTGCTCCGATCACTCTAAATGCCTCATTTGTTGGTTTTTGTCATTTTTCAAAAATATGTTT